>NW_026852000.1:0-600000 GCF_026571515.1 Ruditapes philippinarum | reverse complement strand
TTACATAGTTAAGCCTATGCGTCAGCAGCCTGATTGGTATTATTGCTGATTTTAACTTGAACACTTGAAGAAAAGTTGTGATGCTCTACTTATCCTTGTGTCTGCATCAATGAAAACGGGTTAAAGTTTCACCGAACGACCAGTTTGGCAAACTAATCTTATATAAAAGAACAGACTGTGGTTTTATAGCAATATGACTTATTTCACGAGAACAAAAGTCTTTTAAATCAAATGAGGGACACTTATGATTGAAGTAAACCATAATTATGACTGAAAATCAAAATTTCTCATGTATTGTTAAAGGGTGACAACTGATACAAAATTAGTCTCATTGTGCTACAAGTTACCTCCCTTTTTATAAGTTTTTAGGCATAAAATAGGGAGGCTTCAAACCTTGATTTTTTTATACAACTGTGACAGAGTTACTCTCTGTAAGCTACATAATGTTTCTCCCCTTATTTCTTTTTTAGTGGATAAGCTATTTATGGGAAGAAGCAGTTTAGCACAATAGGTATAGCATTGGACGACACAGGTTTGATTTCCGGATAGTGCGGATCACTTTTGTTGTGATTGATCATGAAATCTTTTCTACGGTCATTCCCACTGTACCTCTGCTCTGACATGTACAGAAGTTTCAAATCCATGCATAAGTGGAGGCAGCAAATCACCGCATCAGATATGCCATTATTATCTTCTGGTTTCTTGCTGTCCGTCTGTCTGTTCATTAGATTCTATCTATTGATAATATGTATCCAATCTATAACTTTAAAAGATTCATATCTGATGTGTAAGTTTTAAGTAATATAATACCAACATTTTTAGTCCCCTACCGGTTTACCGGAGGGGACTTTAGGTTTACCCTCCGTCCGTCTGTCTGTCCGTCAGTCTGTCCGTCCGTCAGTCCGCCCGTCCACAAAACTGGATCCCGCGATAACGCAAAAAGTACTGAAAATATTTTAATGAAACTTGATATATGGATAGATGGCAGTATGGAGATTATGCACATCTTTTTCTTTTCTTCCTATGTTGAAAATTCTGGTTGCTATGGCAACAAATAGACTGAAAATATGGCAAATTTTACACATAACCTGGATCCCGCGATAACGCAAAAAGTACTGAAAATATTTTTATGAAACTTGATATATGGATAGATGGCAGTATGGAGATTATGCACGTCTTTTTCTTATCTTCCTATGTTGAAAATTCTGGTTGCTATGGCAACAAATAGACTGAAAATATGGCAAATTTTACACATAACCTGGATCCAGTGATAACACAAAAAGTACTGAAAATATGTTTATGAAACTTGACATATGGGTAGATGGCAGTATGGAAATTATGCACATCCTTTTCTTATCTTCCTATGTTGAAAATTCTGGTTGCTATGGCAACAAATAGACTGAATTTCAAGATTTCTGATTCTAGTTTTTAAGTTTTTTCACTATAAGTTCTTTATTTCTTAAGGTATTTTCTTCAAACTTTAAAGATACAATGTAAGTTGCTTGTCATCAACCACATCATATGTGACAAGGTTTACAACTCTAGCACAAAATTTATCAGAATTACCTCCCTTGAACTAAGAATTTTCATGAAAAAAACATTGTTTTTTTTAATAACTTCTTTTTCTGAATGTATCTACTTCAAACTTCATATAAATGTTTCTTATTATCACTCAACATTTGTGAGTGTTCAATACTCTAGCAAGACTATTTCCAGAATTATGCCCCTTTTGAACTTAGACTTTTTTTTGAGAAATTGGTAATTTTTACTCCAACTTCTTCAATCATGATAGGATTTTAAAAATGTTATATTTTGATAACAGGGATATGTTTAAAAAATAACTTTAGAGTGTCCTTCAGTCCGTCTGTCTGTACATAAAAACTGTTTCCTGTGATCACTTTTAAAGAACTTTTACAACAAATTTACTTAAAATAGGAACCTAAGTGAATGGCCAATGGCCCTTCAGAATGTTGCTTAGGCTCTTACCGGTAGGGGACTTATGGATTGCTTGCAATACTATGATAATTGCTTGTTAATTCAAGTTTTTATAAGCTCTACTATTCAATAAGAATAAGTAGAGCTATTCTAGTCACCCGAGCGTCTGCGTAACCACTTATGTTAAAGTTTTTGTAACACCTCAAATAATTTAAAAGTCCATTGACATATGGCTTTGAAACTTTGCATACTTGTTCACCTTCATGCCCCCAACGTGTAAACAGGAGGAGGTAACTCTATCAAGCATTTTTACAGAATTATGCCCCTTTTTCGACTTAGAATTTATGTTAAATTTTGCGTACCACCTCAGATATTTTCATATTTCATATTGACACCTTGCTTTGAAACAAGTTGAAATTTTATACACTCCTTTGTTAGCATAATAGGACTCTCTCCAAGGCCTATAACATGGATTTGAAAAAAAAAATTGGCCCTTTTTTCTGAACTAAGAACATTTTACAAGAAAATTATACATCATCAAGGCTCTTTTATTATCAAGCACTAAGAATAGTCGATGCTGTCCTACCGACAGCTCTTGTTTTGGTTGCACTGATATGTGAAAAAAACAGTGCCTCTAGTATCGACAGATTGTACATGAAATGAAGGTTATTGTGCTTTAGATTAGTTCTATCGCTTCAATTTTCTTTCATATTTCTTGTATGTATGTAATATCAAAATTTCCTATTCAATTTACTGGTACATTAGGTTTGTGATTTAGTTATGTACCCTTAACAGGCAAAGGATATTTTAAATGAATGTTTTGGCTCAGTACTATTTTATGAAAGAGTTAACTGGTGGATTAATTATTGGAATGCATGTAAATCAAAACATGTATATAGGTCAATTTCAAATTTATTCCCAAATTACTACATGATTTTTCTGGAAGTCTATGATCTATGACATAGTGTAATGTGCCTTTTATGGGCAAAGTTGTTAAAATGTAAATGTTTTTGCATGATGATTTGAAAAACAACATTAAGTGAACAAATGTTTTGTATGCAAACTGTTTCACCCATTTTATAGACTTTTTTCCGACAGTCAAATCATTGGAAAAAGATATCACTTGTCCAAAATTATCTCAATGCGGGGTTGTTGTTGTTTTTTGACAAGTCTAATTAGTTGGAATATATATATAACATAACACTGTTCAAATTTGGTTGTATTCTGTTAAGCTGTGTTATAAGTTCTGTGCTCTTAATTTGTAAATTTTGTAATAAAAATATTTATCCTGCAATGTAACTATTAAAAAAGTTCATAAGCTTGAATCAAGCATCCTTTGCAGGGAAATAATATCAAATTGATTTTGATGAATTTAGGAGCCTTTATAGCAGTTTTATATGAAATATTAAAATTATTGGACGACTTCATTTATTCTAATTTAATGCTAGTAGTCTAAATGTTATATAAAAACACTGGTTATTTTGATTTTGGTTGCTATCTAATAAGCTTTATGCTGATAAATACTCCTTCCACTATCTGTTCCTGAACCCAACCAGTAGTTAGCAATGAGTGTAAAGACACTACCATTCTTGCTTGAGGAAACAACAGCTTACCCCTGACTTCATCAATTGTTTACCTATAAATGTATATTGCTCCATCTCTGTGGTGTTTTTTTTTTGGTTAACATATTGACATCAAAGACAGTTCTTTTTATGCTTTGGTTATATGTAAGATTATCCCCCACTCAGACCAAAGAAGTTTAAATGTCAAGCTTGAAATTGTTCAAATGAAATCTTTTTTAGAGTATTACAACTCCCCTGTCGACAGCTCCATGTGTTCTGATGTTACTGTCGACAGCATGCTGTCCTGAGATTTAACAGTTCTCTCTGAGTCTTTCGGGTGACAAAATGAGTATTTTCTTTTCCGTCATTGTATTTGTTTAGTTTTTGATCTCCAATTTACAAAGGGGTAGGAGGGGGTAGGCATAAATAGCTAAATACAGGTCCATTTCATCTGTCAAGATTGATTTATCCCTATTTCTATTTCACACTGAGTGAGTTTTCAATTTGATCTCATTTCAAACTTTGACATGGCCACAGTCAATTGCCATGAAAGATAGATGATCCCTGTAATGTTTGTTTTGTCCACTTTAATTTGTTTTTGGACAAGGGTCACTTACAGAAATGGAGAATTTCTTACAAGAACTTGTAATATGTCCCGATAGGACTTCCCTTAAATGAATTACATTTGCAATGTCTTTCTTGATATTAACTGATAAGTGCAGCATCTGTTGGTATCATTAAACAACTCCAAGCTCTCCCTAGCATATGCCATATGCAATAGTATAAAGTAGCCAGAACTTAAATATACATTAATGTTGAAAAGAATGTGGAATAAAACGTGGACTGGGGCATAATTTATTGCCAAGAATGAAAATAAAACCCACATAAGCAAACATGGTGATGACGGACAGATTGGTGTAAAACTTAAAGTGAATTGAAATGG
The DNA here is from genome assembly GCF_026571515.1 of Ruditapes philippinarum. NCBI lineage: Eukaryota > Metazoa > Mollusca > Bivalvia > Venerida > Veneridae > Ruditapes > Ruditapes philippinarum. The sequence goes on along the minus strand of NW_026852000.1, from coordinate 595,560 downwards.
CAGTAAAACTCAAAACACCATAAAATAGTTGAGATTTGGTTAGTTTGTGAAGTCATGATTCGGCATCTGGTGAATTACAAATCTGGAATCTTAATTGACAATTAAGAAATCTTTGATTGGTACAGTGAATGAAATTTATTCAATTACAAATCCAGACCATGGTTATTGCAGAATTGTGTAGGCTGGTTTACAAAAAAATGCTTCTCATTGATTGGTTGTTTATTTCATATGTTAATTAGCCAATCACATGTGACAGTTTTAGACTGGTTTCCTGTATATTAAAACTCAAATAAAAAAAAATCACATTTATTTTTTTTTGTATCTGTTGACCATTCTATAGGAAATTTAATGATTTATTTTCTCAATATTATATAAAAATAATATGAGCCTTCCTATGACAAAACCAACATAATGGGTTTGCGACCAGCATAAATCCAGACCAGCCTGCGCATCCGCGCAGTCTGATCACGATCCATGCTGTTCGCTTAACAAGTAGAGAAACTGATAGCGAATCCGCGCAGACTGGTTGCAAACGCACTATGTTCGTTTTGTCGTGACACGGCTCATTTAGTATTTTTAGGAATTAAATATAAGGATTGTTGTGAGTCAATATTTATCATACAATTTAATTGAACTAGATATTGGTTCTACTTTGAGTCGAATAAATATGTACTATAGGATAAATTATTTGTAAAATATTACAGTGATGGTTCAGTATTTATGTACATGTGTTTGAAATAATTTTCATAAAAAGTCCATTTATAATGTTACAGGGAGAGAGAAATATGTAGTTGACCAGGACTCGAATCCTTGACCCTTGTAATACCGTTTTGCAGCTTTACTAACTGAGCTATCTAGCAGAGCACTAAGTCTTACTCCCGTTAATAGTGAACAGTTCTAAACCATGACAATAACAAGACTGGTTAATTAAAGGCGAATAACCAAGGTAATTGTATAACAATTCATTTGAAATACAATGTACAGCAATCTTACTGAATAAATTATAAAATTGATTTCAAACTCTGTGCTTGGTGATCAATGTAAAACATATGTTAACAAGCTGATTACGCACTTCTTTCTTACTGTCCCAAAGATTTTTTCTTGTTGATGATTTAAATAGAATTTAATTAAGTATTATGGTTAACAGAATTTCCTATCAAATTATTGAACTAATGATATTGTAATTGTATCATTCGATAACCCAACATTTGTTTTTAGCCTTTGGTTAAATCTATAGAATTACTCTATTCCTGGTTTTCTAAAAAAAAACAGTATTCATTTACAGTGATATCAGTTTTCAATGAATAAATTATGGTAGCACATGTTAGAAATGAGTGTATTTTGTTTACTTTAACATCAACTCTATTATTACCTCCAACATTTAAGACCTCAAAAAAACCCTAACAAATTCCACTACATTGACAGCTGGGTGTATTCGGGATCATTACTGTTAAAGGAAAATCTATATTTCCATTAATAACTGTATCATTTTAATTCTTATTGATTGATTTGAAAAAAGAAGGGTTTTTTTATATTTTTTTTGCTGTGGGGATTTCATAATTTCTTTTCAAATATTTTAAGCCTTGACTGGCAGCAGATGTTGACACTTCTTTTATGTTTTATGTTTCAATTGCAGTAAAGACATGGTTTGAATTTTAGAGTACCGAAACTGAACTACATATTGTAGATTTCAGAATATAAAGTTTTTACGAAAAATCATCATTTTTTATGCAATTATAACTGCACTGTTAAAAGAAATATATATTTTGTATAATTTATTACAGTGATATTTTATTTCTATATAGCATGAGCTCATGTATGGCATTATATTATTGTCTGTTTTCGAAGGAAAGTCAAGTTATTATGTTATTGTCGTTATCATCGTTGTTGTTGTTATTGTCATTGTGAAAAAATGTAGCCTATTATTCAAACATTTTAAAAGTTATCAACAGCAAACTTGGAATACAATCATCATGACAAGGTGCTGTTGTTCGAAAGCAATATTTTCGGAGTTATGCCCCTTTTTAACTTAAACAGAGGGGTGTAAACATGTCACATGGCCCTCTTGTTTGGCAACTACAGAATCTATACATGTGACAAGCGAAACCTGATCATGGTTTACCATTCAGTCAGTACATTTTTTTTCAGTTTTCCCTTAAAATGAGGATAAATAGTTGTGACTAGATTAAAGATGGACCATTCCATTTAAGATATTAAGTGGAATTAGGATTAATTATTATTTGTTTTCACTATAAGAAATCCATATAGGAGACTAGCATATCAAGTATATAACTTTGTTCTTTTTGCAGCTGATACAGAAATTTCTCCATTCCATAGAAACATGTGCTATGACTCCTTAATTTACAAGATGAAAAGCACCCTACCATAATTTTTATATGCTTATCTGAAAGATTGTTTTTAAATTCAGTTGAAGTAGCTAGGGAGCAAACTTCTAGACAGGCAAGATAAGGTTAACATTTGAAAGTAGGGGAAGCAAACTTACAAATTGACCTCAATGAATAAATATGGAATTTGGTCATAAATTATTTGAAATGATTTTCACAATAATTTGTGAACAGATATATAGGAAGATGTTAGAGGTTGCCCTGGTGAGAATGCTGTGATAATGTACATTGTTTGAACATTACTATGTTACAATCTAGATCTTCTGACATTCACCTTCATTGTAAAGGTCAAAGGTCACTTGTACCTGCAAAATGCTTGAATTATAGGTGAGGAAAAACTGTGCTTGTTTTACAAGTTTTATTTTTTCTTATAAACTCAGAAAGTCATTGGATCTGTGTCATAGTGCTAGAAAATAGTGTAAAAAGCAGTTAAAAAAAATAATACCATACATTATAATTATCTTATATATAAGGTATGATTTCTTTTACACTATCACACCACCTAATATTGGGTCCCTGCATCAAGAATAGGAGACTGTTTAATCCCGGTAGTGGATACCATCAAACTAAGATTAATATCTTTTAGACTTGGATAAAACTAGGTGTGTGTGGGGTGGGGGGGGTGGGGGGGGGTGGGGCAATATAGAGTTGAAAAAAAATAATATAAAGACAATAGCACATCTAAGAAAAACCTCATCTGGAACTTGAGATTGCCCTTTATTTTTTAGATATTAAGAAAAATATATGTTTGTCATTTCTAAAGAAGATGAAATTAATTCATTTCACCTAACTCAGTCAGTACCATCTTTTAAAAGTTTCCCATGTAAAAACTTAATCTATAATCAAATTTCTGGCAGTGAAAAGGTTAAGCAATGATGTTAACAAAATGTTCCCACTGCCAATAAGGTTTGATTAAAATTAAGTACTTCCAAGTTTCATTAATTTTAGTTGTATCTAGTTTTGACAATTCTACTGTTATTTTTCGTGTCAAAATGTGTGTAGCAAGAAAAGGCCCCTATCAACCTATTTGTTCATGAACCCTGGGAGCTGTTAGGCAATTCATTCCCTATATTGTAAGTGATAGGTCTTGTATTACGATTTAAGTGTTCACACCTGTGGGTGGGGTCAGAGTAAAAGTGAGAATTTCTAAAAACCGTAGGTAACCTTTGTTAATCAAACAACAAAGATTAAATACCTGTGTTTTACAGCATCTGGGACTTAAATCTTTCACTTTCAACAAATTGTAGCAATTTTTGTAATTTTAAGGTTTAGGTTACCTCTTATTTGAAATAAATTCTTCAATATGTAAGCGTGTTTGACAAAGCCTAAAATTAGCTTTTATACAATCGTATTGAGATAAATTACCAATTTATTCAAAAAATCGTAAATTATAGAAATTTGGCAATCAAGCGTTCAAGAATTGTATTTCAGTGTGAAAAAAAGGTTAAAAGGTGATTATATTTATTGTTAAAGAAAACTTGAAGATGAATAATTTTTGGTTTGTAATGAATTACATTGTCATTGATAACAGAATAGTTAATGAATTAATTAAATGTACAGCTTTTATGTTTAATTGAATTACATTGTTATGTTAAGTCAAGTGCTACTGTGGTTCTATTCAGACAAGTCTAAAATACACTTAAGATCATGTAAATCTATGTGACTTTCAACAAAAACTTTTCATTTTCAAAGATGAAAATTAAATTTGTAGCACCAATCCTGGTGGCATTATTTTTTTTTCATGGAATTTCAATCGTTAAAAAGTTTGGAGAGCTGAAGTTTTAATGAAAAAGACACTTGTGATTTGAAATTGTGATTTGATTTATAATTTAACAGTCCATATTAAGTAGTCATTTTAATTATTTCATTAATTTATAGGTTACATTTTTGTATCAATTACTTTTTAAAAAAAAAAATCTGTTTTTATTGAATGAGCATTTTTCTTTAACAGCCCTTGTATTTGCAGGTTAAGATACATATTGTTTGTTCATAAATAAATGACTAAAACAGACCATAGTCATAACATTTGTAAGCAATGATAAGAATATCCACAATTAAGACCACCCCGCAATTAAGACAACTTTAGTCCAGTCCCAATTGTGGTCTTAAATGAGGGATTTTACATCTTTATGTCTATTTAATTTATCTAAACAACTTTATGTTGTGATCTGTTTGTTATTTTTTTTTGATATTTTGATAAAAAATGAAGGTACTGTTGACATCATTATTTTCCACTGTAGAATCTATTTTTTCTCCTACCTTTTGATGTTGCCTATGAAGGGATGATGCAGACATTGTTGTTTTTGTATCAGAATTTGTTTTTGAATTTTACAGAATGCCTCTTGAAGTACATGCTCCTTTGTGAGTTGCATTTTATTAGAACCAGGCTTAAACTATGAATGTAAAATTAATGATTAGCTTGGGGTTATTGGAGCATCCTTGCGATTGATTTTTGATCCTTTGGGTTAATCACCTGAATGTTGTATAAATAGGGCAAGAATGGAAATTAAATGGACTCCTTTTTCATGCAGTTTTACGAATCTGTGTTTATGGGTGAGATGAAAGGGGCTGGATTTATTACTGAAACATTCTACTAATGACTTCTAATTAAATGGTGATTAGGGAAGAGTCCAGGAGGGAGGTTTTTCAAACCTGCCTTTGAAGCTCTGTTATGGAGATCATTACAGCAAAAAAAAGCTGTCCATGCTGGAAAAGTGGAAATTTTATACCCTTTGGCCTGATTAGATTTTTTTATAGAGCCAGATTTTAGTTTTCTGCAATTTTGTAAAAAATATGATACTTTATTAGAGTACTTTATTATATATAAGAAAAACAAGAACTGATATATTTCAAAACAGAATATATCAGGTTTAATTGATATAAAAGATATAACTTAATGCCTTGGATTTGACAAATATATATATATATAAATTATTTGAATTTAAAGGTGTTTGTGATTGCACATTCCATGTCTCTGAACCTTGGCATATTTGGCATTATTAAACAATGGCATTGTATGTTGTAAAATTTTATGATTTTAATAAATGACATCATTTTAGAAAAAAAATGTTTAACTGTGCTTGTTTATTTGATAAGTTTTCTCATTTTTATGCCACCGCAGCATCTGCGATGCGGTGGCATATAGCGATTCACCTGTGTGTGTGTGTGTGTGTGTGTTTGTGTGTGTGTTTGTGTGTGTGTTATATAGATTATATAGTGAACTTAAAAAATCTTCTTGTGAAAAACCACTAGTCCAATTTCAACCAAACTTGGCAGGATTGTTCCTTGGGTGAAGGGCTTCCAAAGTTGTTCAAAGAATTTCATTCCATGCAGAAATCTGGTTGCCATGGCAACCAAAAGGAATTTATAAGAATAAATTTAAAAAATCTTCTTGTAAAGACCCAAAAGGCCTAGAGCTTAGATATTTTGCATAAGGCATTGTCTGGTAGACCTCTAACAAGATTGTTCAAATTATAGCCCTGGGGTCAAAAATTGGCCCCGCCCCGGGGGGTCATTGGTTTTTCACTATGTACATATGGTAAAAACTTAAAATACCTTCTTGTAAAAACCCAAAAGGCCTAGAGCTTAGATATTTTGCATAAGGCATCGTCTGGTAGACCCCTTACTAAGATTGTTCAAATTATAGCCCTTGGGTCAAAATCGGCCCCGCCCCGGGGTCATTGATTTTCACTATATGTACATATAGTAAAAACTTAAAACACCTTCTTGTAAAGACCCAAAAGGCCTAGAGCTTATATATTTTGCATAATGGCATTGTCTGGCAGACCTCTCTACCCAGATTGTTTCAAATTATAGCTCTGGGGTCAAAATCGGCCCCGCCCCGGGGGTCATTGGTTTTTCCTTATATGTATATAGTAAAACTTATAGTAAAAAACTTCAAAAAAAATTCTTCTAGCAATTGACAAATGCTAGAGGTTAGATATTTTGCATGAAACATTGTGTAGTAAACCTCTAGCAAGATTGTTCAAATTATAGCCCTGGGGTCAAATTGCCCCCACCCTTGGGGTCATTGATTTCAATATTTTATATCATAAGTAAAAAATAAATAAATCTTATTGTCTGAAGGTACAAGGCTTAGAGCTTTAATATTTGTTAAATAATATCATCTAAAGGTAATCTACAAAAGTTATTCAAATTTTTGCCTCTTGTGTCAAAATTAGCCCCCCCCCCGGTGGCCATAGGTTTTCCTTATATGTATATAGTAAAAACTTAAAAAATCATCTTCTCTAAATTTACAAAGGCTAGAGTTAAGATATTTTGCATGAAACATTGTGTAGTGAACCTCTTGCAAGATTGTTCAAATTATAGCCCTGGGGCCAAAATTGGTTCCGCCCGGGGGTCATTGATTTTCATTATGTACATATAGTGAAAAAAATAAAAAAATATTTTTGTCTGAAGGTACAAGGCATAGAGCTTTGAATGTTGATATATATATCATTTATAGGTCCTCTACCAAAGTTGTTCAAAATTTGCCCCCTGGTGTCAAAATTAGCCATGCCCGGGGGCAGTGATTCTCATTATGTACACATAGTAAAAACAGAAAATAAAACAAATGTTTTCTGAATGGGAGAAAGCTATAGATTAGATATTTGACTTGAAATGTTGTTTGGTGGACCTGTATCAAGATTGTTTTGAATTAAACCCTTGGGTCAAAATTATGCCTTGCCCAAGTGGACAGTGACCTACTTTCTTGTCCTTTGATGTACAGCTATGAAATTTGAACCATGCGGTGGCATAGCATTTTTCTCAAATGCAATCTTGTTTTATTAATGTATTGTTTGTTTTTTAGAAATAACAAATTAAATTAGTTTTTAGAAACAACAAATTAAATAAGTTTTGTTTAGAAATAACAAATTAAATCAATTATACTATTATGAAAAAGTAAACTGTTTAAAAAATTGTGGCACTTGGTGGTACTGAAATGTCTCGCAATCAGAAGTTCAAAGTATATGTTAACTGTCAGTGAATTTAAAACAACATGTAAATCTGAGCATTTTAAAAAATTAATTTATTGTGAGTGCCTTCACATAAATTATATTGGATAACTTGGATATTTATTTGATATTATGATGGAAATAGAAAACTAAGGTCATAAAATTAGGAAGGACATTGTTATATAATTATGGTTGTAGTTATAAGAATTAGGGGAACAATTAGGAGAAGAGCCATTAGTACCCCCATAACCCTTCTATAGCCGGGGTTCAACCTTAATACTACAAAAACTAGTTGTGAGTTATGTCAGTTCATTAAAGGCACTTAAAGAAATGAAGCACCTGTTTAAATTGTAATTTACTCTTGTAGCCACTAACAGGGGACCTGTTGAAACATTGATGATGGTCACAAGGGGCCAGTATAATGACATAGTCACCCCTACTTCCTGTTACCCACAATGCCCTTAATTCATTCACGATGTAACTTCTTTATGTCATGATTGAAACCCAATCATGTTGAAGTGACCACTGGTTATGTCACTAATGGATTTAAAATTAAGAAACCAATACTGTTACCACTGAATTTATTACAGGATGTCCAGTGAGGGCTCAAAATCTACAAACGCTCTTGAAAGTAAAAATATAATAATGTCTTTAACATAAAAATGCTTTAGTAAAATGATGTTAAAATATTTATTGAGATCATTAAATTTTGAATTTAAATCAAATCAATGCTATTTTAATAGTGTGTTTTATACATCAAGCCATTAGTTATACAGAATTTATTTTAGTATGATTGTGTGGAAAGCTACCTATATGCTTATATACACTTTCAAATCCATTAACGAAACAACCAATGAGCGAAGGAGAAGAATTTCATAAGACACATTGTTTTTATTCCAATTCTATTTTTTAAGAAAATTATACGAATATTTTAATTGCTCAGTGTATATTGTAAATTATATTATGCATATATATTCTGAGAAATAAAATGTGTTTAAACTAACCAATCAGTGTAAACCTTCTTGCAACTGGGACAGCACTCCTAAGGTTACTAGTCTGAGATATTAACCTTTGGTTCTGTTGCAGCAGCTTTAAGGCATTGCATTAATTACCATGTACACTGAAACAAAATACATGCCAATATCTCTTATATTGAATTCTAATGTTTTGATTATCAAATGGATATTAATTTTTAAAATCTCTCAGCCATAATTGTTGTCAATCTTTATGTATTACCCAAGGTCAGTTAAGACCACCAATGATAGTTGCATGTAAAATTTGACAATTCATATCTTGCTAACTGGAACAAATTAAATCATGAACAGTGTGTAACTAGTCATATCATGAGAATATAATTTTAAAATTCAACAAAATTGAAAACATTACTTTTTTTTCTCACCCAAATTCATGAATGATTTGCTATGAGCATGCATTATATATGCATCAATAAAAATACACAGCAAAATGTGTGAAGAGGTGATATAGCCTTGTAATTTACATTGAAAATGATATTGTTGAGAAGTTGGTGAATTTTATGTAGTACACCCCTATCTTCATTGAACTCTTGTAACAATCTGTTACAAAAATTATAGAGTTAACATTGAAATTTGCATATATATCTCTTTACTGTACTCTGGGTTATTTTTTTTTTACCATCTTCTGTGGGAAGTTGACTTTGAGAAGGAGGCGGATGGATGGTTTTTGTTGCTAAATTTCGTTCCTCACTGCTGAGGGCCAAAACCTCGATTTGATTTGATTTATTTCTGCCAGAAAGCCAAATTGTTCTTATATTTCGTGTTCGATCATGACTGACAAATTGTTTATTAAAATATTTGCTATAATGGTGGAGACGAAGTAATGCCAATATGAAGATCGACTTTTGATTGTAAGAATGATTTTATTAATGTAATGTTGTACATATGGGCATAATGTGCGCCAAATGAAATGTCGGCATCTCTTGACCTTTGTAATGTGTGATTATTTACTCCAGGTTTTGTTATTGTTGCTTAATGAGGTAGGAGAAATTGAAATGGACTGTGTTTTGTTCTGTTTTCAAAATCAACAGTAATAATGGGTACATCTGGGCTACTGGGTGTTTGACTTCTTGATGACGGGTGATTATCTCACCGGGCTGACAGATTGTAAGCTGTGCATCATGGGACAGTAGAAGAAAAGTCCTGGACACTTTTCATAGACGAAGTTTTGTGGTAATTGTTCAATTATTACGCTAGCTGTCACTCTTAAATCTCAAGCTTAATTTAGTCCGACTAAAAGGCAGGTGCATTAATGAAGATCAGACTGTTTTATGAGACAGAAAAGTAATTGGTCACCCGCTGTAGCCACAATTTGAAGGCCAGAGGTGCAATGGGTTTACCTACACAACCTAACTGATTTTATGACATTCTGGTGACATACTGTTTATAGTTTCACACTGCTGGTGGTAATTGGATTTTAGATTCAACAATAGGGATGGATTTCAGATTTTTAATGTAATACCATGATGTGTTCTCTTTAAATTCTTATAGTAAACAAACAAAAAAACAACAAAATAAACTTGGAAAAAAAGCAAATTTTCTGTTTTGATCAGATTTAGTTAATAAATATAAAAACAATAATGATAGTACAGTTTTCTTCAAATCTGGTGTGAGTAAGGTAATCTAATATCTTAATCTAATGATAAGCTAAACATTTTTAATAAGTCCAAATGTCAGTGAGTTCAGCATATGTATTGACCACTGATTTAGTCCCATGAGTTTGCATACAAAGATATTCAAATGAAAATGCTACCATCTGTACAACACTGTGAAAAGGTAGCATTTATTTTTTTTTTGGGACAACAATTTCTGCACTTATGTTGCAGTGGCAGTCAGTGATTGTTTTTACGTTTGGACAAACAGCTTTATATTAAAATTTATTTATGTGCAAAAATTAGGCATTTAAATGTTTTATAGTTGTACTCTCTCACTCTCTGCTGCACAACTCTCTTCTACCCTCCTCACTTATATGCTCCCCTCTTCTCTCCTCCCCTCATTATACCTACAATCTGTTTCTGTCTGCTGCTCTTGCCTCACTTTATATTTAGTCTCCAATCCATTCTACTTTCTGACTTCCTATGTATTGAACTTTTTTTCCCCATCCTGCCCATCTTACCTTAAACTCTCACACTCTTTCCCTACTCCCTGTCTCCCCTCTCTACCCCTGTCTGTCTTCTTTCCCCTGTTCTTTTACCTGTGTTCTCCCACTTCCCCCCCCCGCCTGTGGCGCCGCTTCCTTTTTGCCCCCCATCTGTCTCCCACTTTTTTCCCCCCTGTTCTCCCTCTTCTACCCCCCTGTCTCCCTCTCTACCTCTGCGATCTCCCCTGATCTCAACCCCTGTCTCCCATCTTCTCTACCACTGTCTCCCTCTCTACCTCTGTCTCCCTCTCTACCTCTGTCTCCCTTGATCTCTTCCCTGTCTCCCCTCTCTACCCTACTGTCTCCCTGACCTCCATCCTGTCTCCCTTCTCTACCTCTGTTCTCCCTTGATCTCTACCCCTGTCGCCCCTCCAACTCCCTGCCTCCCAGTCTACCTCTGGTCTCCCTGATCCTCTACCCCTGTCTCACTCTCTACCCCTGTCTCCCTCTCTACCCCCTGTCTCCCTCTCTACCTCTGTCTCCCTGATCTCTACCCCAGTCTTCCCTCTCTACCTCTGTCTCCCTGATCTCTACCCCCCTCTGTCTCCCTTTCTATCTCTGTCTCCCTATCTCTTACCCCCTGTTCTCCCTGATCTCTACCCCTGTCTCCCTCTCTACCTCTGTCTCCCTGATCTCTACCCTGTCTCCCAATGATCTCTACCCCTGTCTCCGCTGATCTCTTACCCCTGTCTCCCTCTCTACCTCTCTGTCTCCCTGTGATCTCTGACCCCCCTGTCTCCCTTGTCTACCTCTTGTCTCCCTTGATCTCTACCCCCTGTCTCCCTTTTCTACCTCTGTCGCTCTACCTCGATCTCGTACCTCCCTGTCTCATCTCTTTTGTTATCCAGCCTTTTCGTGGTTTTCCTGTGATCTCTAGCCCCTGTCTCCCTCTCTACCTCTGTCTCCCTCTCTTCCCTGTCTCTCTCTCTACCTCTGTCTCCCTCTCGTCCCCTGTCTCCCTCTCTACACCCTTTCTCCCTCTCTACTCTGTCTCCCTTTCTACCCCTTGTTTCCCTCCCTTCTCCCTGACTCTCTCTACCTGTCTCCTCTTTACTCCCTGTCTCCCTCTCTACCCTTGTCTCCCTTTCTACCCCTGTCTCCCTCTCTACTCCCTGTCTCTCTCTCTACCCTTGTCTTCCCTTTCTCTAAACCCTGTCTCCCTCTCTAACTCCTGTCTCTGATCTCTACCCTTGTCTCCCTGATCTCTACCCCTGTCTCCCTCTCTACCCTGTCTCCTTCTACACCCTATCTCCCTCTCTACCCCGTCTCCCTCTCTACCCCTGTCTCCCTCCTACTCCCTGAACCCTCTCTACCCCTGTCTCCCTTTCTACCTCTGTTTCCCTCTCTACTCCCTGACCCTCTCTACCCCTGTCTCCCTCTCTACTCCCTGTCTCCCACTTACCCCCTGTCTCCCTCTCTACCTCTGTCTCCCTTTCTACCTCTGTTTCCCTCCCTACTCCCTGACTCTCTCTACCCCTGTCTCCCTCTCTACTCCCTGTCTCCCACTTACCCCCTGTCTCCCCATCTACCCCTGTCTCCCACTTCCCCCCTTTCTTTCTCTTACCCCCTGTCACCCTCATTTTTCTATTTCTTTCTCTATCTTTCTGCTATCTGTTTCTTCTGCTCATCTTTCCCATCTCTTACATCACGCTCTCCAATCCTAGACCATTGTTGATGTAATCAAATCTTGTACTTCTTAAAGAGTTACTACAAAGAATTACAGCATTATTCTGTAAGTTTTGTTTCTTATATTGGAGAAGATTTACCATGCAACATATGTCACTTTGAAATTGTATCCCTTTTCTTTGTTATTTTATCTTATATTGAAGACATATCTTCCACCTAATTTAAACTATATAATATCAAATCAAGACCCCTGCCTCGAATTAAAGACCCTTTTATTGCACCTGTCCCATATGTAAATGTTTGAAAATTTGAAATCTAAATTTGCATAGTAACATAAACACAGTTTTTGTAACCAAAGTTGACCGAATTTATAAGATAAACAAACAAACAGGTGGACAAAGCTAATGACCTGAAGTGAAACATCATGTGTTTAAACAAGTTATTGATTAACAAATATATTATGTAATAATAATTGTTACCTTTGAAGATTATTCAATGTAAAGACACGCCTCATAATGGCTTAGTCCATGAACACGCTCAACTAACCAGTATAACTTAACATTTTTCCGTTAAAAAATTTCATTTTTTTTTAAAAGAAGATATATTGAATTTCTTTTCTTCACATTATTCTTCGATGGCATATCTGAATTTCTGTTAAAGACATTATGATGAAGACCCATGCACATATCCTTATTTGTATGTATATTCTTGATTTTAACAATAGATTTAACTTTTTCTTCATACACCACATGTACTGGTATATAAAACATAAGCCATGTATGAATAACCAAGAGCGAAGTTGCTCAAATTGGGGCAGTCACTTAATTTTGCAAAATAATGTTATTTTTCTTTATAAAAATGCATAACTTTTTTCAAAATGGCTTAAAGTTTTTGTTTTTTTTTTCAGGATTTTTTAGGTTGCTTGCATAATTGGTAGCCACATGTCCACCCTAGCCAACTTGCATCCGCGCAGTCTGATCAGGATCCATGCTGTTCGCTATCAGTTTCTCTACTTGAAATAGGGTTTGTAAGCAAACAGCGTGGATCCTGATCAGACTGCGCGGATGCGCAGGCTGGTCTGGATCCATGCTGGTCGCAAACCCACTATGTTGGTTTTGTCGTGACGCGGCTCATTTTAAGACAGCTGCTAGCTGAGCCTATTGCCAGGATGACAACTGGTACACATGGAAGGCCCAGTGAACTTTCACTTCAATGAACAGATTTTGATAATTTTGATTATACAGAGATGTTAATCTCTTTTAAGATATTAAATCTTTTTGTTAATCAAACTTGTTTACTTTTTCACTGTTAAAGTAACTTCACTGAGGTCCAAAGGCATAAAACATAACATTTAAAGATTTAACATAGGGCATTTAAAATAGGAAGACATGTAAAAGATAGTTAGAAAATATACTCAGAAATAAATTGAAAATCATATTTTGTGCTATTCTTAGCCAAATTGGAGTGAAAATGTTGCAACACTTTTCAATTTTGGTTTAGTTTTCATGATTAGAATAATTGTTATAGAAATATGGAGTTAGCGAATGGCCTAATATTTTGCACAAAATATATTGACCAAGACTTACATCAAATGGAACATAATTCTCAAAAAAATATTTCAAGTCACATTGTGTCAAAAAACCTTATTGAAGCGCCTTTAAGACACAATGACATTATAGTAACTAAAATGTAACAAATTAATTATACAAGTGTTGGGTAAGCAGTTGAACCAAGTGTTACCTTTATTAGTCAAATTTGTCAATTTAGTTAATTTGCAAAGGATGTACAAAATGTATTTATGGAGAGGTGTGACTGTGCTAAGAAATTTGACCAAAAAAAATTAGATGTAAAAAATTTTCAACAAAATATAATAGATACATTTGTATAATAAACATATTAACTACCAATAAAACTTAATTGTTATTTCTCATGAAAGAAATGTACAGGTGCAAAAGTTCAAAATTCAAAATTTAAAAAAAAAAAATAATAAATAAATTTAAATGTATAAGGTGTTACATTTAATATATACATAATTTCAACAAATATCACATTTTTGGTAACCCAGCAACAAATTATAATTTAACTAACTGACTATATAAATCAATGATAGTGACATATTTGAGATTTTGTTATCACAGGGATTAAATTGATTAAAGAAAGTTAAAGATGTTTAATAATTTGGTCACCTGTTTCACACTTCCTTTCTAACCAGACTTTGTTTACTTGACTCATTTATGACATTGCTTTGTTGAGATTTGCAAGAGTTCAATACCTTAGCAGTACAATTTAAATTTCTACACTTTTCATGGTAAAAAATGATAAATTGATAAAATTTAAAGACACAATATCCTCAGAAATGAATTTGTTTTGTTGTTTTTTTTCTGAAGAAAAGGCAAACCCATGTTTTATTATGTATTTATAACTGATCAAGGGTATGTCAAATACTTATAATGTGCAGAAATTAGCATTGAATGTGAAATAATTTATCATAAAAGTAGCAAAACATATTCAAAATTTTATTTTGTCTTCCATACAAAATACTAAATCACTTTTATTTTACAAAATGTCAAAAAAAAGCAAGAGATGGATACAGTTAAATGTTGTTATTTTTATTTCTCAAAAACTTGTAATATCTGAACACTAAAAATAACAAATTATTTATATTGGGACTTAATGAGCATTTAAGTACAGCATGATCTTGACTTTAAAAAAAGAATGATAATGATTAAGATACAAAACTACCAAAAATGAATGTGGTAATAATTTTTATTTAGCTTTATTAAATGTGAATTATTTCAGGCAAGAAGACAAGATTTTGATGTAGAAGGTCTAACACTGTCTAATAAATTACATTTTGGTGCAACAGTTATCTGGATTGAAATAATGGGGGAAAAAAAACTGAAAATAATGTTAGATAATTGACTTGGATTTTTTTTGACATTTTGCCATCTGCCTTGTTTTAGTGTCAATAATTTGATAGTGGATATTTTAGGTATAAGATGCAGGTGTAATTATTTGTACTGTTGATATTATATGCTGCAGTGAGCAACAAGTATAGGGTACATGACACTCGCAAAATCCGATACGACTTTTCGAAAATTTTACACCCTCAAGTGCCGACCCGTTGTTAGTGAAGCGTGAATTCAGAACTGATTATAGAAAATTACATTTACATATTGAACTTGCTTACTTTTAATACCTTTTTTTTCTAATTACAATAAAAAAACATCACCTGTCGATATGAGGCATTGTTGAGGTTTTAACCAAATTTTTTATCAGCCTATCTCAGTATGAAGTCTGCCCGGCTGATGTATGACTTGTGGCAAGTGAAAATCTTAACCAATCAGATTACTGGAAAACCACATGTGCACAACTCAACAAGTGAAATGCACTTACGCCTCAGGGTGACAATGTTTACTTTCATATGAAGGGAAGGGGGCAAATTTAAAAACAAATTATCATATTGTTGCTATGAGTTAAAGTAATGAAAAAATGTGTCCTTCAAATTTGATTAGATTAAATTCTCTCTCATTTTTTTTATTATCTTGTTTTTGAAGGTCATTGTCAAAGGGAAAGCATAATGGATGGAAAAAAGTCTTGTTTAAGTTTTACTCCTGCAAAAATTCAAAATTTTGTTGTTTTTGTTGTAGTTGTTGGGTCACATGTGCTACCACAAGATAAATGCTGTCATAAAATTAAACTGAATATAAGTTAAAGCTCACTGATCTTACAGTCAACAGCAGTCACATGTGTTTAATGACAATGATTGTTAACCACAAGAAAACACTGGTTTTACTTTTATTGAAATTTATGGTATTTTAAAATCCCCTGCTGTTGCAGGTAATTTAACCATTAAACTTAACAGAACAAAGTTGTCACTTCTTTTGTAGATTTGAACCTTTAAAAAAGTTTCTTTGTGACTTTTTTACTTGACAGTTTTAGATGTCATGTAATTTATATTTACTTGCTGTCATTTTTTTTTTTTTTTTGAGAATGGAGCAGAGCGGATTGCAGGGGCGTAGCTGCCTATATGCAAGTATGCAGCTGAATCCAAAAGATTTTGACTAAAGAAATGCAATCTATCCCTGCAATCAATAAATTGAGAAGTATATTGTCCTAATTTACTTTTATAAATCATGCAGACTTACTTAGTCTTTACTGGATGAGTAAGATGTCGGATGCCACTGCATGCTGTATTTAGGCTCGGGATGGCACCTTTGTAAAAACAAGGGACCTTCCATAATTAAGCTAGCTCTACAGCCTTGTCTTGGAATTTGAACCCGCAGCCAAAGGGACAAGTAAGTTTAAGTCAGCAACCTAAACCACTCAGTCACTAAGAATCCAGTACTGATTATCATTATCATTTTGCTGATAATTTTTGTAGATTGACCTTGTCAACCAACTGCCAACAAGAATTGAAGAACTTGACATTAAAATTATCATCATGTATATAAATTTAATCATCTGGTACAATGTCATTGCCAAAAATTAAAAATAAAAAAATGTAGCCCTATCATGAAGGTGACTTTGTTTATCACAATTTATATTAAAAATGGTACAAAAATATATATTCACTAATTGACAAGATGGCCCTCAAAGAAGTGTGGAAACTTTATTTTAGTTAAAATATTGTAAGAAGTGACAATTAATTGTTTAACAATTAACCAACAATACTGATTATTAAATAGTTAATGGAATATTGTAATCGGTAAAGCATTTGAGAATAATTGTATGATAAAAAGACCAGTGTACATTTGATCTTTTAAACTTAGCTAAATTTCATTTTCAACCTAACCTTCAATTTTCCCCATCAGTTACTATATTGTTAAAGAAGTGTTTAACTGTAGCCTTATTTTCTAATTTTCCCAATTTTTTGTGACAGCTTTTGTGATTTTTATTTCCCGTGTATTTAATATTTTTTGACAATAACTGTCAGTAATTTTACTAAGATTAAATGTATCAAGTTAAAGATATCAGTTTAAAATACTTTTATATCAGTAAAATCAGGGAAGATTGTAGGTTTTCTCTGACAGTTTAAGTTGGTAATTGCACTGTATCCTTTTGCCGTTTAGAAAATGATAGTTTTAAAAGAATGCTTTTAATGGGTATGGTTTCTGAAGAAGTAAACGAAACTGTTGCCAAAAATTGTGGAAACAAAATTTCCTATGACTTTCTTTCTACCAAAAAAATTGGATCAGACTTGAATTGCATGTGTCAAAGACTAGAAATAGGCACCTACCAACAAAAATCATTGAGCCGCGTCATGACAAAACCAACAGAATGGGTTTGCAATCAGCATGGATCCAGACCAGCCTGCGCATCCGCGCAGTCTTATCAGGATTCATGCTGTTCGCTTACAAACCATATAAAAAGACAAGAAACTGATAGCGAACAGCATGGATCCTGATCAGACTGCGCGGATGCGCAGGCTGGTCTAGATCCATGCTGGTCGCAAACCCATTATTTTGGTTTTGTCATGACGCGGCTCATTTATGTAAATACTTAAACTCGGCTTTTAGTTATTATAATTGACAAAAACCCATAAATATCAAAATATTGATGACTACTAGTAATTGTTTACTGCATAAAAATATTTAGTATGCGCAAAATGTCCTTTATGAACTGACTCTAACTAACAAAATCATATCTCACATAAGAAATGCAGTACCAATTTAAGTTTTCACAGCCAAAAATATAACGTTTGAAAAAAATTCATTGTATGAAAAATGTGATGTATTTAAATGTTATAAAAAGCTACATTATTATGAACAAAGAAAAATGTAATCATTACATGTATGAAAAATCTTATGTAATACATGTTATGTATGAAAAATGTACCGTATTGTAATGGAGTATATGTAAGGGAAAAAATGTTTTGTATAATAATGTACTGTATCAAAAATTTCCTGTATAAAAAATGTACTGTAAGAAAAATGTATTGTATGAAAAATTTACTGTATGAAAAATGTATAATATGAAAAATGTACTGTATGAAAAATGTATAATATGAAAAATGTCTTGTATGAAAAATGTACTGTATGAAAAATGTACTGTATGAAAAAAATTCCAGAATGAAAAATGTACTATATGAAAAATGTATTTTATGAAAAATTTACTGTATGAAAAATGTTATGCATGATAAATGTACTGTATGAAAAATGTATTGTATAACTATGTACTGAATGAAAAATTTATAATATAAAAAAATGTACTGTATGAAAAATGTATAATATGAAAAATGTACTGTATGAAAAATGTATTCTATAATAATGTATTGTATGAAAAATGTACTGTATAAAAAAATGTATAATATGAAAAATGTACTGTATGAAAAATGTGTAATATGAAAAATGTACTGTATGAAAAATGTATAATATGAAAAATGTACTGTATGGAAAATGTATTGTATAATAATGTATTGTATGAAAAATGTACTGTATGAAAAATGTATAATATGAAATGTACTGTATGAAAAATGTATAATATGAAAAATGTACTGTATGAAAAATGTATAATATGAAAAATGTACTGTATGAAAAATGTATAATATGAAAAATGTACTGTATGAAAAATGTATTTTATGAAAAATTTACTGTATGAAAAATGTTATGCATGATAAATGTACTGTATGAAAAATGTATTGTATAACTATGTACTGAATGAAAAATTTCCTGTATAAAAAAATGTATTGTATGAAAAATGTATTGTATGAAAAATGCACTGTATGAAAAATGAACTGTATGAAAATTGTACTTATGAAAAATGTATTGCATAATAATATACTGTATGAAAAATGTACTGTATAAATAAGAATGAACAATGTAACATAAGAAAAATGTACTGTATGAAAATGTACCATAAGAAAAATGTACTGTATGAAAAATGTATTGTAGAATAATGTACTGTTGAAAAGATTTTCTGTATAAAAAATAATTATATGAAAAATGTATCATATAAAAAATGAACTATATGAACAGTGTACCATGTGAAAAATGTACTGTATGAAAAATGTACCATATGAAAAATGTACTGCATGAAAAATGTAACATATGAAAAATGTAGTACTGTATGAAAAATGTAATGTATGAAAAATGTACCATATGAAAAATGTACTGTATGAAAAATACCTTGTAAGAAAAATTCTGTGTGTGAAAAATTGGAAATACTGGATTTATATTTATTAATTCAAGTTTTGTTACCACATGTAAATACAATGTTTTGCAGCAGCTTAAATTTAAGTTTATTATTAAGATTGAATACACAGATCTTGAAAGATGATATTGAATTAGTTTGTAAATCAAATTACTGAGGCTCATGTGGTTATTTTAAATAACTTAAGTCTAGTACTCGTAAGTATTGCAAAAGTATAATGCATGTACCAGTATGTCAGAATAATGTTTTTAATAATAATAAAAAAATGAAATAAATATATTTTGTAATACATTAATTTTGTTTCACAAAATTTAGTCTATGACTCTCTTTAGACTGATATACATGTATATATATCTCAAAATAAAAGGCCATAGCTGAAAAAAAAAGTCTGGGAAACTAAAAAATGGTTCATTTAACAAAACTTGATATTTTTATTGCATCCTTTCATTTAATATGTTCTTTTTTACTGCTTGTATATAGAATTCAATCTTTTTGATAGAATCAGCTGACCTCGTTGGCTAGAATATATTAAATGTTTATGATATTTTGTCCTTTTTCAAGGAAGATTTATTATTGGTGTAAATCATAACTGATTGAATTATAATCAGCCATCTCGTATTAAAATGTAGTTTATATTTGAATATAAATAATTTTATTCTGTAAAAACGCAGAAAATTTGCATATTTGTGATCTTCTTTGCCTCTGAAGTTAATCAGATTTCTTTTGTTACTTTTCTATACTTTCATTTTGCTCATATTTTAAGCATATTTTGTATGCCATTGAAATATAGATTCCAGGTCATAAATATTTCACCTTCACTGTATACAACTAGAGTGATAAATCTGTCACTATCTACACTGTTGCCCTCCCATAATTATTTTCTAAATTTCACACCAAAATACAATACAAAAATATTTCTATCTTAACTAACAATATAATACAATAGTTACATAGATAGTCATCAAAGATCAATTTTTTTTGTCCAAAATCATTAATTTTTTTATCAGACACAGTGTCATAGATCTCCTCCCAGTCTTTAACAAAACATGTGTTAATTCAATCTGTTCATTGTTCCAATTTTGTGAAAATCTTCAAAAATCTAAGATCATTTGTAATTAATCATTTTGAAATATCCCATTAACTTTTCTTGACATTTAAAAAATCATCAATATTTGATGTTTTAAAAATATTTTTGTTAAAGTCTAATTTTCTGGTTGCTGCACAGAATATTGGATTTTAACTGAATTAAAGATAAAACTTCAAGATATATCAAAAAATATTCAATAAGACTGTGACTTCATTGATATGAATGTTCAGCGTTAAACTGCCATTTTCTAAATAAAGTTTTACCCTTCAAGTTTTTTTGTGTGGACAAAAGTAAAATAAACTTAGACCAACAGACTGATGTAGTATTTGATTAAAATTGAATTAAATACAGTATGTAATGGTGAATTTCATACCATTTTAAGAGTTATAATTATAACTTGAAAGTAACTTGTACAGAAATGGTACTTGCATACACTGGTACAAAATCTGTACATTGTTGTCACTTAATTGATTGAAATACATTCCAATTTTAACCTTTGATAAGTTGAAAGAGCATGTTTAACATTAAAACTTCTTAAATTTTGTACCAGACTAAATGTATAAATGAAATCCAAGCTGATAAACTATCATATTTTGTACATCTTTTACTGAAAATGTCACATTTTCCATTCATATGATTTTATAAATGCATTTTTCAAATTCACAAACTTTCTAATAAAGGTAATACTTCTACCCTCTTTGCCATCCACTTCTTTCTTTCAATTTAAAAAATAATGAAGTATTTGTGCATAATTTTTGGTATTGTCATTGACATATACATTTTTGGGTCATAAATATTTCATCTTCACACACTGTTCAACTAGAGTGATAAATCTGTCACTATCTACACTGTTGCCCTCCCATAATTATTTTCTAAATTTCACACCAAAATACAATACAGAAATATTTCTATCTTAACTAATGATTATAATACAATAGTTATATAGATAGTCATCAAAGATCAAATTTTATGTCTAAAATCATTAAATTTTATCAGACACAGTGTCATAGATCTCCTCCCAGTCTTTTAACAAAACATGTGTTAATTCAATCTGTTAATTGTTCCAATTTTGTGAAAATCTTTAAGAATCTAGGATCATTTGTTAAATCATTTTGAAAATCTAGAATTTGTCTTTTCAATTTAATCGTATAGAAATATCCCATTAACTTTTCTTGACATTAAAAAATCATAAACATTGGATGTTTTAAAAATATTTTTATTAAAGTCTAATTTTCTGGTTGCTGCACAGCATATTGGATTTTAACTGAATTAAAGATAAAACTTCAAGATATATCCAAAAATATTCAATAGGACTGTGACTTTATTGATATCAATGTCCAGGGTTACACTCCATTTTCTAAATAAAGTTTTCATTTAACACTTCAGGACAAAAGTAAAATAAACTTACACCAACATACTGTTGTAGTATTTGTAAAAATTTTATTAAATATACATAATGACTACTTTTATATTGGACTAACTGTGTTATAATTATAACTTGAAAGTAACTTGTACAGAAATGGTACTTGCATACACTGGTACAAAATCTGTACATTGTTGTCACTTAATTGAAATGACTATTGAGTTTAACCTCTGATAAGTTGAAAGAGCATGTTTTATATTAAAACTTCTTAAATTTTGTACTAGTCAAAATGTATAAATGAAATCCAAGCTATCACCTTTAAGAGATAAACTGTCACATTTTGTACATATTTTGCCCAAAATATCACGTATTTCCGTAAGTATGATTTTATAAAATGCTTATTTTCAAATTAATATAAATCTTTTCTAATAAAGGTAATACTTCTACCTTCTTTGCCATCCAATTATTTCTTTCAATTTAAACAAAATTAATGAAGTTTTTGTGCATAATTTTGGTATTGTCATTGACATACACATTTTTGGGTCATAAATATTTCATCTTCACACACAGTACAACTAGAGTGATAAATCTGTCTCTATCTACACTGTTGCCCTCCCATAATTATTTTCTAAATTTCGCACCAAAATACAATACAGAAATATTTCTATCTTAACTAATGATTATAATACAATAGTTATATAGATAGTCATCAAAGATCCAAATTTTTTGTCTAAAATCATTAAATTTTTATCAGACACAGTGTCATAGATCTCCTCCCAGTCTTTTAACAAAACATGTGTTCAATTCAATCTGTTAATTGTTCCAAATTTGTGAAATCTTTAAAAATCTAAGATCATTTGTTGTTAATCATTTTGAAAATCTAGAAATTGTTTATATCAATTTAATCATATTGAAATATCCCATTAACTTTTCTTGTTATTAAAAAATCATATACATTGGATGTTTAAAAAATAATTTTGTTAAAATCTAATTTTCTGTTTGCTGCACAGAATATTGCATTTTATCTGAATTAAAGATAAAACTTCAAGATATATATAAAAATATTCAATAGGACTGTGACTTTATTGATATGAATGTTCAGGGTTAAACTCCCATCTTCTAAATAAAGTTTTCATTTTTCACTTCAAGTTGTTTGTGTTGACAAAAACCAAAATTAAACCAACAGACTGTTGCAGTATTTGTTAAAATTGTATTTAATACAGTATGTAATGGTGAATTTCATACCGATTTAAGTGTTATAATTATAACTTGAAAGTAACTTGTACAAAAATGGTACTTGCATACAGTCTGGTACAAAATCTGTACATTGTTGTCACTTAATTGATTGAAATACTATCAAGTTCAACCTCTGATAAGTTGAAAGGGCACATTTTATATTAAAACTTCTTAAATTTTGTACTAGTCAAAATGTATAAATGAAACCCATGCTTACACTTTTAAGAGATATAAAACTATGACATTTTGTACATATTTTGCTCTAAAGGTCACGTTTTCCAAAGTATGATTTTATGAATGCTTATTTTCAAATTCACAAACTTTCTAATAAAGGCAGTACTTCTACCTTCTTTGCCATCCAATTATTTCTTTCAATTTAAACAAAAATAATGAAGTATTTGTGCATAATTTTTGGTATTGTCATTGACATATACATTTTTGGGTCATAAATATTTCACCTTCCCACACAGTACAACTAGAGTGATAAATCTGTCACTAGCAACACTGTTGCCCTCCCATAATTATTTTCTAAATTTCACACCAAAATACAATACAGAAATATTTCTATCTTAACTAATGATCATAATACAATAGTTATATAGATAGTCATCAAAGATCCAAATTTTTTGTCCATAATCATTAAATTTTTATCAGACACAGTGTCATAGATCTCCTCCCAGTCTTTTAACAAAAACATGTGTTAATTCAATCTGTTAATTGTTCCAATTTTGTGAAATCTTTAAAAATCTAAGATCATTTGTTATTAATCATTTTGAAAATCTAGAATTTGTTTATCAATTTAATCATATTGAAATATCCCATTAACTTTTCTTGACATTAAAAAATCATCAATATTTGATGTTTTAAAAATATTTTTATTAAAAAATCTAATTTTCTGGTTGCTGCACAGAAAATTGCATTTTAACTGAATTTAAGAAAAAACTTTAAAGATATATCCAAAAATATTCAATAGGACTGTGACTTTATTAATATGAATGTTCAGGGTTAAACTGCCATTTTCTAAATAAAGTTTTCATTTTTACCCTTCAAGATTTTTTTGTGGGGACAAAAGTAAAATAAACTTACACCAACATACTGTTGTAGTATTTGTAAAAATTGTATTAAATATAAATAATGACTACTTTTATACTGAACTAACTGTGTCATAATTATAACTTAAAAGTAACTTGTACAAAAATGGTACTTGCATACAGTCTGGTACAAAATCTGTACATTGTTGTCACTTAATTGATTGAAATACTATCAAGTTCGACCTCTGATAAGTTGAAAGGGCACATTTTATATTAAAACTTCTTAAATTTTGTACTAGTCAAAATGTATAAATGAAACTCATGCTTACACTTTATAAAGAGATATTAAACTATGAAATTTTGTACATATTTTGCTTTAAAGGTCACGTTTTCCATCAGTATGATTTTATAAAATGCTTATTTTCAAATTCACAAACCTTCTAATAAAGGCAGTACTTCTACCTTCTTTGCCATCTAATTATTTCTTTCAATTTAAACAAAATTAATGAAGTATTTGTGCATAATTTTTGGTATTGTCATTGACATATACATTTTGGGTCATAAATATTTCACCTTCTCGCACAGTACAACTAGAGTGATAAATCTGTCACTAGCAACACTGTTGCCCTCCCATAATTATTTTCTATCTTTCACACCAAAATACAATACAGAAATATTTCTATCTTAACTAATGATTATAATACAATAGTTATATAGATAGTCATCAAAAGTTCAAATTTTGTGTCCAAAATCATTAATTTTTTATCAGACACAGTGTCATAGATCTCCTCCCAGTCTTTTAACAAAAACATTGTGTTAAATTTAATCTGTTCATTTTTATATTTGATCTGCAGATTGATATCTCATATTGTGTTTTTATTTTTTTTCTCACAGTTAAAATTTGCTATGTAATTATATAAGCTATAAATTGATTATTTACTGAAAAGTTTTAAATATTCACATGACATTGCATGCTATGTATTATTTCCATTCTTTTCCATTCTTTTACTTATTATTAGTTATATATAATTAATGTAAAATATTATAAGAATAAATAAGTCCTTTTTACCAAGTCAGTGTAAAATTATATGGAAGTTGACTAGGTGATACAATAATACAAAATCAATAATACAAAACTCTTTTACTCTTCTCTAGAAAATAAAAGAATATATAATTAAAATCAACAGGTTATAACTAATTTCATGCTGAAACTGAAAATGATTAGCCTTTAGCTTATACAAATTTATTTTAGTTGGATTGTGTAGGAAGCTGTAAGCTTTTTGAAACACTTTTGAATTCGTTGTATAAAGTTTCTTGCTCAAGGAAACAATAGCTTACCCATAACAGGGTTTGAACCTACACGGTCAGTAATCCTTAAATTACTGGTCCGACATGTTAACCACTCGATCAAGCCACACTATGATTAGCCTTTGCCACCAGTATATAATTATAATAGAACATAATATAATAAGGACCATATTCTGTACACCTATGCATGCAGTCTGTTCTTGGTTAGCTCAATTTTATGAAATTTAATGTTGAAATATACCTTGGAATGGACTCTCTGCAAATCCATTACCCTAATTAACCTGTTAATTGGCTACATACATGAATTTAGATAGTTTAAATGTTTCAATAATTTCTTCAAACTAAATGTTCAATGAAATATAAAACATAATCTTTCAATGAAATACATGTATAGCACTTTCAAAAATATGAAATAATGAAATGAAAAAAGCCATGTAATTTTCTACAATTTTCGGTAGCCTTGATTTGTTTAACTATCGTTTTGTCTTTTATAAGACATTTAATATTTAGATGGTTATGATAAATCAGTCTGTTTGTTTTGTGTATTTAATATTTAATATCAACAAAGGCAGCTGTCAATATTAATTGACATCAATTAATGAGCTGTCAATAATATTACAAAACATGGCTGTCAATTTTACATCATCAGTGCAGTATCAAAATGACAGGCC
Source organism: Ruditapes philippinarum (assembly GCF_026571515.1). NCBI lineage: Eukaryota > Metazoa > Mollusca > Bivalvia > Venerida > Veneridae > Ruditapes > Ruditapes philippinarum. The sequence goes on along the minus strand of NW_026852000.1, from coordinate 569,552 downwards.
AAAATCCTTTGACCTAATTATAGTTTAGTAAAATCTATATTATATACATTGTTTGCTCTCTAAATATGAAATAAATACTAGCATCACAGCAAGTAAAATTGTTTTTGTTATTAGAAAAACATAACAACAATACAATACAGCAAATACAATGCAATATGACAAATACAATACGATATGACAAATAAGGTCTTCTTTTCTTTATAATTTGATGGAACAGAAGTGAAATGATAGCTATAATGTCTAAAAACTAAAAAGACTTAAAAAAATTTTTGGAATCTCTGTTTCATAGTTTCCTTTCTAAATAGTTCTGAACTTTTATTTCAATAGGGAACCCAGTACATATTCAGTACTTGTACTATAATTGTGAACACAGAAACCCTTAAAAGTTTCTTAAGTCATCAAAATAGAAAATTTGATTGTCTCTGTTTACAAGATGGCAGTGCAAAAGGCAAGCCAATGTTGTCACAACCGAGCATTGGTTTGGGTAGTACATGTATATAGCAATGCTGAGTATTTCTATATCCACAAATCGATATACCAGTATAAGGCACAACCCCAACTTCAATCTTGTCATGGGGCATTTTTATGTAGACCTCTGTATAAGAGGTGACCATTTTTTATGCCAAAGTCCTGACACAGACATATATTTTACCATTCAAAATCTGCCCTAAAACATCTGTAGATCTACTATAGACAAATGTGTTTAACCCATTACAAAGATTAAATCAATTTTAATGGGAGAAATTTTGTCATTAAACAAAGAAATAAATATTTATCATATATAACATTTACTCAATTATTAAAATTACTGTATGTTGAATTAAAGTATTAAGATTGTGTCACATTTTGTTGGCCCTCTGTTTAAGTTTGATAATATTTCACTAATTATTTGTATTTGAGATAATAAGCCATGGTCCTCAACACCAGATTTGAGATGGTTGCCAAGTATGGTGCCGGGATTTTAAAATATTGATGTTTAAAAATGGGGAAATTATCGGAGTAGTTTATCTTAATTTGCTGCAGCTAATGAACAGAAGATCTCCATTAAGTTTAATCTGTCTCTTATGGCAGCTTCAACTGCTAATGTTACATAAAATAAATATTTGAAAGGTGATTACAGAGGTGATTAGAAATGAGATACTGGTAATAGTTCACATAGCTCCAGGCATATGAAACAATATATCCATGGACATTACTTTTATATTATCATGTTAAAGGTGCATGCCTCCAGATGAGCAAAAATATTTCATGAAAATTAAACTAAGGTTTTAAGAAAAGTAAAAACATTTAAGATTCAAGTAATAATTTATATGTTGTATGCGATTAATGACTGATTTTGCAGTATATATTGCCATATTTCTACTGCATAAAATCGAACACTGAGTAACAGCTATTTTTGCTTATTTTGACCCCCTCTTTGGTAATTTACATGGATTGCAAGTGCTGGTTGCAATATGTAAATTATTTTCTTTGTTTACTTCACATTATTCTTCTTAAATACATTTAAATTAAATTCATGAAAATGATAATGAACCGGGAGGCATATTCACTTTCAGCTTTAATAACTTATGGAAATGCTTATCTCTGTTGAGGAGATGTTGCCATGGTTTTTTTGTTAGAATTTTGTTATAATCTTGATGTTATAAACTGTAGTAAATCTTAATGTATAATATGGTGATAACATACTAATGTTACTTTTGGTCATTGTAAGTTTGGCTGACCAGTTAGTTCAGTTCTGATTGTTTTACATGGCCATATGAGTGTGACAGTCAACAGCAGCCAATACACTATATATATAGCACCATTTCTTCAATCAACGCTGTTTAATTTAAGTGGATGAAAAACTGATTTGTTCTTGAACAGAATCCTAAAACATTAAAAAGAATGGTTAAATCTTAACAAATCGTACTGTGATATATTATACCCCAACAAATATTTCAAATTTTACACCAGTATATACTTATTAGTATACATTCTTGTCAAAGGCACTATTTCATACCGTTTTAGAATATTATGTACAGTGCATCAATTTGAATTGTATTATTTTGTAATTTTTGTTATTGAAAATAATTCAAATATAGATAATTATGTCAATTCTTGTTACTGGAATATATGAATAAAACATGCTTATTAAATTATACTGTTTTCAATGTTCTTTCTTACACATGTATAACATAGCTATATTGACCAAGTAGTCAATTTGCCTCTTTTACTGCTGTGCCTTTATTTTGGTCTGAAATTTATGTGTGCTTGCTGCATGGGTAGTTCTTCTGGTGCCAGCTTGTGACTGGTATAATGCTCAGCAGAACCTGAGAACTTCATCCATCAAAGCCGTCCAGTAAGCTCAATAGGTAGAGCATTGGACTGGGAATCGGGTGACCCAGGTCCGATTCACGGAAGGCGCAGATCACTTTTGATGTGATTGATCAAGAAATCCTTTTTACTGTCATTTGTACTGTACCTGTGCGGTGGCATGTACAGAAGTTTCAATTCCTAGCGGAAGTGAAGGCAACTTTCACTAGTTGGCTGAACTGTGCTCTGGTAAATTCAATGTGGCGTACTGTCATGATCCCGAGTCAAAACTACCAACACCACCACCACCTTCAACCAGTAATAATGTGAAGTAAGTAGCCAACATACTACAGCATTGTTGGTGTGGCTTACAACTCGCCAATATTACATAACATAATCAGTTTGTAATAGTTCCGGTTTTCTTACTAATTAGTAAAATATGATGTTTATTTTGTGATAATATCTGCATGATCTAAGTCCTAATAGTTAATTACATGATAGTTCATGATAAAATAAACCCCATTCCCATCACTTAATTTGATGATCTATATGTAAATTAGTCCCCTGGAGTTTCAACTTCCCCTTTATATTTGGTGTGCTAGCTGCAACAGAGATTTATATTGAGTTTTTCCTTGCTGATTAGCCTATGCCACCAGTATAAGAGCCAGGCCAGCCTGTAGGTACTTGCAGTCTGACCAGGCACTATACTGTTGGCCGACCAACTTCAAATTTTCATTTCGATGTCCCTTAAATAGACATGAAAAAAAGGTTTTTTTATTCTGAAAATAAAAAATTCAGGTATAAACCCAACCCTATAAACTCAAAAGCCAGTGAAAAGAAGTGGAGTATTGTTTTAAGATATAGAGGATATTGAATGAGTGTAAGTTCAATACTGAATTTATTGAAGGAGTTCAATAAATTCAATAACGAACTTGCACAAAATTAATATTCTATCAATCACATACCAAAAATAAAGTCCTTTTACAGTGAAAAAGAGTCATTTTTCATTGACTCACCTACAGAGATAATAATGCTAACATTTAGTGCGTCTTAACACTAATGACATCAGGTCAAAATATATGCACGTTCGTGCAATACCATATACCATATTTACGGAGTCGCAAAAGCGGCACGGGTATGTGATAATCAATTTTAGTGAGAATGGGAAAAGACCTATGCTGTAAGTTAGCCAACAATCAGAATTTTGTATTTAATTACAAGCACATGAACTTGTTATATCAATAATTCTACTTTATATTCAAATTCAAAATTACACTAGTCTGCCAGTAAACCCCTTTTTTTTTTAACCAAAAACTGAATTACTTGACTGTGACAACATTATACTTGCCGATTTCTGATACAAAGTATATTGGCACAATTGAATTCAACTTCTCATTTTTGCATCACCATTCACTTTTCTGTCTTCTGTCTGGCCATCACAAAACTTGTCTGGACTACTTCTCAGAAACTACTAGTGCATTTTCATCCAAACTTAAACAGGAATGATCAGTACCCAGTCTATTTGTGCATATCATTGCCATTTCCGGTTCAATGATTTTTGTCAGATTTTTTGCCCTTTCATGAGTTTGTCCAGACTACTCCTCTTATACCACTAATGCAATTTTAATGAAACTTAAAAGGACTAATCAATAGCTCAAATACTTGGGCATATTACAAGGCTTTTTGGGTAGAATGATTTTGGCCTAGTTGTTGCCCTTAAATAAAAAATGTGATTTTTGTGTCTCCTGCTACACAGAAGCTGCAATTGGCTATCATGAGGCAACAACGTCCTGTGATAACTGATCACTTTTTTTAAGTATTACTATACCTTATATTCTATTGTTTTTACAAATACATCACTGTTCCAAATATCTAATGGTCAGCAGGCCTGATGTTTTCTGTCTATTTGCTGCAGTAACTCATTGTAAAGGGAGTCGTGTATAAGTGGTTAAGGTGTCTGTCATTCAAATCCGGAACTATAATATTCTTAAAGGGTTAGAACTATTCACACCAATACTGGTCATGAAACTGAATTGAATTTAACTTTTGAAATAATCAATGTTTTACCATATTAAATAGCTTGACCAGGGCAGCCCATTTCTCAAAGATATTCGATAAAATTATTATACACAACACAATTATAAAGAAAACAATGTTCAATTTATATTCAATTTTATTTTGATGTATTTAGTAGAAAATAAATACAATGTCAATGAATGGATACAGTAACATACAATAAAACAAAGTCAGGAGACAAACAACAAAGACAAAAGCTAGAAAAGAAAGAGAGAAATAAAAAGGATGAAAATTGACATTCAGAAACAAATACAAACTATTAACATGGTCAAAGATGTGTATCAAATAATAAGCTTTCTTAATGTTTGATATTTACACTTTTTACAACTGTAAGCTAATATCATGGCCTATTGTAAGGAATTCAGGTTCTAAGATTATTTCATAACACAATGTTAATATAAAACATAGCACATTTAATGTCATATTAATATACGACTTAATGTTAGTTAAAACAAAATTCTTATGTTTATACATTATGTTTATGCATAAAACAAGCATATATATATTGTAATGTTCAAGCTTTCTTGAAAAACAAATATACAACAGCCTGACCGCCATATCTGCAGTTTTTAAGCTTTACATACTCATAACATTAATGGCTTACATTTGTCATTTACAAAACATGTTCTATACACAGGTTGCTACACAACTTCTCCAAGTGATATAGAATGTTTAAGCTTTGCTTCGTATTGAAAGTCCTTAAAGCTCACTTTTTTGTAAAACCAATCACTCATCTTCACATGTAGTGGGAGTGTCTATTTATATTTGACAAACATTATGAATACTGTGAACACATTACACCATTAGGAGCATTTCCTTTTTCACCTGTGCGAAGTCATTTTCTTCACCTGTACCAAGTCTTTTCTTTCAATTAAATATAAATTGCACATAATACTGGCATACTTAAATTCTTCAGCTCTGGGACAGAAGAACAGTTTCTACAGCAAGCATGAAAGAACAGTTCTATCATTGGAGTTTATATAACAATGGCGGATGAAGAGCTGCTAGAAACATCACTAGTACTACTGTAATAGTCCATTGACCCACGTACAGCAAACACTCGCTGCTCAATCAAACTTTTCCATGCCATTTTCTGTTCCGTCGATGGTGCTCTGAAGTTCAATTTCCTCTTCGCACATTGCCGCGATTGGTGAAGTCTAGGTGTCGAGTAGAGTACAAACTCTGTACCATGTTGTCTCTGTGAGTCCATGGCGGCGATGTCTCTTAACATAGTAGGTTCTTGTATCACCTTCAGATAACCGTCACTCTCTCTCACTGTCTCTAGTATAAGATCCGTGAATAAATATACGTGTATCTTCATCCATTGCTGACCTTCACGCTTAAACATCTCGCCCGAAAATATCAGATGACGATCATCTTGGCAAAGTTGGAAAACCTGAAGGTACAAAAGAACAGATATTCATAAGTTTGGTAATTTGAGGACATTTTTATGATGAGTATAACATTTGAACATCAATATTTAACTATAGAGCTACAATTGTTAAAAAGTTCTGACAAGTTTTTTAAAGTATAATATGTTTAACAAAATGATAAGGTGAGAAATATCTTGAAATTTACTGAAATTTAAGAATCTAAACAAAATAAGCAAACATTTTTAGTAAATATTTCCCACAAAATACTCTAATCAAATATCTTATTATTTTAAACAAGAACTTACAGGTACATTAGAGGAGAAGACAAGTCTGTCTTGTATTTTCATCACTTCATGGTCCACTGATTTACTGGTCTGTAGAGAATGACCTTTAGATGAAGCACTGCTGCAAGATGTACTGGAAGATCTGGACTTCATACTTCCTGTAAAACTGACCTTCGAATCTTTCGATGTAAGTGAGGTCAAACTTTCAACTCTCTCACAACTGTAGTTTGTGATGTTGGTTGAACATTCTTGTAAAACTGAAGAAGGAAAAGAATAATAAATTAGTTTATTCAAGGACTGACATAAAAAAAATCATACTCTATAGACATTTTTTCTTATGATAAAAGGATGCTTTATAATGAGTTCTGTCCATTTAAGTCATGAAAGCTAATAAATTGTATTTAACAGCAACACTGAGTCCATTGAGTAACTAGCTTTACTTAATTGATATGTTTATCTGGAGAAAAAGAAGCAAATAGATATATAACGATGATAAATATATAATGATAATTACCTTCAGTAAGTTCCTTCAGACTATTATAATCAGAACTGCCACTTGATGTATTAGTGAACACCTCCTGTACAACTTTGTATAACTCCCTGATGTGTTGCACTGGCCGGTATATAAATGTGCTAATACTTGGTTGATTTCCCTCGAGTGGTGGGTCTCGAACAAATCTCACAAAGTCCTCATTCCTTCGTAGTTCGGAGAGAAGATGGTTTGCTGTGCTGATACCTTTAGCATACAGGTCGTAGGCCTGACACAACATATGGACCTTGGACTGGTAAATGAGACCTATAGACTGTATGAAGTTGTGGTTGTCGCTAGAGGCGGAGGTATCAGTGTCATCCTCCGAGATGAAAGAGGACGGTGCATTATCATGCATCTGTTTTACATGGTATTCCGATATTGTCACCAACTGAAATACCAGAAAAAAAAATTCTATAAGAATAAATGTCATTGAAATCTCTACAAAATGTGAAATTATTACTTAAACAGAACTATTGAATTTTCATTTTTACATTTACACATTCAGCTTGTTTAACAGCTTTTTGTAAATCTTAAATATTATTATTACTGCTACTATGGAGTATATATTTATCTCTGAAACTATCATACCTTTTCGATATTTTGGAAGAGTGCAGAATGGTGGGAGTGGCTTAGTATACAATGACGTAGAGGGCGTGAGTATCGCTGCATCCCAGCATGCATCAGGTCAATAAAGTCAAGTTCAATGCTCAGAAGACGATGAATGGCCTCTTGTTTTCTCATTTCACAAGTTTGTACAGTCTGAAATAAGACAACAATTATATCATAAGTGAAATATAAAGTAAGAAAGAAATTTGATAATTTTATTTCCATAAAAGAATGATCATTATTTATCTAAGTTCTAAAACTCATTTGACATTTCTTCATTTGTGCTTTATAAATAGTTATTTACTTAAACAGAGAAATTATCTTTAGACTGACTTATTGTATAGTTTTAGTTACTGACTATGTATGAGACTTACCCTATGTCCTCGGGCTAGCAGTGGCAGTGGTGTACTGGTTGCCAGGGAAGCAATGTGTGGGTTGATAGGGTACAAAGTTTGATCCTCCATTGAGACCTCATTTTCTTTATCCTCATCATCATGAAGGGTGTACATCTGGGGTACAGACTGGTCTCTGTATGTATTGTTGGTATAATCGTTACCATAGTTACAGGTGTCAGTGTTGTTTCCGAGGGTTGTGTTTGATAAAGGGGAGTTCTCAAGATGCTCGTAAGTAACAGGTCGGGGTCTATGTAGTTCTAGTACCATCGTGTTGTTGCTGTTTCTATAATAAAAAGAAAACAATGAAATAATATTTGCAATAAAACAGAACTACAAAACATTATGCTGTTAACAAAGTAAGTAAGTCAGCCCCTATACATTTAATGTTTTAATTATGAACAAGAGATTATTGTAAATTTTTCTATCATATGGCTTAACAAAATTCTAAATATTATGATAAGTAACTTACTTGATAAGTTTAGCTACACTTGTAGCAGTAGATCTGGAGACGTTTTGTTTGTTCAGTCGGATTATAATATCACCAGGTTGGAGACCGGCTGATTCAGCGGGCGATGCTCCGTCCACGCGGCCAACACGGACTGGGCAAGCTTCAATCACAGAGAACCCGAACCCTGTCTTACCACGGTGTAAAGTCAAGCTAACAGACTCTGTACCCCAAACATCTTTATTTACTGATGGGATATGAGATTGATCTGAGAAAAGGAAAAACAAAAATTATAAACAAGTGTCTAGGCAGTGTAAGCTTCTTTTATTATGAGAAAGTTTAAAAATACTTAAGAGAAAGTGTAAAGATATCTGAATAAAGTTTACATTATAAAGATTAGAAGTCTTTTACAATTACATCTGAAATATGCAGGATTAATAAAGAAAAGACAACCCAAACTTACTTCTAATTCTGAGTTGTGGATGCTGCCTGTGTGAAACTTGAAGATGTTTTTTACGTCCCACATCTTCTGTTAGGAGGTAGTACCATCCATTAACCTCCTTTTTGGGGTTTGTAAGATGTCGGATACCAAATGACATACAGCCTAAAAACTCATTCACTCTGAAATACAGAAATATATGAAAATTAAGATATGTCAATGTGAACTTATAATTATATTAAAATCAAGATAAGTTTGGAATGTGTCAATTTATCTTTAAAATCTGGAGGAACCTGTGACAGTGATTTTCGCCTTTTCAGCACTTAATTACTATAACAACTTTAAATGTATCTGTTTTCTAAACCCAGTGCATAAATCAATCCCTGGTCCACATTAATCTCTTGAATCAACACAGCCTAAACTTGCCCACCCTATTTTAATTTTTTTGTCAAAACACAGAGCTATAATAGACCCTTATACAAATGTTAATATGCTTAATTTTGATAAAATTACTTTTCTACCAAGTACATAATTGCTAAATAATCTATATGGCTTAATCCAGATAACAATTCAAGAGAATTCATTTCACTTTCTTAACTCCAATTACCCCCCTTGTTGACACAAAGTACAAGCATAATCTGACATCTATAATCCCCCATTAAACCATGTGTTTACTTTTATACCATAGAAACCAAAATTGCCCAACTAAAATCTATGAAAGGTTGTAGATCTTGTGATAGACTTCTAGACTACCATTATTATATGTCATAGAAAATGGGGATTTTCTTATCTGCAATACATACAGTCAATTTTCTTATGACAATACCAAACAAATAACTGGAGAATTTAGAATTAAGCAACACTTAACTTTTATACAAATACTGTGTATGTGTTACTGAAACATGCTGTAACAACAAACTGTTACAATCTGCCAATAAATAAATCTTAGACCAGTTGTAAATTGAAATTGAAGGAAATTTAAATATTGCTAAAAGTTCTGTGTTAAAACAGATCATGGTAAATTCCAGCTAACCTTTTTCTCACAACCATAATGTCCAAATGTTTCCAATTAATGTTATCTCCAGAATTATTTCATAAAACCACTGAGTGTACTTATCATCAATTAGCAGAAAAACTAAACACAGCACCAGGCTATCCCTCATATATAAAACCTTAGGTCATTAGCCAATCAGATTAGCTTATCTATTTTTTGTCAAGCCAATCAGACCAGTAGAAACCCCAAATCTCACACCCACGACTCAGACATCTCTCAATCAAATTATTAATCAAGAAATCAACCAGGTACCAGACACTGTGTCTATAATTGATGCCCGTAATTGTACATGAGGTCTTAATTACCCAGGAATCACAGATTAATCCCCTAACTCAACAAGACTATATATCACTGGTTTACTACTCTAACACAAGGTTTGTTATCATAAAACTGTGACAAACTATACAGGTAGCAGTAGAGAAACAAATGGTCATATCATATAAAGTCATCAAATAGTCATCACAAGCAGTGGGGCCAGATTATCAAATCCTCTTAACACTTTATCTCAAGACAATTAGACCACTTGTCTGTCTCTCCAGATAGTAGCATAAAAACATTTTATGACTTCTGTCTACCACATTTGTCTCTAGATGCTACTCATTACAAGTCTATCATTACATCATGCCCCTCTTCTCAACCCTAATTTAGAGTTATAATAATCTTTACAACTATTAAATAAGGTATAGACATAGAAGAGGATAAAAGAAGATAAAAGATAGTTATAAAAACTTACCCAGCCTGTGTGTCTCGATGCCAGACTGACACCATTAATCTCTTGTTGTGATCCTCTTCATTTAGCTCACTGAAAAAATCATCATCAATATTTAACATTTAACATTGGTGTTTAATATACTGGAAGAGTTTTTTTCATCAAAAGTAACCTTATCATGACAACATATTTTCCCCTGTGGCCTATGTGCAGTCTGTAGGTCAGTTTATATTCAGATTGTTATCACTGGGGGGACATGCTGATATGATTTCTAGCCATCATCATTACAAAATTAACAACACATGCCCACTAGTACAATGTCACCAGCAAAATTATAAAACCCCGGGCAGAAATCTTACAAAGACTTCTCTGAGAAGCTGTTAAAAGTCCATGATAATTTGAAAGATTACTTTATTTCCACCATGTACACAACCATGATCTAATTATTTTCAAGAGCAACAGAAAGCAGTGGGGTTGAAATAGGAGAAGAATCGTCTATTTCAGTGCCAAAGAGTGACAAATGTGCACAATTTAGATCTTAAAGATACTGCTGATTTTTAAGATAACCAGACTGCTGTAATTACAGGTATAATCATCATAAACTGCTGGGAGAGTTCCCCACTCAAATTTAGTACTTGAACCACTGCAAACACTTTCATGGTCAAATAATAGAAATTTTATCACTGGCACAAGAACACTTTATTAAAGATCAATATTTAAATTTGGTACAAATGAATCCATAAAAATTGCTACATAATTGGATGGAGATAGGTGATAAAACTTCAAACAATTTAGCTATTAAGAGATTTTATAATATCTAGTTCACATAGAAACAATCACGAGTGAAATCTTAAATGCAAATAATTAAGAATATTTTTAATAATGATTTGGTGCCAGATTTACCACCCCAATGTGTTTAGGCAGTGTTTCTAATTTTATTGAGGTAAAAATCAGGCCTGTTATCAGTTAATTCGTATTTAATCACTGATAGAAGTCACAGCTGCCATTGTTTCCTAGCTACCCAACTATTCTTCCTAAAATCAGCAGGAAATGATACCAATTTTATTTTACACTAATATTTTACACTAGATTTCAAGATATGATAAACTAGATTTTTATACTAGATTTCATCAAGATATGGTGTAAAACAGAAAGAGTTATGTAACTTACAAAGAGAATTTCTCGTCATATAGCGGATTATTAGTATCTTGTACAACTTCTGTTTTGCATTTTGGTTTCTTCCCGTCATCAGGTAATAAACTTAACTAAAATAATAAAATTAATGAATCAATTAGCAATAATAAATGAATCAATAAGCAATGATAAATGAATCAATAAGCCATTATAAATGAATCAATAAGCAATTATAAATATCACTTTAGGAATTAGAAAATGTATTGTGAAGTATATCTTTTTAAAGAATTATATTTGATCTTAATATGATTTTTTTTTGCTTAGATTAATTTTAGGTGATTTATTTCAATACCTATTCTTATAGTTTATTTCTGATAAAATATGATTAATGTGAAAACTCACCTTTACAAATGAATCGCACATATTTTTCCATTTTGTAGAAAGTTGTCGTCCTTGTATTACATGGACAGTAAGAAGACCGAAGTTCATGTAAGCAGAAACCTTTAATTGACCTGAAAATATACATATGAAATAAACATATTAACTCCAATGTGTCTGAGAATAAGAAACCAGTGTGCAAACAATTTATTATTTAAGAATCCAAGAAATATATATCATATATATCAAAACACTTATCAAAAAATATATAAATTTTCTTAGCAAAAAAAGTTACCTCTCTGTGCAATCATAGTTGTTTAGTAATTATTCATTGGATTTTTCATTACTATTTAATAAAGGTCTAATTGAGTAGAAATTATTTGCTATTGTAGCACAATAAGAAATATTTCACAGTCCATTATCACTGCAGGGAGCACTTGTTTTATTCAATTAACACTTTCTGTATTGTAAAGTGTAATAAAATTGTCACAATATGATGTGTGCAGTGGTCCTAATTGATTGCATGCACATGTCAACTTTATTTGGTGTTAACATTTATGAATACATTTCCATTGCAAGTGCTACCAGTGAAAAACTACTTCACACCATTTCTCACCTATTACTCCTTGATAGTTAAAGTTTGCAATCAATAAAACTTCCCCAATCACTTAATTACCAAAGTTTGCCCAAACTTAAATAATGAAAAACTGAAGTAAAATTCTGATAATGGTTAGAGGGCATAGCAAAGGGTGGCAGTTATCTGATTATACTCAGAATGACATGTGATATATTTTATGTCAACAAAATTTGACAGTAAACTTACATAATTGATTGCTTTTCACTTCAAACTCAACATTGTTTAAACAATGCTGTAATAAAGCAAATTATCCCAAATATCATACTAATTTATGCATATATTTTTTTTCATCAATAAATTACTGTAATGATCAGAATTTTAATAAATTGGGCCCATAATATTTTTTTGTTCAAAATTTTATACAGCATTCAACATAGAAAACAAATGGGCAATAAAATCAACATTTTCCATTGGAAAAAAAACAACAATCAATAGTTTAGCAAGAGGTATTATTTCCCGAAATATCAAAGTAAAAAACACAAAAGCTAAGCAAATAGCTAAGGGTATTAAGATCAAATGCAAAGAATTTACGGCCAATTGATTGTTGACAATACATCTAATTTTGTTATAAACTATGTGATTCTGGTTTGTAAAGCCTGTGGAGAGAGAAGAAAGGGGGGTTAATGTAAACACAAGCCCTCATTTACAAACACAGAAGCTCAGCACCATAGGTGGTTACTGCACACCAGATATAAGCACCTGACCCCTGTGTGTTCACTCGTCCTATAAATCGTATCATAATTATGTAATAGAAATAAAAAATGGTGTCTGTTTTATTACAAAGTCACACCACATGATTGCATCACTTACTGATTAAATATATGCTCCAAGGAGTTTAATAGTTTTCTAATGTAATAAACCCTTGTGAAAATGAGAGACAAAGCTGGATAAATTATTATCATTCTGCAAAATTACATATATTTTCTCCTTATTTTCATTTCCTAATTTATTGGAATTGTAATATGACTATCAAATATACAAACTCTGATACTAGTAATCCTATAGTAATAGTTTAGCTATCCTATAAAATAAGGAGGATTTTGCAAATTAATGATCAGTTTTAAATCATAAAATTAAGTTATTCTTAATCAAGTATTACAAAAATCCTGAAAAAAAGAAAAAATTAAATGAATTTATCACCAAAATATAAGAAAATGTTGATATATTCTATAAATAGTCACTATATGATATATGTACCTTGTTTCAACATTGGTATTTTACTGCAGTAGCTGTCTCCGGAATCAGAACTAAAGTCTTTTAAAATCATGATCACAGAAATGATGTCCTCTCTATGAGTTATTATTATCCTCACACTAAACTTTACTAGTGTCTAATGGTAATATTATTATAATGTCCAGTAAATTTATATCATTATTATTTATTATAGAAGAACTCCAGCTATTAATTAGTTAATCCATGAGATATCTCTGTAGGAAGTGTCAAAAACAATAGAAATGTCAGTCACTGAATCCAATTAACACACAATTAATGAATGTTATCATTAATGTTAATTAGTGTCAATAATACTATGTTAATCAACAATTGTTCTTTAAATTAACTGTCAGCTGTGTAATGTCACTATATCACCGTAGAGAACAACTTATTATATGAAAAATTATTTTCATATATCACTATTTATATATAAATTTATAAAATCCAGTGTCAAAAGAAAAGTAACTGTTAATTAAAGTTTTAGAATACAGTATTGTAAATATCCACTCTCATAACACCCTTTCTCTACAACATACAAATCCTTACTACAAACTTCATTCAGTTTTCCTAGACATATATAACACCTGTATTGATTGGTGAAGTGAAGGATGAATGCAGGCTTCTGATTGGCCAATCATTTCTTTACAATAGTCAATCAGCAAGCCATGTGCTCTTGAGCAAAGAAAACTAGATTTTGCTGATTTTGTAAATGATCTAAATCTATCTGCTGATTCTACAGATAGTGAAATTGTCCACTTTGATAGCAAAGTAAGAAACTTCAGCTGAGATAAAATACAAGATAATAATATGGTCACACTTATGCCATTTTCTTATCATTAAAATGCCATATAGAACAATTGAAATATGATTAAAATAATTGTCCCATAATTACATTTTTTGTGTGTAAAAAAGCCATTTTAGTTATGATAATTTCATGTGACACTTCATGAATATTATCACTGAAGGAAAATTAAGACAATTTTAAGAATTATTATATTTAATGACCAACATTTATACAATTGATGAGGGTTTTACAGCCAAAAATCTTGTAGTTATCATAATTTATTTTTGAATATTTTGAGCATTTTTCTTCTATGAAAAATAAATAAGCCTGATATTATAATAAAATTACCTTAAGAAAGTATATAACAAATTAGAATTGTTACTGGTACATTTGTAACAACAAGAAAATATCAACTGTGTTTTTTAGGTTATTTTTTAAACACAATATTATATTTCTTATTTAAAAAGATTGAGTAAGAAAAAAGTTAAAATGACAAAAAAAATTCTCTCTTGCAAATGAACATGCATAAATTTCTCCCAATACAGATATAGTTCATGTTATAAGGGAAAATACATCCTATTAATTAACCATTAATATTTTATACAACTGAGTTATAACAAAAAAACTGGCCTAATGTTCATGTTTACAAATGGCAAAAGTGAAAAAAAAAACTGAACAATTTGATGTACATTTGTATTGTCATCTTATTGATGCTACATTAAATTTAAAGGATTCAAGGAGGCTATCTTCTGTGACTGATGTAAAGGGAAAATATAGTAGTATATATTATACAGCAAATATATAAGTAATTTTATTATAATTATTAGGTACATATTTAATTCATGTATCACATACACAAATATGATCCATCAGAAAAAATAGCTGTATTATGTTCGAGGGTAAAAAAAATTACATTATGATTGAATGTTTAGTTCAAATTTGTAAAGGTATATAAATAAACAAGTTATTAAAGAAGTATATTTAACTTTTATTTTTATTGTAGCTCTCATGGATTTAACCAGAATAGAACACACTCGGGTTCTTCGTGTCTTGTGATTTCCCAGCTACAGTCAAATACTAAATACTCTTGTAATAACTGTATATAGTGATTGACAGCTGAACCAGTAATAATCTGTGAGTTATCTTCTTGAAGAGAATATATTTACTCAAGTATAGGCAACTGGCCTTCTTTGAAGGCAAAAATTCACAAAATAAGGGGATAATGCATTGTAAGGGTCTGGTGATATTGGACTGGATATGTCAGTATCAAATGTGTCCTCATTCTAACTTTGTGTTGTTGTTTTTTACTCCTTTTTATTCAAAGATTCATGGTTCTTGTAATTTAGTTTGGCATGATTATTTACAAATTATTTTGCTAATATTATTTTCAAGAAGATTTCAATAATTTTCTGAAAGCAGTTTTAAATTGAGCATTGTGAGATTTAACAGTTATTTTTACTACATTTAATAGAATCATAACATTTAAATTGTGGGGAAAAAAAATAAACATCAAAATTCTGATAGAAGAGACTGGGTCATGGCAAGATAAAATTCAAATGACACAGGTAGATTAAAAAATTTGATAACTTAAGTCTTTACTAAATTGGAACAATTAACAGATTGAATTAACACATGTTGTGTTAAAGACTGGGAGGAGATCTATGACACTGTGCCTGATAAAAATTTAATGATTTTAGACAAAAAAATTGGATATTTGATGACTATCAATGTAAATGATAAAACAAAGATATTAGATTGTGGTGTAAATGATACAAATATAGTATGGGAGGGAAACAGTGTCACATGTGACATATTTATCATATTCCACTTAATTTCTTATCTTATCATAAACTTATCTTACCAATTAAACCATAATACCACTACATCTTAATGTTTCCTTATATGTTTTTTTCCCCTCAAAATACATGTAATCTGCTAGAATTTATTTTTATCCAAATTGAAAAAAAACAAACTTTTTTTTTTAAATGGTAGAAAGTATTTTGATTTTTATTCAAATTGAAACAATCAAGTTTTTCAACAATGGTAGAAAGTTTCAAATTGAAATAATCATGTTTTTCCACATTTAGTGCCTAAGATAGTATATTGATCTGTCAATGAAATTGAAAAAAAAAAATCATGTTTTTCAACAATTATGTAGAAAGAGTATTGATTTTTATCCAAATTGAAATATGTTTTTCAACAATATTTAAAATATGTTTTCAATAATGGTAGAAAGTTTATATGTATGTATTCAGAGAGGCTTAATGTAGCGGCACTATTCAATTTCCTTTTAAAGAATTAAACTGAAATTGATTAAAAATAAATATGACTATCTTGTAAAGATGCCTCTATATAAATATTCAAATTATCTGCATCATTTATTGTGTTTTTTTTCCTCTCTCTCTCTGTCTCTCTCTCTCCTTTAGAAATCGGAGGTATTCAAACTCAACTAATTTCTTCTCCTTGAACTCATCAATATGCCCCCATTCTTCATTTTAAATAACTTTTAAAATTGATAAATTACATGAAATGAGGCATAAATATTCAAAATTTGTCAAAAATGGGATATCTGAAGTGTATAAATTCGGACATATTGTCAATAGTCCATCAACCAGGTTATGTAAATAAGGGTCAGAACGTGGGTTTTGTTTCCGTGGCCCTTTAACTGGACTGAAAGTAATATGACACCAAAAATTGTTAGGAAGTGTCAGTATTAGGGATATAAAGGTGAGGAGATGTGGAGAGAAAATTTAAAACCTTATTGTATGAAAAAGATGAGATATTGTCATATCTTCACCCTGTCGCAGACCAAGGTACAATACAAGTAATCACTTGTCAACTATGTGGTCAAATATCATATAAAACATGACCCCCCTTCCTTACAGGTAACACAAGACTTACATAATCATCAACATGGACCGACACCTTTCTATTGGGAGAAATATTTCATCTCAGTCAGTAAATGGAATGCAAAAAATAAATTTAAAGTTATGAAATATTCAAAGGTACCATGACAATATTGGGTACTGTGATAAGCTGCTTCATCTTCAGAATTTATTTCATCACAAAAATCTTTTAAATATTCCTTTACATGCCTAATTACCTAGCCAGCTCAGAGCTATAACATCTACCCATGAGATCCCAGAAGACTTGAAGATCAACCAGCATATCTGTGCCCCCCTGATGATTGTCTGCACTTTTAGATATTTAGTTAGTTATATTACACATTTTAAAATTTCCCCTAAAATGATAAAAGGTTTTCATCCAGATTGATTGATCAATTTAACATATTTTGCTTGGTAAGGGTTCAATAGATGAAAGGTCTTAGGTCAGATACTTTTTAAAAGAAATAAAATCACCGATCTTTTAAATCTACCCTTACATGCCTTAAAGAAATGAAGGAATTCCGGCAGATATTGATACAGTGTAACTTCTGTAGAGGGGCCCCTCTGTAGAGCAATCACCTCTTTACAACAACACAATCAAATCTTCCCATACTAACACTGATTTTAACCTCTCTACAGCATCACCCCTCAACAACAACCAAACTCTATGCCTCCCAAAGGGTGTTGGCTTTGCAGAGGTTGTACTGTAATATATTAAATAGATTATTAATTTTGTTCTTAATGTTTTTTATTATTGTTGTTGTTTTTTTTACCTTTTTTTCATTAGAAATTTATTTGTGCTGACTCACAATCTACTATTAGAATCTAAGTTTCCCACAGACCAGGAATGGCCAGTGGCATGTTGATTATTTTTCAAAAAATGACCACACATATTTCATAATTTGTTTCTCCTACTCTATCAAATTGTTTGCCGTTCACACTGATTAACTAGATACGTTCAACATTGATTGAAGGACAGGACTATTTTCACAGGTTGACGATTATCAAAGTTCTGCTCAATTTCTCTGTATTTCACACTTACTTTTCAGTGGCAATAACTGATATTTAATTTATCAATATAATTTTTGGGAAGAAAAAGAAGTGAAACCTTTAAAACCATTGATTTATCAAGAAAGAAATGCACATCTCCTATTTTGCTTTTGTAAATATTTCTATCTGTAACTGAAGTGACATAGTCCACTCCAGAAAATTCAACATAATATCAAAGTGTGTATTTAATAATATAGGCAAGCATATTCCTGAATTTTTTTTTCTTTACTTTTCTTTATTAAATCTTTTAAAGTTTTGCACAATTACACAATTACTAAAATGATCATTGCTCAATTTTTTGTTGAAAATTCAAAGATTATAAGCTTTACTAATTTGCCAACTTAACTATAAATCACTTGCAAATTTGGAACTAAAAACAAAGCAGTCATCCGGATTGATGCTTGTCACCGACAGCTTTGTAGATTGCATACAATATAAATAGTTCGACTTCAAATGTTTTTGATTTTTTTACTATTATAAATCTCTTATTGCCCTTTACATTTTTAACAAAGAAGAATAAAATAATAATATAAATCTTTCGGTCTGGTGCAGTGTTAACAGATTTGGTAAATTAATCAAAATATTCACCAGCTTGTCCAGGGACAATGGAATAAAATCAGTTATAAATCATATTCAAATCAGAACTAATAGCCTGTTTTATTCTATGAAATTTACTTTAACTCCCTTGATGTCCCAGTTATAAATCATTATTTTACTGCCAGCCAATATTTTATGATCACTTCAAACTGAAGCAAAAATCATTCCCTGCAGTCCAAATACCCAAATTTTTTATATATGATGTTAATATTTTCCATTGTAAAAATAATGCACTTAGCCCTAAAACTGCTGGAACCGAAAGCAATTAGTCTTTGTCACCAGTATAGAGCCTAGTCAGAATGCATGGATGTTGGCTGACTAAATAACTTTCACAAGCAGTTCCTACAATGGAAGCCCGACAAGTTCATTTAAAAAAAATTCAGAGGATAATTGGTTATAATTCTCTAAGAATTAACTACCATAGTATTTTCTAATCATCAATTCATAAACAATTAATACTCAAATATGAAGTCAAATTATTTGCATATAAAACTCACAGTTTTTGTAACAATTCACTTCAGTTTTAAAATATTCTTGACCAGTAGTTCTAGATAATGTGTCCTGACATTTAAAGTCATATAAATGGAAAAGAATAACATAAACAATTGTTTTCCATGTCAAAACACATCTGGCATAATTCTTTATATCAACAATCTGTTGCATGTATCTACAGAAAATGTTACTTCTAATTAAAGATTTCTTGTTTTATTTGTTTGATACAGTAAAACAATACTGTTGAAACCTTCAATAATCACTGCAAGCTATCAACAAAAACATTATCTTCCACAAATCAAGGTCTAATGTTTGTTTCTGACTCACTGTATGCTCAATGCTTTCAGTCTCAATTATTAAAACATGTCCAAAACAGAAGCTAAAAAAACAACTCATATTGGTCATTTTAATAACAACTTTGGTTGTGTTCATTATATCCGACACTTAATATCGGCAGACCAGGACCGTCTGCATAGTTCAATGGAAGAGCATCGGATCTGGTTTATACAGAATTTATTTTAGTTCGATTGTGTAGGAAGCTATAAGTTTATAGACACACTTTCGAATCCATTCCTCGAACCAACCAGTACTGAGCAATGAGTGTAAAGTTTCTTGCTCAAGGAAACAACAACTTGCCCCTGACGGAGTTTGAACCCATGCGACTTAAGCGTTCATTAGATAACTTGTTTGATGTGTTAACCACTCAGCCATGCTGGATTTGTTATCCAGGAATAACTCAGGTCCGATCCTCTGTTGAGGCAAAAATTTATCTGCGATAATTCAGATCTCAGACATCATGACTTTGTCAAACTTTAATTTTGTCTCTTGCCACTGATTCAGAAAACATGTGGGCTGGTAGTCAGTGACTTGTAGAGAAATTAGTCATTACAGGTCAGTTTTACAGGAATGCCAGTTACCAATGGCCTGATCCACAGAGATATGACTATGGAATTAATCAGTGTTTCTGCCAGCTCTGATTTTCTGAGGGTCTTTTATGACCCCCTGTATGATATTTTAGGGGTCATTTCAAATTCATAAGGGTCATGCCAATAAATTTAACAAAAATGTAAAAAAAAAAACAGGTAACACTTTATAAGTTTTATTTACAATATTTTGTATATTTTTCATGAAGAAATTGGTCAATCTCTGCTATTTTGGATTATTTGTCATCCAATAATAACGCTGTATTTCTTAAAAATTATGTGTGTTAATTTTCATAGAAGAAAGAAAGTCGATACTATATTGAAATTCGTTCATAGTCGCCTTCTATTTTTCATAGTACCGCCTAGTGACGTAATCAAGGGCCAAATAAAGCTTGACACTAAATATGTTAGTGTTCATCCTCAGCTGTTTTACAGAAATTAGAAACATTCTCCTGTCGCTATCGCTCCCTTCGAAGTTTCTAATTTCTGTAGAACAGCACAGATGAACACTAACATATACGCAGACTGCATTTTCCAGCAGACAGTTATTCGTTCGCAGAATATGACGACAACAAAATAAATAATTTTGTCTGGGCGCTTTCAATATATGCAGTAACGTATAAATGCAAGTGTTTATTAACTAGTTGAAATTGGCTAAATGCCGGACCACGGACCCGGTAAATTTCATTTCTCATTAAAATTAGAGTGGAGCCCACAGTAAACATTCCGTACATTTTTATACTGAATTGACGGTTTATAGTCTGTATATCTGACTTGTGTTGAAATCAGCGACGGTGAAATTCTTGCGTCACAAAATACGCACTAACTAAATTTCATTGCGTCATGGCTGAAAATAGTGCGCCAAAAACGCAAAAACGCACTCTGGCAGAAACACTGAATTAATGTGTTGAAATTGGTGCAAAAAATCTAGATTATCAGGCAGTCACCAGACCTTTAGACTCAAAGTAAGACCAACAACTATATATATCTAGTTAAGGGGTACCATCAATACAAACTTGTGGGACTTACAATGGAGGTATGTTACAACCTTGAAGCCAAAATAATATTTTTTTTTCCTATGTTTGGTTTGTTTAAATTCACAGCAACACTGTTAAGGTCATATTGTGACTTCGCAACTTTATTGGAATAAGGAACAACTTTAGTGTCCTCTGTACCTTATTTCAGGAACAGACAGGTATTTTAGTAGATCAACCAGCCATATCAAAGCTAGCTGGATAACTTCATCACATGACAAAATCCTGATGGGTTTCAAATTAAAGCAGTGAAAAATCAGCTGACTTAAGTTAGCCACTTGGCCATTGAGCCCCTTTCTTCTCTTTGGAAGCAAATACTTAAACGTAAGGTAAAATATCAATAAGTGAGTACCTTAGGATTTTTTCAACTCAAGAACCTTAAGGTACAAACTTTTCATGAGACTTAAATTATAGATCTTTAAACGTAAAAGAGGCCATAAATATGTAAAAATTTCGGTTTGTTGCTAAAGTCAGACTTAACTTATGTTTTATCATGTTTGATGGTGTTATATACACCTGTGTACAAAAACCCATTTTAATATGTTGCTTCTGTTGAAGTTATTATCAAGAAAATAGTTATTTATGACAAAAGATGTAAACAAGGGCCATAACTTTGTCAAAGATGCAATATGAGTGATTTTGGCTATAGTTTTACTCTTTGTCAAATTCAAAGCCATATATATATATATATCAATTAGTGGTTTGTTGTTGTTAGACTTGTATTAATAATTCTGATGTTTTTCAAGAGTACCAAATATTTCAAAGCTCTGTCAACTTTCTCAAGATTATCAAAATCTCCAGATTATTAAAAACAAACTCTACTAAGACCTCACCACTACCCCCACTAAACTTATTGTTGTATTTAAGTAAAGTTAGTGAACAGTTTTAATTAATTAAAATGGCACTCACCTTTCCAAACTTCCTCAAATGGGAGGTAACTATCTTCACAGACAGAACTATTATCATAGTTTATCTCCCTTGATGTCAATTTAATTGGAGTTGGCATTATTGCAACAGAAACCATAATCTAACATTTCTTAGTCTAAATTAGTACATTCCAATTTAAGTACTTTCAAACACATCCATTCTATTTTCATAAATAATCTGTACTAACTCAACCTCCAATATTTT
This sequence comes from Ruditapes philippinarum, assembly GCF_026571515.1. Lineage (NCBI taxonomy): Eukaryota > Metazoa > Mollusca > Bivalvia > Venerida > Veneridae > Ruditapes > Ruditapes philippinarum. Next base: position 547,090 of record NW_026852000.1, on the reverse strand, counting down.
CATTATTCTCCAGTAAACCACTTTATAAAGGAATTTAATATCCACTGATCGTATTTAATCATGAAATTAATATATCCAATAAAAACATGTGCTCATGCATTTAAATACTTTTCTATTCATCAAATAGCAGCTTTTAACACTTTATCCGTATTCAAACAACAACAACTAAAGTTAAACAATATATACCCGTGCAAGTGTACAAGTCAAACACTACGATACTTTGACAATTTTCAAACAAATCTGTAGTATTTATCATAGTAGATTCAGTGATCCGTAGTACTACATTTTCGCGATTGTAATCCTCCCATCACCACGATACCATATTCTGACACACCGATGATGTTTCCTTGTTTCGTGCCCTTAACTTAATGGACAATTTAAGAAATTCATAGAGCTAAATCCCAATAATTTACAGATTAACCTGTCTTTGTGGCTTAAGTTCTACTGGTTTTCTATTCTGTACAACATATCATCCTTAAAATCGAGGCCGGCATGTGTCACAATGTTCCAGCAGGAAGAAATCCATCAAGCAACATCTGAGGACCCAATTTAACCGACATCAAAGAGCGAAATCTGTATAAACCGATGACAATTTTTTAACAAAGTGTTGCCCGCATTTATGAACACTATGATACCCTCTTAATAATACAAGTGAAATAGCATTTATTATTAAAGGTTTCGGTAAAACTCTGTGTTAATAGATGACTTTAATAGCTTGTCATTGACTTGCCATTAGATCTTTTTTTACAACATTCTGTATTGTGTCTTTACATCTGAAAATCAATTTTCTTTTTTAGAATCACGCACAAAAATATTAACGATTAACCAGTATAATTCTTTAAATGAAATTCTTAAGCTGGCAAATAAACAAAATGAAATGCTAGTGTTGTTTCAAAGTTTGAACAAATTTCATGATTTCAACACCAAGAAATGGAAAACTGGTATCATAGTAGTTTCAAATGCTTTAACTTAAGTCCGTCTTACACTGAAATCCTGATTGACGAGGCACACATTGTTATACTTCAAGAGTACTGTTAATTTTTACCACAAATGTCCAAAATTTAACAGTTTTAATTTTTTTCATAGCAGTAAATACACAGGCAAGAGCCAACTAAATATGATAATTTACGACAGATGTTTTTTATGATGACCTCCGGTGGTGTCCTGGGCTATGGACAAAGGCGGGACAATGCTGAAGGCTGGACATGCCTCATAACCTCATTTATTGATGATTATACTTCACCGTGAGGAAAAATAAACACTGAATTATCATCCCGGGTAAAATATAAACACTCACAAAGTACTCAACAATACCTGTATTCAAACCGAAATTGCTTCCATTTAAATCTAGAGTACAATCAGCACATCTGTTTTGGAAGTTTAATCTTTATCTGTTATTCCCACTCATTTCTCCTCCATCATGGTGCTGGTATCTTTGTCAAGGGTACATAAACAAAGTATTAACATTCTCTATTAATAATATTCAATCAGTTGAAGCGTGAGACTTGTAATCCCAACATTGCAGGTTCGATTCCATGGCTGACCTACTTTAATAACTTAAACAGCCTTTAAGATATGTGCTTATCAATAAAGACTTGGCATGCTAAAGAACCAGGAGATGCTTTTGGAATTGGGGCATTGTACTATCCTCCAAAATATAAATTGACTAGTGCTCTTCTGGAGGACTCGCCCATATGGGCAACTGGTGCCAAACATTCAAACACACACAATCTCTATCAATAACATTCTAATAAATTATAGAGCTATATTTTGATATGCGAGTTGTCAATTGTAAACATATGACAAGACTTTCTTACAAATTATATGAGCTGACCAGTATGTATTTATTACTATGTATGTACATACCATTGCTTAGTCCAAGAAGAAATACATGTGTCCAAGTCAACTGATAAAAGATATTGACATCAAATGAGTCTTAGACAATCAATCAATAAAACCATTTTGATAGACTCTGCTGCAATATGACTTTGGAGTGGAGTTGCTGTAGCACTTAATCTAGAGATTGCTGAAGATTATCAAGTCATTATAACATTGCTACCACTAATGTTGGAGAATGGTTGTAACAGTTACTGTAAGCAAGACTGACTTCTAACCTGATTGTATCCTTTTTATACAGCTGCACAAACATTGATGAAATTAGGTTTCTTTGAGATTTACAATATTTATTTCACAGTGGTAAGCAAGGAATTTGAACAACAACAACTTTTCAATTGCTGTTCAAAATGTAACACTCAGATATACATATTAAAAGTTAAGCCGAACATATCAATTTTTCTATAGCCTTATCTGTACCAGTAAACATTAAAAAATCATTTTAAATACATTAATAATGTATCAAATTTGACCGGTTCTTTGATCAGATGGACAAGATAATAACCACTGAGAAGAAAATTGAAATTTTACAAAAAGAATTCAATTGTAATGGGCAATGAAAGAAAGTATGGTGACCTGCTGGTTAAATAGATATTTCACTGACATTATAACCAGTGAAATACTGACAGCAGTTTAGTTGAAAATAAATATATGTATTGTTACTGGAGACAGGAAAAGTATAGCTTTTAAAGAGATCATATGATTTATATATCCCCAAACTTCATAATACAGTTAATGGAGTATGAACATTTTGTATCTCTAAATCGTTATAGTAAGAATAGTAAAAACACATATCATACAAATTCTTCTTTTATGACGAGCGAGTAAAGAGACTTTAATTACCATGGAGACAAAAAATATACGACGGAGTACGAAGCAATAAACCCCAAAATATCTAAGAACATCGCCAAAAAAGTAATAAAATAAGGAGTGAAAAACGAGAAAAAAGCATATTTTAATATGAAATTTCTAAACTGGGAGATGTTATCAACAAGTATTAAAAGGTGTTTAAATCAGTAAAAATGAAAGAAAATATTTGTGCGCCCCGGAGGCGATCGTTTAAGTGGCACACTTGTTGTGTTACCATATGTAGATATCCTGCGTTCTCATTGGGTAAGATCCATAGATTCGCGTGGATGACACACGACTACCTGTAACATTACATACAGATAATCAAAATTTGGTAACAGTTTATGAAAATTCAAATAAGGCAGGTGATTGTGCTTGAAATTTGAAATGGAGCAATGATGGAGCAGCTTATGACAGATGACATTTTAGTAGTATATCTATATTTTTATTTAAAATTACTTCTTTATTTAAAATTTCTATGAATATTTTCAATTAAATTTGTTTTTTTTGTAAATAATTGTTTCAAATAAAGCTTAAAGAATCTTTTTAACAGCTAAGAATTTTATCAAGATAATGAAACCATTAGGATAATAATTTTGTTACAAATATGTTACATTATATAGCTCTATGTTGTAATCAGTAATTTTTTAATTTTTTTTTTTGTAAATACAACTTGCCAAAAATAATTCTTTACCATATAAACAATAACAAGAAAAGAACATTAAGATTTTTTTTTTTTTAACAGATTTAGATAATCTTTAACTCAGTGATCCAATTTATAGAAAACATTTAGTGTGGATGAAATATTCACTAATTTCTTTTTATAAAACATAACAGATGGCTGTCCTAATTAGTTAATTAATTAACCTTTAACCTGCTGGAGCCAAAGATGATTGGCCTTCAATTAATAAACTGCCACCAAAATAGTCAGATCTTGCAGCCTGCAGTCTGACAGTCTATTGGCTAACGAAATTCAAATTATGTACAGCTACCAAAATTGAAACTGGTTAAGAAATTCAACAAGGTTGAAGGTTATTTTATACAAGCTTGGTGATGACATTCACAATTATAAACAAGTATATCCTTTAAATTGATCCCAGTTATAAAACAGACATCAATTAACATTTGTCGGTACATACAGGCCGCTGCCATCAGTAAAAGCACCTGCCTTTAAAGTCAATGTAAATTATTCTGGACTAAAATATTGACAGCTAGCGTAATAATTGCACAATTATTGCGAAAAAAGTGTCTCCTACTCCCCCCCTCCTCTATCCCATGATGCACAGCTAACAATCTGTCAGCCCGGTGAGATAATCACCCGTCATCAACAAGTCAAACACCCAGAAGCCCAGATGTACCCATTATTACTGTTGATTCTGTTAAAGGGCAAGCTATGTGTTACTGGTGCAAGGTGCAGACTGCATGTCCCAGGCAAACAATAAATTAACCACTGCACATCATTATATCACTGTTATGCACCGCCAGCAAAATAATGATTAATTAATTACACTCTGTATTAAACCATCAGTCACCAGTCTACTATTATCATTCCACAACAACTTACTTTCTACCAAACATTTGCATAATATATTGCTTTAGCATATTGAAATGACCACTGTCCAGATTGAAGAGATAATTATTTTAGGAAACACACTGAGAAGATCAGCACTTTATAAACCAGCATATTATATACAAATAAAAAATCTCTTTGATCTGGTCAATGTAGGAATTATCATCATAAAATTATGCAAGAAGAAAGGTTTTAAGTCATATAACATAATAGAGACAGTATGTAGGTGTAAGTAAAGATCTGTTTTCTGTAGTCCAGACTTTTAATTAGTTTATCAGCATTACAATATTGCCAATTAATATATTTATAGCCATCAACCTTATGTGTTGATCCTTAATTAGCCCAATAATCACTCTAATACTCCCTAATAAACATATTTTATGAGCCCAGTATACATATCTTATATGCATTATCTTATACTTATTAATTTAGCATCTTTTTATTCTTACCGTTTAATTCAGCATCATTTTATGCTTATTAATTCAGCATCATTTTAGGTTGATTTAATTCAGCATCATTTTATTCTTACCGTTTAATTCAGCATCATATTTTATGCTTATTAATTCAGCATATGATTTTATGCTAATTAATTCAGCATCATTTTATGCTAATTAATTCGTTTAATGCTGTGTTACATGTTTTCTATGATTAAATTTACGTTTTGCCATTTTCTTTCAATTTTTTTTATGATTTATTGACATCATGGGGGTTTATAATTCTTTTGTCCATTGCTTTCTTTTTTCAGCCTACACCAATATTGAAGTGATAATAAACATTTCATATATATGAAACAACAAATACAACTGACCTTTAAACTCAACATGTTGTTTTTTCTTCTTCTTGGTATGTACATATCAGTTTCTAGAAACAAAAGTTCCCAGGCCAGTTAGTGTGAACAGATTTTACTTTTCATATAAAGAGACCATTCCTGTTATTTATGATCATAAAATATATTTGAACATAATTGATAAAGTCGCTGGAATGCATATAATGTTCTTTTTTGAAGTATAAATGGTCAATAACAATGTCTTGTACAGTGCTTTTTGGAGGTCACATATTGTAAGAATGCTAAAAAAAATTGGAATGTAAATCATAAACTTCAATCTACATGACCATAAACTATTGGCCTTGTTAAACTTGCTTGATAGAATGAAAATATATTAAACAAAGAACAACAATGCTAGAACCTTTTCTTTAGAGAAACCTTTGAAAGGGACATAATTCTACAAAATTAATTAAATAGATGAATATGAACCTAAATGATAGGGCAAAAAATTCAATAACATAACTCACATGTCCTAAATAAGATAGGAATTGTAAATTCAGATCAATATGTAAATCATTATACTTATTAAGGGTTTACTGCAAAACTGCAGTAACTTATATGAAATAAAGGACTTATAAACAGTTTTGTCGTCAACCCTAGATATATACATGTATATGGATTGCCATTATATTCAAATTTCTTACACTCGGAAATATTTTTCATAAAATTGATTCTTTTATATGTGAAGTTTGCTTGTCTGGCTGGAGGTTACAGCAGCTTTAAGTGTGCTTTATGTTAAGAGAGACCACCCTGAACATCTCCAATATACAGACAATTGACTTTATATATACCCTCTTACACTAACAAATTACTTTTATTTCTCTTCCCAATTACAGAGATTAATCAAGCATAATGGTTATCAAAACTTCTTCCATTGCTGTAAGTGTCCATCTCAAATCTAATATCACATCACATACCCGGGGTACCCTATAATAAATTTAGTGTGGAAACAGTATTGGTTTCTTAATTCTAAATCCATTAGTGACATAACCAGTGGTCACTTCAACATGATTGGGTTTCAATCACTGACATAAAGAAGTTACATCGTGAATGAATTAAGGGCATTGTGGGTAACAGGAAGTCATTATATCAGCCTCTTAAACTCATCATTGATGTTTCAGCAGACCAGACATTACAATAAGTGTCTCCAACTTACAGAATTTGTGGTACAGGACATTATACTTATTTGCCTTAAAATTGCTTTTTGTTTTGTTTTATTGCATACCAACATAACTATGGTCATAATACAATAGAATAATGGCTGCAATTCTGATGCCTCAACCCTTAATGGCAACCCCTAAACGACAAGAGGTCTTCTTATCTTTAAGCTAACAAGAGCCATGTCAACATGGCCATCCCCTGCCGAATGTGTTTGCTCATTGGAAGAATGTATATGTAGTACAGCAGAATAATTCCATTTTAAGAGGTCTTTTGGTAATGAAAACTGATGGCTATAGTGATTACAGATTTGAAACCTATGTGAATACTGATGGCTGAAAATAACAAAGGGCAATAACTGAAAAATAATGCAGGGTAGGTTATCATTCTTGTGTGCTGCATCCCTTCTCAGTAAAATCTATCCACCTATGAAGTTTCAAATTGATACCTCAAATACTTTTTGAGAAAAAATTGTATTGAAAAATTAAGTATGAAAAATAACAAAGGGCAATAACTCTAAAATTATAAAAGGTAGAGGAGTTATCATTCTTGTGCACTGCACACCTCCTGAGTTAGATCTATGCACATATGAAGTTTCATAATGATATCTCAAAGGCCTTTTGAGTTATGCTCTGGACAAAAATTAATTTTGAAAAATAAAAAAAGGGCAATAACTAAACTTAAAGTCTAAACAATTATGCAGGGTAGAGTTATCATTCTTGTGCACTGCACTCCTCCTCAATGAGATCCATCCACCTATGAAGTTTCAAGTTGATACCTCAAATACTTTTTGAGACAAGCTCTGGACAAAATAGCATGAAAAAGAACAAAGGGCAATAACTCAAAAATTGTATAGGGAAGAGTTATCATTCTTGTGCACAACATTCCTCCTCAATAAGATCTATCCACCTATGACATTTCATGTTGATATGTCAAACACTTTTTGAGTTATGCTCCACTCAGGTGAAAAATTAAGTTTGAAAAATAACAAAGGGCAATAACTCAAAAATTATGAAAGGTAGAGTTATCATTCTTGTGCACTGCACACCTCCTGAGTAAGATCTATGCACCTATGAAGTTTCATGTTGATATCTCATAGGCTTTTGGAGTTATGCTCTGGACAAAAATCAATTTTGAAAAATAACAAAGGGCAATAACTCAAAAATTATGCAGGGTAGAGTTATCATTCTTGTGCACTGCACGTCTCCTCAATGAGGTCTATCCACCTATGAAGTTTCAAGTTGATTACTCAAATACTTTTAGAGATATGCTCCGGACAAAAAATGTCGGACGGAAGGACGGACGGTTGGATGGACGGAGACTATTTCTATATCCCCCGCCGCCTTTTCGGCTGGGGATAATTAAAGTTATATAGTAAATATAATGCATTATTTTAACAAGAACTGTTCACAGAACAATATCTTGATTATATTGCAGTTATTGTCATCATATCTGCAAGAAAAAAATACAATGAAAAGGGAAATAACTGTGCCAAAATAAATTTTTGTATTACTTCATATTTTGAAAATACTGATAGGTTCCCATTTGATGATGAAAGCAAATGATGCATATTGAACTGAATATCTTGGACACTGTTTTGAGAAATGTATAAAAGACATAAAAGTATAAAAGAAGTTGAAAAATGGGCAGAGAACGAGCTTCAAGATTCACAGCAGTTTTATGGTTACTATAATATTTATTGTTAGTAAATCTCAATAAAAAGCATCTAAAAATCTGTTCTGCATCAACTTGTACAATGACTATGCTAAGTATTTACAGTGAAAATCAGGCAATAAAACAAACATTTATTATATCTCCTGCCTACATTTTTTATTCCAATTATAGACAACCCTGCTTATAGTGCAATTTCTTCAGCTTCTTTAATTACAACAACATATGCTGCAGCCATTTATTTTATTGCCGACACCATTTCAAGAATATGTAACATGTTTAGAGAGAGAGTTCTCCTTTGTTATAAGTGACCCTTGTCCAGAAACAAATTAAATTTAACAAAGGAAACATTACAAGGTCTGTTTATCATTCTATACTTGTCAGAGATGGAAACAAGACTAAATGAGAAAAATAATTCAGTGTGAAATAGAAATTTATAAATCAACTTAAAACTCAATATACATCTATAATTGTCTTTTTCTAATTTTGGTTAAAATGCTTTTTTTGGGACAAAATTTTAAAACAATCGAACATAGATTAAGTATTTTAGTTGTTGTTGTATGACAGATTTAGGTGCTAATGAGTTAAAGGCTCAGTCATTATGTACTGACAAAATAGTAAGAGACAATATTTGACATCTTGAAGAAGTCCTGTCCAAGATATATTTCAGGAAAATTCTGACAATTTTGTATCACTTACCCTAACATAAAAGGCCCATAGTATGTCAGATTATGTCTCTGACATTACCATAAGAATTCTCTGAGTCAATGAAATTTCTTTTCCTTTTAATTTATTTAATTTTTCATTTTGGTTGCCCATTTTGTGACATCCTTGATTTCATGAGTCAGGGTAATATATGATGGTGCACAGCATTAGGTCGAAAGACAATAGATAGAATATGACAATTAAAAGAATGGACAAATGGTCAAATACGAGAAAGTATAAAATGGAAATTTGATAGAAAAGAATATAATGTTGAATATTGTCGAAAACATGTCAAAAGCAACAAATTTACAATAATAACATAATGCATATTTTTTCTTGCATTTTTTAGAATAATCTTTAACAAAAACTGTATTTTATCTCTTGATAATATAATGTTGAAAATATGTCGAAAGTAACAAATTTACGCAATGGGTATTTTTTCTTGCATTTTTGAAAATACAGCATTTTTATCATGTATTTGTGTAAATTCACCACAAGGTGGTCTGTATCAAAGTCATAAATGTGCCATGCTTGTACTAAACATCAGAACAAATCTGTTTCTCCATACTTGTAATGCTGGTTACCATGACCTTCACCCTGTAATCACAGTCTCCCTGATAGCCTTTAACCTATGCAATACATGACCCCAGTTCAGGTCAACACTAATCAACCCAAATAAAATTTATCACCCCAAAATGAATGGATTTGAACTAGAATTAAACACAAAAGCACAATTGTTGAAACATTTGTATGTGTGAAGTATCGATTCACAGGTAAATATAGTATTTGGTCAATTGTTTGGAACAAAAGATGATTTTTAAAGTAACAACCCAGCAGAAATAGCCAAGGATCATAATGTCACTGCTAATATGTCCCTACAAGATGTTTATGGGCCTAGGAAGAATGAAACAACAGTGTTAAATACTGGCTGTGAATTGATTTAGGGTGTGAACTATAGAGAGGTTTAACAAGCATTACTACAAGTTTGTATGCCCCAAGTGATCCCTTAAACACCTTTCAGGGTGATATATGGGTGCAGATAGGCAACATCTAATCCACCTGTGGTATATTGTCATCAACTTGTCCATAAAGGAATACATTAGATTCATGCACATCAAGTATCCTGTGTGGAGAGACCATGTATGATATGTATATCTGTCAAACATCCATTCAACCTAAAATCATGATTTTTAATAAAAAATAAATATGGATAGAAATCATTGGTATAACCTTATTCAATTCTATCAAGAATTGTATAACCTCAATATAATATAATAATTGTGAAAAAATGGCCCAAAATTGAAAACCATTGCATTGCAACTCTTTTCACTCAAATCTGGCGCGAAGTATAGCATAAATATAATTTTCAAATTATTTCTGATTTTATTTTTCAATCATCTTTTGAATATCATTTTGTTGTAAGCGCGCAAGCTGATCTATGCAAGAAAATCAAATTTTAATTTTTTAGGCTTTTGGACCTCAGCGAAGTTTATTGAAAGGGCAATTTATAATGCTGTGAAAAAAGAATATATGTATATCAAACAACAATACTTACAAACATTTTAAGTTTTAAGCATTTCATAATATATAGTCCTAAAGGTGACAATATTTAAACAATATTTGCTATACTGTTCAACTTAAAAACAAATATTATAGCTTTAGTCCCTCAGTGTAACCAGACAAGGAACTAAAATAGCAGATTGTCTTAAAATTAAACCTGAACTGCTTTTAGAATTAGCCATTTGTGATCACCATTTGATTGATGGACCAATTACTTTCATGGGATTCCTTTTATCTGACCCTTTGTCCAAATAACATAACCCATAAATCACATCTAATTAAGTATGGCCCGATACAGACTATCTTGGCCACATTGTCGGGGCCAGGACCATCATGCCACAGTTTTCTCATCAATACAACATTCATGCAATAAATCTGGTCAGTGTTTATCTGTTTGCTGTCAAATGTAACATAATATATAAATCATATCATCATTAGCAGGGGTAAAGCCTTCCTCTAGTGGACAAAGATCACTTACTGTAAGGCTTTAAACAAATTAACCATTTCCTGTCCATACAATAGTACATAAAGCTTCAACATTTACTGCATAATTTATCTTTCTTTTATATGAAAGATTTTTAATATTGGTACATCTTCTTCAAAGGTATTAACTCTCATTAAAATGAAGATCAAGTTGTTGAAAATAAATGTTTACATATTGATTCTGTTGAAATATAACTCAGATACCATTCTAACTTCACAAATTTATAATACCTCCAGAAAGCATTCAAAGTGTTAAACTTATTTTATTTTATCAGACCTGGACCAATGATGTTATTAACATTATTATAGTTATCTTCTGAAAAAAGCATTTAATATCTCCACAAATAGAGGAGTTTTGTATCTTTTTTTCATGTTTGTTACCTCAATCTGTCATGTTTGTTCATTAAATGAGAGAAATAAATGTTTTCAGACTTGAATTGACTTGAGTTAACTAACAATTGAAAATAGTAACTTAGTAGAACGAATGACAAATTTGCCGCCAACAATAAGTAGTAAAAGTAAGGTTGAACCAAGTTTTGTTGACAGTTCCCAGCATCTTGGGAACACCCAAAAGCTACTTTGTACATAAACTATTTACTTTAAATATTACATGTTTTCAATTATTAGTATAACTATGTATAATGTAGGTCAGTTTTCTTTTGATTTTGGTCCTGCACATTAGCTGGGCCTTATACACAAGAGAAGCTGTTGACATAATGAGTGCAAATATTGAAACAGTTTGTATCAATTCTATTATGTACATCTTGAATCTAAAATGTAATGAAAGGTTAAACATTGGACAAAAACAAGCTTTTTTTAACTTAATTGCACAGTCAAACATTAGACTGACTTTGAAGTTTTTTTCTAAGTCGTTACAAAAGAAAAAGAACAATTAATGAATCATGATAAAATGTTGCAGAAGAAATAGAATAGTTCAATAACATTGCAAATATTAAGAGAATTGCAAATAATACAAATGAAATGGCCAATCAAATTTAGCCTTACAATTTTTGTTATTGCTTAATTGTTATAGTCTCAAAACAAAAACGTTACTTTATGGTGAAAAACGACAATTTTTTTTTTATTGTATCAGAATCATTCTAACCATCTGCTTAAAATTCTAAACAATTCCTGTACATTCAAAGTCTTTCAACATCCCAGAGTGAGCCATCTGAGAGTAACTGTCGTACACAATGCCTGGATATGATCCTAGAATTAACATGTTACTGGCCTATGGACAACTATTTGACACAAACAATTAAAGGGAACACAGTCTTCTCCGATTTTAATAACAAGCAATTTGGGAGGCAATGTAATTGATTTTTGTCACTGATCTAACCTGGATTCCAGAAATGTTTCTACAGTGCTCCCTGCTACACCTTTCTCACATATCTTCAGCCTGCTTCATGATTAATAATCTGCATAAATTAGGCATAAAATATGCCATAAATAACACCGGTAGGACTTGTTCATTAGCATGATAATACAGTCAGAAAATCATGCCTTCACAACTACTGCCTAGCTGGAAACCTTCTATTATCAGGAATAAATTTGGAATCATTATTGTCATTGATGAGGAACTATCCTAATTGGATCTGATAGTCAATTATCACAACGAAACATTGTTTACTGTATCTGTCCCTATCAGTCTCTATTGCAGTACATAAAGGGTCATTATTTCTAAAATAATCAAGATCTGTAAAACACATAGAAAGCAAGATTTTCATAAATATTTAAATTTATATAATTATATCCCTTTTAAAACACTCATTTGAAATTACAAAGTTCCTGACCCCAGCTTTAGATATGTGTTGTTTAATAGAGCACCTAGTATCAGAATCACTTACATGCTGAGGGGGTATTGTACTTGTGGGCTTTTGCATATTAATTCATTTTATTAATTTAATTTTTCATGGCCATCAAATGATAAAAATTAATGTAATAATAATTAATCAGGTCACTACAGATTTTCATACATTTCATATGTAGTGAGTTGTGTCAGTTGAAGACTATAGTTACTGTAACAAACTTAATAGCAAAACATGCTAAAGCAGCTAACCATCATGCCAATTATGTTATCAACAACAAGTTGTCTTCCCCAAAATCATATTTAGTGAGCTGTGTCAGTTGAAGACTATAGTTACTGTAACACATGCTAAAGCAACACATGCTAAAGCAGCTAACCATCATGCCAATTATGTTATCAACAACAAGTTGTCTTCCCCAAAATTACTTCATGTTCTTAATTTTAGTTACATATTCTCTTAGGCATTTTTTTGGCAATTATGATAAATTCCCTTCATTACTATTTGAAGAAATTATTCAGATAAATTTCATGGTTTGTAAAGACTTCAATTAGACTAATTCTTGTGAGAAAAGGCAAGCAGCATCTTGATTTGTACTAACATAATCTGATGGAGGAGACAACCATGATGCTTATCTGCAGGATGTGCTTATTTAGGGGACACTTTAGGGACTGTATTTCCCTGACTTATCACATAATCTTAACACAATCACTGCCCCAGTTGTGTAACAGCAATTTCAGGGTGTGGTTAAAGGTACGATAACACTTAGACCAATTGCAGATATCCTGGTGGGCTTCCACACTCATTCTAGTGTAATTACAGATTAAGTTAATTGAAGTGTGTTTTGAGTGTTTACTTATGGGACAATTTGTGAGATCAGATTCCTAATTTTATCTTGACATCAAGTTGTTAAATGTTGACTTTCTTGTAATGATCTACAAAGTAAATTTACTGAAATTACAGCTCACTGCAGGCATCACATGACTGCTGCAGGCGTCACATGAACACTGCAGGTATTTACAAGACTTAGCTGTTGATGCTCTAACAAGCTTGTGAGCATTATGAATTTATATCTACATGTATCTTTGCGTTAATATCTTCTTTTTTTATAATCTTTCTGTATACTTCATTGTCACAATAATTTGAAAACCTCCCCAAAAAAAAGCAAGGAAAAATTCTGATAAATGTTTGAGTATTACTAAACACATTTTTGTCATGCAGATTATTATTGAGAAAAACATTTTTCTGGTGATAGACATAGAAAAATTTTATTCGTTAAATAATACATTAACAAACAAAGATAATAGAATTATCATATAAAGAGTTTTTTTTTAAATTAATCTTTAACTTTATTATAACTCTGACAAGTTTGTACAAATATTTATGTCCATGATCTTCATTTCTGAAAGTTTTCAGAAATTTGGACTAATTGATTCTATGAAATGTATCTAGTAGGGATACCATTTTCACTATTGATATATCAGTATCATTCCATTTAATTGGCAGGGAGCAATTAATGGCAGCAACATTTGAAAACAATTTCTGTAATTCCAAACCATCATTAAAATGAAAACATAGTAAGGTAAGACAAAGTCACACTAGATGGAGGAAAGGTGAGACCTACCAGAAGCTGTGCTATGTTTATATAGACATGATATCCTTTATTGACATAATAAATTAGGAGATAATTGTTACAGGACAGCTATTTCAGTATCTGGACAATATCTTCATTTATTCTCAGTACATGTCAATGTCAGATCGTGTTCTCTGGGGGATAGAAGGTAAAACTGACCGCTGGTGTTCTATGTGATGATGAGGTATAACTGACCATTGGTGTTAGAATGCTGTTATGTTTCCTGAAGTTGGTTCTATTTCCTGTGATTTATGTATTTGAGCTACAGCTTTTGACAAACAACTATTTCCACAAGTCTGAATCACGCTTTTACACATACAAGAGTGAAAATCATGTCTCCAGATGAAATTCTTAAAACATTAAACTAAAGAAAAATATATTAATAACTTAATAAACCTATAAATATTCACAATTTAAATGCTATTTGGCATGCATTACATGGATGTAAAATGAGACATCATAATATATAGTATTTTTTATCACCATTATTCCTAACTCCCAATATGATCATTACATACATAACTTATTTTGGTATATTATTGGTAACTTCTGTGGAAAGTCAGTGCCTTATATTAATATCATTTACTTTATACATTTGAGGACATTTTTTGGAATTTGTTTTTAAATTTCCATGAAAAATCACAAGAATCTTGGGGGCATGCTATTAAAAGTGTCATACGGTCAAATTTTATGATTTTTAAAAGCTAAAAATTATTTCAAAATTAAAGTGATGCTGTACTGATAGCTTTCCATCTGAGAACAACCTGTTTTCCAAGATGTTTTAAATCATTTCTTTCATCTGGTTAAATTAGAGCCCTCTCCAGCTGCGAGTTAGATGGACAGTTACTGACCAGTGTGGTGTCAGAAGTGACCGGAGGTCAGGAAGGTGTGACCAATACATTAGTTCCCCTTGTCCGGAGTAGGAAGATTTAATGAAAATGAATGCTGTCTTGACGAGGGTACACCATATTGCCTTTTACAGGTGTGACTAAATGAGAGTTGATAATTAAACAAGTTCATCTGGGTGGAAGGAATGAATTATTTTTGCACATCATTAATAACATGATGACCTACAGATAAAATATACATAGCTTTATACCTTACTCTTAAACCCTACCATGTTAAATAAATATCTTACACAGACTTTTCCATCTCCCAATCTGGACAAAACCATTCATAATCTTTAGATATAGTACTGACTGGATAGCACACAGTGCACTGGAATATGGTGGCCGATTTCTGCCATTTCCCTGTATGCAGTTTTTTTTTTCCAAGAAAAAAAAATCTGGTGTCTTCACCTATTGAAATATTGTTATTTCACCTAAAATATATTTGTCTTTATGTTGGTGCCCTAAAAAGTCAAAGGCAAAGACACTCCAAGTGAGCATATTATCTTGTCTTTGCCTTTGAGGGGCATGAAATTGCAGAAATCAACCACGATACTGGAATCCTCAGCAGGCTACGAGGTCCTTGACTTTTAAGTCAGTCCTTCTAAAGTTAAAAAGTTAAGTAACCCATCTCTTTAAGTGAGAAAGAAATTTCTAAATATATTTATTCATTAAACAATTTATATTATATTAAAAAAGATTTTAATTACTTAATTAATAGTGTCATTTGCACAAAGTACTGAAACAAAGTATAAAGAATCAAATTTCTAACTTTATTATCTACATTTCTTCAATCAACTTGTGTCAATAAAATCAATTTGGTTACTTTGAAAATGTAAATCTATGGCTAGATTTTTTACTTCATATGTCCTGGAATATTGAGGTATATATTTCAAAATCTTACATCTATTTCTGGTTTGGGATAAGATTTTTTTTTTAAAACCTTGAAACCAATAAATTTACCTTGTGTCATTTCAAACAGCTATAGTGAAGTTTGGATGTCCACTATTCAATACATACAAATGACAAATTAGGACCCATATAGTGCACATTTTTAAGCGACATTGTCAAGACGACATCTAAAGGTTAAATGAAATTAAAACTGTCTAAAGTGAAGGCGAGCATATTAGTTTCCACCTGTCACATAACATGCTTGCCACCACAAATCACCATCTCATGCTGATACAACCTATTAACCCAATCTCAAATAGTAACAAGTAGAGATTTTGATGCTAAAGCATCAAGTCGCGGGATAGAAAAATGATTGTATTATCATAAATATAAGAAAATATAAGTTTAATGGTTCAAGTATAAAAATAAGAGGAACAATGAGTTGAGTAATGTTTGCCACTGAGGCTTGTAAGGCAAGTGCTATGCTGGTAATTCTTCTTGTAATTTTACTTTATACATATACTGTTGTACCATACATTGAAATCCGTATAGGTTACTAGTTCAGATTCAGATAATTACCGACAAATAATTACCGATCATCGAATATTTGCAAAGTGACGATGAAAATATATATGTTTAATTATTACATGAAACAATACAATTTTATTGTAAAAGTGTTGTACATCATTATTATGTGCTATAGAAAAAATATATAATTTAGTTGAAATCAATACACGTATTCCAATCGTTACATACGATATTTAAATTAACGTTTAATCGCCTTTCAGTGCGATAAACTATCAACACAAAGATAGTTTATTATTTTTTTCTATGTATCTAATACGATTCCGGACCCCTGACGTCATACCGTTTTGGAAACCTGCGTGACGGAAACCGACGGAATATACCGAAATCAACGATTACCATTATATATTTCAATAATGTGCCTCTTAAGCATAACATTATTTTGGGATGTTCAACCTAAACTAAACAATTGAACTTTCTTGTCGAATGTTTGACAGAAAGGGCCAAGTTAAACCCTTTACCAAGAAGAAAGGAAAAGGTTTTGAAAATGTATTTTTAATGTAAACAGGTTTCTCTAATGATATAAAGTATGAACCTGATTAATGAAAAAATAACTTATGTAATTATCTGTACAAAATTACAATGATTTACATCTTATCAGTTTACCACCATTAACAAGTTACCTGTCTTATCAGCAATCTGTAACTATTAATAGATTTTATAACGATAATACAACATATATAAAACATGTAGTCACGTGATTCTTACGAAAGACCAGGGAGCATTTGTTTATAATTAGATAAAATAATGTAATATAAAAGGTCTCATAAAAAAAAAACAACCAAATAATTCTAAAGTGTCATTTCAAATATCATTCATGATTTATATATTATAAAATAGCAATGCTTGACACACAGAAAAAAGTAAAAGTATCTCATATATTCAATGACTGATCCTTGGGGATACGTTATTGATTCATTTTATGTAAATTGTAATGTTGCTTTTTAAGACGTCAATATGTGCATATTTCATTCCACTGAGCAAAGTTATCATATGTTTGATTTTTTGTGATTACTGAAAAATAATTGTTGTCTTTAATTGTTCAATGATTGATATGCTTTTATTTTCAGATTTTAAGGGCTTCTCCTACCATAGGTATAATATTAAACTATTACAAATATAGTCGCCCGTTTCTACCGGCGACTAATCACTATGCTTTTCACCTTGACACAGGAGAATTTGTCAAAAATGTGCTATCTAGGATTCCTTAATCTCATTCTTTCTTTACCCTTTCTTTATATAATTCTATGACAAAAGACACTTGAATCTGACCAATAGTCATTTCAACATTTGCAATTATAAATCAGAGTAAGCATTTGTATATATGGAAGTATTGTGGGATTTGATCATTTGTTATTATAATACAATGTACTTGATGGTGACATTTTGAAGTGGAAGAGATTTAGTTTAAAATTGACAGAATACAAGTAGATAGAACTTGATCCTTGTTTAGAAAAGCAGTCCAACAATAGGATGATACCAGACTTCACACATGTCAACATGAGTATGACTTATTAGATGCTAGAGAATGACTGGGAGATTATACACTAAACTACAGTAATCTACAAGTGTCTAATTCCCTACTTCACACAATAATGATAATATATACAAGTAGAACTGTAAATATAAACTAGACAAATATGTTTCATACCAAACATTTATTTGTCTACAATTTAAATCATTGGACTGAGTTGATAAAGAATACAACCTCTGTACAGCAACAATGTTTGGGGAAAAAAAAATTTTTTTGTTGTTGCTATGGTGAAGACTTACTTTTGAAAAAATGATTATGTTATGGTAATGAACTTATGGTGATGTTCTACAGAAGGACACTCTGTTTAAGTTGCACTGTACTTTCAAACACCATTTCTATAAAAATAAATTACACATACCTGTATTTTGGAGAACTTGTGGATCAATCACCACTTTTTCACTTTTATCTGATTTGTCTGTATTGCTATTGCCCTCAGAATTATCTCCCTTAACTGATGTCACGCTAGGATATGCCTCGTCTGGTCGCAGTAGTGCAGTCTCTGCTGGTTGACTATGTTCATAAAGTGTTGGCAGATGATTCTTCTGGGCTTGAACCGATGCCAGCCAGCCTGTAAGTCTGTTTTGCTTGTTATAACCATGTGGACCAAGATCACTTGTATGCCTGGTAAGAGTTTTTGTATTTAAATCACCAAGCATTAAGTTTGTTTTCTGTCCAAACTTTGATTCACTCACTGTCTGTCTCAGTTTTTGTCCTGTACCAGATTTCATATTGTTAAAATTTGCAGTATTGCTTGTGCTGTTTTGTGTTATATGATCAGGGAGAAATCCCTCAGTGCCTGCTGGTTTGCCACCTAGACTTACACCAGACAAACATCTTCTCAATGTATGAGTACCATCTTCATTTCTACTGCTGGGGTCTATTTGCATGGCCTGATCTGACCTACCTATGTGTGGTGGTAACGGTGTACTTGTTTGTAAAGGTCTTTCTGGTAGTGGTCCCGTCAACCCAAAACCTTTGTATTCTGTTAAGGTGCATGTCTCTATATCTGAGCTTTTGGCCAGATTATTGCTTGAAGGCTCAACAACAGCTTCTGAAACATTTTCTGAATTCAAACCCGACGTTAATCCTGGTCCCATATATTCTTTAAACTTCTCAACTCTTACACCTTTAAGTTTTTTCTTCTCTCTTTTAGAACCCCTATCCCTTTTCAATGAACCTCCAATTAATTGATTCTCTTTCTTCACATTTTTTTCATTTTTCTTTATTATCAACCTTTCATAACTTTCTGTTCCATTTTCATTTGCAAAGTCTTCATATATATCTGCTTCAGTTTTAGTATCTATTTTCTGAGCAAATTTTACATGTTTCTTTTCATCTGAACCTCTCATAATATTCATATCTCTCATCCTTAGACCTTGACTAGCTTTAACTACTGGTGTTGAAGTACACAGGGGCTCAGACCTGCTCTGTTTTTTAACATGTTCATTTGTTACTGCCTGTGATACAGTACATTGCCCCACCTGTTCGTTTTCAAACATATCATACATACCAGGGTAACCTTGCGGAAGAGGTGTGGAAGCACAAAGAGGATGTGCCATTGTTTGAAGTCTAGACATACTTAATGACACCATTCCTGAATTTACAGGTTGTGAAACAGTCTCTTCACTATTAAAATTATTAGTTTCTTCTCTATGTCTGTCTACTTCTTCCCTTAAATCTTTATCATCGTTAGTTTGTACAACACAGAAATAATTGGATGTATCATCAGCACATTCCTTGCCTTCCCCCAAAGTTCTTTCTAATAAAACACTTTGTTCCGGATTTTGCAAAGATACACTATTTGTTGTTTCACTGCCTGTTTTTTCATGATCTACCTGTAAATCATTGAACTCTGTTGTTTTGTTAATCTCAGACTTCCTAGGTCTTTTTTCTGCACTTTTTACAACAACAACATTGGCATAGATATGTTCACAATGTCTCTCTTCATCTGCACAATCATCATCATCATCATCATGAATAGTATCATCCAGGTTTTCTTCACTAGGTGCCATATTAGTATTGTCATTCAGCAAATCAGGATCTTGTTCATTGTCAATTTTGTCATTTATGTTGACAGTTTGTGACTCGGTATTTTCTGTTACAGTCACAGATGAGCTGTTTAAATCATCTGTACTTTCACTTGTCATACTTGTGTCTAACTCTGTGATCAGATCTGGTTTTACAGTATCTTCAAGCAAACATTCCTGCTCTGTGATTTTTTTCTGTTTTGGCACATTTTCCATACGTCTGATAATAGCACTAACATCTACACTTGAGCATATGGTTTTCACTTCAGTTTTTCGATTTTCAATCAATGCTTCAATCTCTTCCTTACAAGCATTGACCACATCAAGGGATTCCTGTATGTCTGCTGTAGTATCTTGCTCTCTAACAGAAGAATTATTGGAATGTTGAAGATCAGCTTCAACAGATAATAAATCATCCTTACATTCATCATCTGTATGTACAGGAGTCACAGGTTTTATCTCTCCATTACTGGATGCCCTATTACCAACATGAACTAACATTGCTGTTGCATTGTCCACATATGTACCACTAGTAGGATCAGATTCTAAAGTATTCATTGTATGACACCCACTTATTAATCCGACTGGTGCGTTATCATCAATATATGGGAATTCCTCCAGTTTGTCTTCCTCCAAAACATTGTCATGAGTATCTTTTTCTGTGACATCAATGTCTATATTCGTATTTGCTATGGCAGCTTCATATCTGACTGATTCCTCTTCATCTTCTACATTTCCTAGTCTCAGCTTCTTGCATGGACTGATCAAAGTGTTTGCCTCATCCATGTTACATCAGTTTTTCATCATTTGCTCACATAATATTATCAATCTGAAAAAATTGAAACAAAATTGTTATAACTTGTGATTAATTTCCCATGTTCCATTTTTTTTTAAATCATCATAGTTTTTATTCAGGCAACAATTTAGTTTTTATTTCCACATGTACACATGTAAAGAAATCAACGATTCCAATTTAAGTTTTTAATCAGTATTCTTGAAAATTCTACCAAGTTTTCACTTCTTATAGTAAATAATCACCTATATCATAATAAGTATTTTCCAACATTATTTGTAACTACTGAGCAATGTGTATCAAATTCATTAAAATTACTAATGAATTAATTAACACAAATTTGACCCAGATTTGCAAAAAATACCAAACAAGCCCCTGAATGACCCAGGATATCATCAGATTATCATAATTACTGAAACCCTACATCACTTCAAACAGGTACCTGGATCAACAATAGGGCACTAATCTCTCAAACAAAACAAATACTTTACCACTTTAGATTGGTAAATTGACAGGTACTTCTCTTTAAAAACAGTATACAATTACAAATGTACAGTGTTCTGTGTCTAGTTAAAATGAACTTTTGTTTTAATGAATTCAAGTGATAATTCGGAATCATTATTGGGATGAGTTTGTATTTTGAAATGTTAACAAAAGTCAGTGTCTATCAGATTAGAAAATCTGAAACAGTAGCAGGTTTAGTGGATGATTATATAGTCACTGTATATAGGATCAGAGAGAGTATGGTGAATGGAGGAGATTGATAACGTTTCTATAGCAGTGATAACACAATCTGATATTTAAACCTGTAAAAATTCCACTGATATAATAATCCAATTACAACTAACTGGCTTCAACAGTAAAATGCAAAAATGTGTAACAGTTAATCTAATGTTTTGCAGTATTATAATACACTTAATTAAATCAACATAATTTAAATTCATAAAATCAGTCATAACAGTTAAACATGCACCTTGTCTTTATTATATAATTAACTACTGAATTGCATTATTAGTCAATGAATTGCAGATTTTTGTATTTGTAATGTACAAGAATGTACATGTATATGTTGCATAAAACAGTAAATGGAATTACCAAAATAGAATTATCTACACAAATGAACTTGATTTTATTTAAAATATATTTGAAACAATAATAGATTATTAACAAAAAAAGCTAAAACATGTAATTTTCTGACAAGTTTCAAATATAATGCTAATTTGGGAATGTTTATCTGACTTTAACATGTAACTTTTGTAATTTTTAAGTTATGCCACAGCCTGTTGTTAAGATTGATATATCTTTGGAAAGAAATAAAATTTCTCAATCTTTCCCATGGAGTTTTCACAGTAATTTGATGTGTTTGTTTCATGACCTGGAAAAATGTGGAGTGCAAAATAAAAATGTGAGATGGCCATCAGATGGGGATATTGAAGGACATAATACAAACTGCAATTAGGCTACTTATTTGTTCTTGCCTGAAACTACAAAATTCCTAAAATCACATGCAAGCTTTCGTGAGACTGACGTGTTAACAATACCGAAGACGTTTTTTTCAGAATTCTATCCGTCCACTCGATCAATTTAAATAAAATAAAACTGATCACTCTGGAATAAAACTTTTGAAAAGTTTTGTTTGGTCATGAAATGTTGCTTGTGGGCATTGTATTCAAAATAAGGTAACGAGGAAATCTGACCACTGACACTTCGGTTAACGTCAAGCCAAAGGGCCCAGATCCCAGATAAAGGGTAGCGATAAAACCGATTGAATAAAATACAAATATTTAACACTTGTGCTTAAGTACAAGGTATTTCACAGTCATAGTTAGGTGTTTTACGACATGCCAACATCTAACAAAAGCGTAATTTTTAACTTATTATCTGATTATAATCATTTGGTCCAATAAACGGGTGATAAAACACCAACTCTCTCACAAGGGGTGGGATTTTTTATGCCTCAGTATATTGCCCATCACTTATCAAATGACGGGTTATTTGTGGTTGGCTTTTGAGGTATAAAGTCCGAATTACAGACAAGACTTGACCTTATCTGATCTTATGGAAGACACAAAACACTGAAGATACTCAATTGCCAAAAGTTTTAAAAGAAGAATAACCAAAAAACTACAAAAATAAAATGAGAAACATAATCTAAGTCATTTCATACTGATAATCTGATTTCAATCAGGAACAGAACAGAACTTTGATCTTTTTACAAAGTTATCATCATCATACGGTAAGCAATATACTAGACAGTGGTCAAAAGTTAGCAAGGCAAAAAACCAGAAAGACCAAACTGTTTTTAAAAAGGCAATTTGTTGAAAGAGAAACAGCACAATGCATGAACAAAGTTGAAAATATACCTTTACTCTTAACTAAATCAATGTCCCATACAATAAAAATAAATAACACTTTGAATTAACCTAAAAGCTCATGATCAAAGGGAAGTTACCACAACAAGCTTTAGCACAAGAGAAATTTGAATTAAATGGAGTCATTAATTTGCTATCACCAGTTAAGAGTAGATGGGTGATCATAGAAAATATTCGGCACAGTTTATAATCAAAGACTTGGCAGCAAATAATGATCTATTTGAAGCCTTCAGGTTTTAATTAAAATACAATACAGAGTTGTACCTGACTCTAATCAGGCAGATTTTTTTTTCTGCAACATTAATTTCAGGACAATCAGTCAGAATATTTTTTCCAATATTTTTGTTAGAATATTGCCATTTGATTGGCAGGCAGAGTATCAGAATTTCACATATATATTGGTAAGTTATTCCATATTCATGGAGTACATCAAGTACTTATTTTTTTAAAAAATAATGATTTCTGGAAGTTTTTGTTTGTTTGTTTTGGGTTTTACGTCACATCGACACAGTATAGGTCATATTGCGACGTTCCAGCTTTACTGGTGGAGGAAGACCTCAGGTGCCCTTCCGTGCATTATTTCAGGCACGAACGGGCACCCGAGTAGAACCACCGACGTTCCATAAGCTAGCTGGATAGCTTCCTCACATGAAAGAATCCAAAGTCCCTGTCGGGATTCGAACCCACAGCGGTGAGGGGCAAGTGGTTTGAAGTCAACAACCTTAACCACTCGGCCACGGGGGAAGAATTCTGATGTTGGTTATAGAGTCTTTCTATAATTTCAAGGTTTGAATAATGATCAGAGAATCTGCCAATATATGGCCAAGATCAGATGAACACAAGCAGGAGCATACATTGTACACATAACCATCATGGCTTTAGCCACATATAGGCCCTAAGCCTCACAGACACTTAAACCTTCAAAAAGTCTATCAAAAAAAATTCTCGTAACTCAACATTATTTGCATGTATAAGGAAAAATGAAGTCTGAAAATGAAGTCTTAATACTTCAAAAGAACATAATTAAATAATACAGTTTACCCGGCACATAAATGGAAATGTAAAGTAAAATAGTAAAAAAAATTTATCTTCAAATGTTCAATTGAAAAAATTTAAATGAAAATAAATTGGTATTAAAAAATGAACTGTTTATGCAGGTTGTCTAGGGGATATGTCTACTGATAAACTTATAAAGTATTAGCTTATTCTTAACAAATTAAGGCAAAATTCTCAAAGTTTTTAATTAAAGGGAAGCAACTCCTACAAGCATAAACATAGCTCAACCAAGGGGAAGCAAATCCTACAAGCTTAAAGCATGGATTGTGTTGGGTTGGCTGGACCAAAAGGTTTATGAGTTAAATAACTGTTCTTTACACTGAAAATTTTGTTATAATCTGTTTAAATGCATTTCAAAGTGACCACTCATTTTGGAAATCATTTTATGTAAATTTTAAACATTAAAACATTTTGCTTATTTCAAGAACTCTGGAGCACAATATTTTCTAAATAATGCGCCTGACTGAACCTTTAATAAGAATTTTAACAGCCTTAGAAATTTTAAAATTTCAATATGCTTTAATAATTCAGACAGTCAAACTAATAGCATAATGTGCTGAGGAAATGTTGACAGATACATCAGAATTTTTTTAGAGAGTGTAGAGAGTGTATTATATCATTAATTAAAAATATACAGCTTATGATTTTTAAATCTCTTGTTTTAAAACAATATGATTTTTTAAAGAAAATGAAGAAGACAGTTAAGACTATTTCAAAGTATATCAATTAATTATATACTGTATAATATGCTAACAAAATGAGCGATGGAACCTAAAAAAGAGTAAATTACTATCAATTAGACAAATTTCAAACCAGATATTAAACATAAAATAAACAGAGAGACAACAAAATTCAAGTTCAAAATGAAGACATCATCTTCAAGTTTATTGACTTACAAAATCAGCCAGTAGTAATGGACGCAAAATGAAAATAATGAAAACATTCAACAATGACTTTATTGTATTGAAATGGTCAATTTGAACGCATGTTTACACATATGTGATTTTATCGGACAATTGAAATGACCGAACACAATAAAGTTTAATGTTCCCCTCTGACACTACAATAGTACTGAAATCTATACAAAATCTCTACTGGACACAAAAAGTTAAATCTCTGAATAAAGAATAGAAAAAATCAAGCAAATGAAAAGTTTGGTGATTTTATCTAATTTTCAAAAAGTTGTGTTATTATGTTTGTTAGAATGAGAGTGTGTGGAGAAAGGGCGAGATTGTACCAACAAGATAAGCGACAAACTACAGTTGTCATTATTTCATTAACTTTAATATCACACACAATGACAGTACTATACGTTAAGCATTAATTTTCATTTCATATGCAATCAAAGCACAGAAGGCGCTGAATTTGTTTGGGTCTCAGAATGTCAGAAAGGTGAAGGTTGTGAGATTATAAACCAATTTGTTTTTGTATAGTGCCACCAATGCTTTCCAGTGTTTTAACTATAGTAAATATCGGCTATAAGACTAATTGCAACACTGATAGTCAATTCAATGTTTATTTGACTTAAACAATTAAAAAAAAGGGGTGGCCTCAACTGGGATTTGAACTCCAGACCTCTCGATTCATAAGCGAGCGTGCAAACCCCTCGGCCACGGTGAAGTTATATGTAAACGGCCTGAAGAAAACCATATTATTGTAAATTAGGGTTTGTAACTCTTATTATTTCGACGCTAAACCTGTTGTTTAACACAGATGTAAATAATCATGGAGCTTACTGTAAGCATGTATATCTATAAAGAATGAAACAATATTAGAAATCTTCGACCATTCGGGAACTACTTTGCTTGAAAATTAATGCGCCTGTCATTTGACAATCTTTACGCATTGATCTCCCCTGAATTTTTCGGCGTTAGTGTACATATAAAGGGAAGTAACAGCTTCAAAAAAGTGGAATTCTTTAGGCATTTGCAATTAACAGCATTAGGCTCTGAAATTTCGCTACCATTATTTGTTTGGTCTGACGACCCAAACAAATAAAAACTGGTTTAGGATAAAACATTGCAGATAAAAGAAAGAAATTTGAATATCTATCTCATTTTAAACACATTTAAATTTTTTAATAAAGGTTTTAATGATTTAATAATCACTAGCAATAAATTCATCTTATCACATAAACCTAATAAAACTTTGAAAGTGGACTACTTTAGGCATTTGCAATTTACAGCATTAGGCTCTGAAATTTCGCTACCATTATTTGTTTGGTCTGACGACCCAAACAAATAAAAACTGGTTTAGGATAAAACATTGCAGATAAAAGAAAGAAATTTGAATATCTATCTCATTTTAAACACATTTAAATTTTTAAATAAAGGTTTTAATAATTTAATAAACACTATAGCAATAAATTTATCTTATCACATAAACATTTGCGTTATAATACAAACATAGTGTAAAAGTGCGCTAACGTTAGCGTTACACTATCGGCATGTCATTGGAAAATGATTTTTTTAACAGTTTGCCGTTCTTATTTATGTATTGTGATAAATAGAATATTATATTTGTTTAGATTCAATACTAAATTTATTGAACTTATTAAATAAAACAGTATTATGCTCGCCAGTCTCAGGCTCGCATAATATGATTTTACTGGTTATTAAACGTACACTCATTCAATATCCTCTATATGAAGAAAAAGTTAACTAAATAGATTTAACAGCCGTCACTAAATAAGACCATCCAACTCCAATTGTTCAACCAAAATT
The DNA here is from genome assembly GCF_026571515.1 of Ruditapes philippinarum. Taxonomy (NCBI): domain Eukaryota; kingdom Metazoa; phylum Mollusca; class Bivalvia; order Venerida; family Veneridae; genus Ruditapes; species Ruditapes philippinarum. Next base: position 520,069 of record NW_026852000.1, on the reverse strand, counting down.
TATAACATATACACAGAAGAGGAAATTATCACATTTTTCTGTGCAAGAACAAAATGAGCCGCGTCACGACAAAACCAACATAATGTGTTTGCGACCAGCATGGATCCAGACCAGCCTGCGCATCCGCGCAGTCTGATCAGGATCCATGCTGTTCGCTTACAGACCCTATAACAAGTAAACAAACTGATAGCAAACAGCATGGATCCTGATCAGACTGCGCGGATGCGCAGGCTGGTCTGGATCTATGCTGGTCGCAAACCAATTATGTTGGTTTTGTCGTGACGCGGCTCAAATATATTTCACATGCAAAAGTTAAAATATAACAGCTGGTGTTCCAAAGTCAAATGTAATTTAATTCTAAAATAAATGTAAAACAATTACATTTTAAGTTGTTAAATAAATAGAAAATGCTTCTTTTAACAACAAATTTTGTTTGTCTTGTAACATGTAACATCATGCATTCTCCATTAATGATTATGAGGTCATAAAATATTTTTGTTGCAAATATTCTGTAAAATTAAATGAATTTTGATACAATTTAGTAATATGCGGAGTGTAAATAATTATGAGCTCTAAATGTACATTTTACTTATGATGAAGAGTATTTATGCCAAAATGTCCATTTCTTTATAATACATGTATATGTTTTTGATCCTCATTTAAATATAGTTTATCATGAAGAAGAGAAATAATCTTTTGAAAAATGAAAAAAAAGATAAGAAATGTATTAGAATCTACTACTTGCAAAAAGATATAACTTTTTAATTTGAAAGTATGAATTTGAATTATAAGACACATGTTTTAACACATAATTATGTACATGGAGTACAAACTACATAATATGATATTGTAAAACACAAGTCTGGGTTATATGTTTATGGTTACCGCACCAGCAAAACCACAATACATTCTGTTTTATTTACAAGAAAATCACCTCTCCCAGTACAGACTTTGAATAAATTGACTTCAAGAATTTAAAATTAAGCTATTTGAAAATACATGTACAAAACACACAAGCTACTACCTAATGTACACAAAAAAAAGTCATATCTAACTGAACAGATCAAAAATGCCAATTAAAATTTTTAGTCAAGTACAAGCAAAATGGATAGTTTATAATAGGTACCGGTAAAAGGTAAAATTGCTATCAAAAGGTGTAGCGGGCAGCAATTTACATAGATTTACATACAGATGACAATGTTGCCAAGGGGTATAGACAAATTACATCCTAAACTTACAAAACTTATTGAAGCATACTTGATTGATGCCGCTATTTTATGATCTATTTCAGCAAAGCTTCAATATATCTCTATATTTAGTTTTAGAGGATATTTGTTTGTTTTCAGTGAAGGACTATAATATAATCTCAATAAGAAGCCTATTCTTTATTTTAAATATATTTTCAAGATAGCAAAGCACAAGAAAAATATTACTTCAAAATGAGCTCAATTTCATATTTGCTAGAATGTTTTAACTATTTCATGTATTCTACAGTTTATTTTTCAAATATTATTAAAATTGATAGAAAATGACAGTCATTTATTTGAGACGTTATCCCAGAGATCATGAAATACTTTATCTATAATGCCTTCTTTATTGTAATTTATCTTTGAAAGTGAAGAACAAGAACTCAAATTCTATATCTCATTCAGACAGGATATGACTGTTCTGAGCAATATCTCACAGATGTCATAAAAAAAGCATAATAATTTAATACTCTCTCCTTGAATTTCTTTTAAAGATCCTGTAACACATTATTTTTATGGTTTTATATACAAATTATGATGCTCAAATTAAGATTTATCGATATTGTAAGTTTCAAAAAACATTATTTATAAAGATATTACCGAATTTAATATTTCATGTAAATAAAGGGAGGTAATTAGAATTTAGTTTTCTATAAATTCTAAGTCAATTTTTCCAATAAGAAATGAATGCATATAATTTAATGATTACCTTAAATATGTACAAATATTTGCAATACATATTTTACATATTCTTCCATATTTGAAAATTGACAAATTTGCATAATTACATACACATATAATTCAATGAAGAGTGGTATGCAATCTCAATTACAAAACATACAGGATCTTTAAACGGTTAATCTTAATACCTTTACAACCTGTCTTAAGAAAGACTTGTGCATATTAAACCATGGAAAAAGCCATTGACTATTTTCCAGGAAAATATCAACATTATGTTTTTGACTGAATAGTGGACTGTGCAGACCATGATCAGATGGCACAGATATGATAGTTGATATTGGTCTGAGCAGAATCTGTTGCTGCCAGCAGGCTTAGAGTTAACAGCTTCAACTGAAATATGATACTGCTAGTATAAACAAACTTTTCATTTCATCTCTAAGATCAAGCCCTGAACATTGTATTCAGACATTCTGCATGCATTAATGTTATATGTAGCTAAGATGTACCCTGTCAGACTCCCTGAGGATTGGCTGGTGCCAAGTCTATGTAGAGAAATGTAAGAGAGACTGCAGGATAATTACATGGCATGAAACAAATATGTTTTAGCAATTTTCTAAAAGTAAATGAGAAAACAAGCAAAAAAACTGAAAATTGTTCTGCTGTGTGGTGACATTTGGTCTTATTAAAATATTAATTTGCCTCTGTCAGGTCCAATAGAATACCCTTGTTCCTGGAAATGACTACATGACTTTGTATAAATGCAAAATGCATCTTAGGGCATTTTTCAAAATCATATAAAGTGCCAATTGATATACCAAAATTGTGCAGATATGTTTAAGTATGCTACATATGCGTAAAAGATATTGCATAATAGATCACACAGTATATTTTAATTGCTTCCAATGTTTAAAGATGCTTTTATATAATGTTTATGACAAGCCACTGTTTGGACTATGCGCTGGTTGCTTTGAACAACATTGCTTCTCACAGTACTGGGTTCGAATCCAATTCAAGACTCTGGATTCTCTCCTGTGAGGAGGCTATCTGGTTAGCTTTGTAAGTGCCTGGAAAAATGGAAGAAGGGACGCTTTAGGTGTAAATTGTTGTAATTATCAACTAGCAACCAAATAAACTGAGTAATTCTTCTAATTCAATTGAGTTTTCTCCTTAGATCTGTTTACGACCTACTACCCTCCCCAACGAATCTTAAACTGTGGAAGTTGTCAGAAGATCCCAGCTGTCCACTTTGCAGGAATGTAGGATCATTACGCCATATCATGTGACCATGTAATACTGCACTGTCCCAGGGACGATACAGATGGCGCCACGACCAAGTTCTTCGTGAAATGGCGGACATCCTGGAGAAAGAGAGAAAGAAAGATAGACCGTTGAAAAAGACTGGACCACACTTTATCAACTTTGTTAAAGAGGGGGAGAAGAATCTGCAAAATCAACAGGTACTGGCATTTTACATGATTCAAAGAACTGGGAAATGTTGGTAGACCTTGGGAAGAAGTTAAAGTTCCCAGAGGAAGTGACTCACACATCCCTCCGGCCAGATATAGTAATGTGGTCAAGGTCTCCGAAGTTGATGGTGATGGTAGAACTCACTGTTCCTTGGGAAGAGAGAGTAGAAGAGTCACATGAGATCAAGAAGGGGAAATACCAAGACTTGGCAGACACTTGTAAAGAAAGAGGATGGAAGACATGGGTCTTCCCAGTAAAAGTTGGTTGCAGAGGCTTTCCATCAGTCAGTTTGGAAAATGCTGGGAGCAGTGGGCATTAAAGGAGGAGCCCGGAATACTGCAGCACATGCTCTTGGCAAAGCTGCAGAGAGAGCGTCCAGTTGGCTCTGGCTAAGACGCAATGAACCAACCTGGCAGCCATCGTAGACGAGGTAGTACCTGATCAACACTACCTGCCCCACCATCTAGAGGATGTTCAGAGATAAGGGGCGAAACATCCAGTGATAGATGGGTATTCAGCTGATGACGTCTACGTTAGGCAGTATATCTGTATTTTCACATCAGTAACATTGCATGGTGTTGGACTGTTCGTTGATTTTAGATCAATTACTAATTTACAAGTGCAGTATTACAAAGGTCTCAAGTGACTCCCTCGTGTCAGTTCAGCTCCACAATTTTGCATCTCAAAGACGGTCTAGAATGTACATGTATGTATATGAAGCAAAGAAGGTTATGTTAATACTTAAATAGTTCATATGTCCATTAAGGCCCCCATGATTACACGTTTAAAAGGATTCGTTTCGATTTTCATTCATAAACGTTTACGATATTGTTTACCGTTTAATCGAAATGACCATATTGTCTTACAAAATTTCTTAATCATTGCCTGTAATCATGGATTTTATCAATTCTAGTGGTTTATTCCAAAGTAAACAAACGGAAAATGGGTGTTTACAACCCTCCAGTGCAAAATTGCTCGTGACATAATACATTTTTGGTAAAAAATGGGGTTACAATGCAAAAAATGTGTGCTGACTCAATCGTGATGAGCCTTGCACATTCTTTATTTGTACATGTATTAAAAATAGAAAGAAAGACATCATTTGGCGACTCAAATACATGGTGTGTATAGTACATAGAGGTACCACCGTTTAAACGGTATCGTTTCGGTTCTTAGCAGTCGTGTAAACGTTTACAAAAACTTGTAAACGTGGGAGCCTTAATGTCCATGCAAAATGAATAAATGTGTACAGTCACACAGGTGATTTAGGATTTTCTTTTGACCATTCTCCAAGTCTTATCAATGGCAGCCAAAAGGTTAGTTGCATATTTTTCTATCTATCTCTTGTTATACCTACCAATAAGCTCAAGTTGTTTGATATTGTCCAACGTCTTGATGTAGACTGAGTGGTGAAATTCCTCATAACTTCATCCAATATCTGGCCAATCACCTGAATGAAAAAAGAATATTGCTTAAATCATATGACATAATGGTTAAAAATTGCAAAGATATTGAGAAAATTTTCATACTAAATGAACGTCAACTATGAACCAGTCAACAACTTGACTTAATTATATTGTACAATCACCATTTGACAATTACAGAATAATTATACAGAAAGAATTTCATGTTTGTTGAGTGTCATAATTTTTAAATAACTTAAACTATTTTTACTTGTTACACACAATTTGACCCATTCATCGGACATATTTTTAACTGCAGTTCATCGGACATTACACAAAGATCAGATATTTTTTCTCTCAGCTGTAACAATAAGTTGTCAGCAATAATTAACTGACTGTTTGTCCAGTTATAAAGCAAAATATATACAATGCTGACCTAGTGAAACACGCAAGAATCTGTTCAGTTTCTTAATTATACCCCCGCACAACAAAGTTGTAAGGGGGGTATACTGGCGCACAACAAAGTTGTAAGGGGGGTATACTGGAATCAGATTGTCCGTCCGGCCTTCTGGCCGTCCGTCGGTTTTTTCTTGTCCGCCCAATAACTAAAGATTCCTTTGACCCACAGTCTTCATATTTGGCATGGAGGTTAGTCGTGATTAGTAGATGACCCCTATTGATTTTGAGGTCACCAGGTCAAAGGTCAAGGTCACAGGGGCCTTGACTTCAAAAAGCTTGTCCGCCCAATAACTTAAGATTCCTTTGACCCACAGTCTTCATATTTGGCATGGAGGTTAGTCGTGATAAGTAGATGACCCCTATTGATTTTGAGGTCACCAGGTCAAAGGTCAAGGTCACAGGGGCCTTGACTTCAAAAAGCTTGTCCGCCCAATAACTTAAGATTCCTTTGACCTACAGTCTTCATATTTGGCATGGAGGTTAGTCATGATTAGTAGATGACCCCTATCGATTTTGAGGTCACCAGGTCAAAGGTCAAGGTCACAGGGGCCTTGACTTCAAAAAGCTTGTCCGCCCAATAACTTAAGGTTCCTATGACCTACAGTCTTCATATTTGGCATGGAGGTTAGTCATGATTAGTAAATGATCCGTATTGATTTTGAGGTCACTGGGTCAAAGGTCAAGGTCACAGGGACCTTGTCAAAATAAAGCTTTTCCCCTCAATTGCTTCAGAATGCCTGTCCAGAGTGTATTGATTTTGACATTTTCACATTTGAAGCATGTAGAATACATAACTTAGCAATGCACTGGCTTAGTAACCTCAGATTTGGCAGGGAGGTTGTCCTTGAGTTCTAAATGGCCACTGTTGATTCTGAGTGGTATGCGGGGGTATTCACGCCATGATAGTGGCAGTTCTAGTTTATTTAGTTACGAATACAATTAAAACTTGCTTGATTACTTTACACAATTAAATGTAAATGGATTTTTTGTGGATGTAAAGGCATTTCCTAAATTCCTACAGGTTCTTTAATTTTTTTTAAAAGGAAAATTTAAACAAGCAAACAGATTTTTTAAACATAGCATGATTAAAATAAAGAGAATCATAACTGAAACTTATTTATAAAAGAAATAGGGGCCACAGTCATACTTTTTGAGTTGCCTGCTCTGTATGGAATGACAGACAATAGACAGTGATATTGACCTTGACCCTATGACTGAAACCGTCTGGTTAGCTCAATATGTTGAGCATTGGACTGCGAATCAGGTGACCAGGTTTGATTCCAGGACAATTTTGTTGTGATTGATCATAATATCCATTTTCCTGTTGTTCACACTGTACCTCTGCTTTTGCATGTACCGAAGTTTATCAGTTCCTTGCAAAAGTGAAGGCAACTATACTCTCCTGCGCATCAGTTGAATGTTTCACTAACGCTAGCGTTTGTGCATTCAGTAAGCTGCGAAGGGAGCGTAAGGCAACTAGTACTCATGAACTGCTTGACAACCAGCCCAGGAACGATGCTGTGTCTGAACTCTGCTTTGGTTCAATGTGGCTTACTGTCGTGATCTGGAGGATAAACTACCAACACCACCATCACCACTCTAGGATTGGTGATATTGATGTAAACAAATTATGTCATCAAATGTGGCACTTAATTACTAGAAAACTAATCGTTAATGGCTTTATGGGATAAAGGGTTAAAGGGTACTCGCTGAACAATCTAATAAACAAGAGCTGTCACCCAAGTGACGAATGCCCCCAAAAAGTTTCTTAAGCATGCAGGTATTATGAAAAGAAAAGAGAATGAAAGTAACTAATTGCTATTGTTCTTTGTATTATTGTACCTGTAATCTCTAATTGTGATAGCATGAACCTTCAAAATATAAGTGTGACCTTGACCTTATAAGAAGGGATGTGGTTCCTGGCTGCGACAAAATGTTGTTATGAGATAGACTTTGTGCCAAATTATTTCAAAATCCCTCAATACATGACAAAGTAACAGTCAGGACATGATTGTTGTGTAAATGGAGACACACCGACAGATGGACATGAGCCTTAGCCACGACACATTGTCTAGATGTAGTAGACATTTGTGCCAAGTTATTTAAAATCCTTCCATGCATGACAAAGTAACAGTCCGGACATGAATGTGTATCTTCAAATTCTTCTGGAGAGAATGAGTACCTTCAAACTATTAGTGTGACCTTGACCTTGAAGGTAGAGACATGGGTATTTGTCATGACATGTCGTCTTGATGTGGTAGACATTTATGCCTAGTTATTTTAACCCAAAGCAGTGAGTGGCAAGTGATTTAAAATTAAAGTCAACAACTTTTACAACTAGGCGACAGACACCTTAAAAATGTACTGCCACTGAATTTAACTGCAATTAACTGTTGCATCTTTACTGCAAGTAAAAAGTAAACTGTCCATCAAAGTTTAAGTTTAATGATAAAAACAATACAAATAACTTTTAGATTTGAGTTTTGACAGGTCTATTATAGATGTCGACTACATGATGCAAATCAGCATGTTAGATTTTACCTTGATTAGGTGGGCAGCAAGCACAAGTGGTGAACTACATTTATAAGCAATACAGCTAGATTTTTAGATCTTAATTCTTATCAACTTAACGTCTAAAGCACATTTGAATCTGCTAAAAAATTTCACTTATAAATATTTTTGGTTAGTGCACTTTAATACAATTTGTTCATGGCTTACTCAAATTAAAATGTTTATAAGAAGAAAGACCTTTTATTCATATCACCAGAAATAACGTAAACCAAAGTTGTAGCCATAAAAATTTGAATCCTTTACACAATCACATTGTCTCGTCAATTTGATTTATGACATGTTTGTGAATGTAAACTTGTTAATCTACAGCTCAAACTCCCTTCATATATGATAAATTTCACCTGCTCGTTCTTGAGATAACTTAAAAACATACAGAAATAGTCTTTGCGACAGGTGTTTTCTACGGGTAGTACACGTTTTTAGATTTGACAGCTCGCGATCACCCAAGCGTGACCTAGTTACACACGTCTGCCACGAGTTTCTTTGTTTATCAATCAAATACACAAACCAAATTAAAGTATGAAATAACATATGCACTTACCTTGCAACTCGCCGCTAAATCTCTTCTCCAAACTTTAATAAATTTAACTTTTGCAGCCAAGTAAATATTTATTAGTCTTTAATTGATTTTCAGTTGTAAACAATTGTTAAACAGCGCGCGCCTGTGACGTCATGTAAGCGACCTCTAGCGGGATGCTTTGTAAACACCTGTTACTTTGGGCAGATAACTTCATTGTGTATACCGAGGGTTTTCCTAATTACTTTTGAAAGGGATGGACATGAATGGTGTGTGTGTAAAATGTGTATTTACTGATCAGTGATTATAAGACAACATTTTTATTATTAAAGAATAACTTGCAGTTCAGTAACTAACCGCTTTGAAATTTCTTTTCATTTTTACTTTATTTGTAGTCCAAGGGAAGTAAATCAATAATTTATCTCTATTGCTTCCCTTGCTTCACTGGCACATTAAAGCTACCAGGGTCTTTCAAATAGAATCAATTCTATTTGAAAGACCCTGAAGCTGCATTCCAGTTGAGTCAAAAATATTTCAATAAAATCAAACTTGAGAAAAATTTACTAAGATGTAAGGAAAAGTAAAATGTTTCAAGATTCAATTAATATTTGACATAGTATGTGACTTTACTATATTTTTACTGCGTTACTAACGCAGTAAAGTTTATTTGGGCATATTTCGACCATTTTTTGGCGTTATTTATGTGGTTTGTAAGTGCCATTGATAATAGATATGTAAATTGTTTCCTTTTGGTTACTTTACATTTACACATTCAAATACATTTTCAAAATTTTCATTGAAAATTAGCACGAATCTGGAGGAGTGCTGCTTTAACATCATTCCTGATTGAAGCCGAGGGGAATGGAGGAGGGACAAAGGACAAGGACGACGAGGAAGTTAGGGTGCTGGCGGATGAACCCTTATTAAACATAGATTACATACAGCGAAATTGTGCTGTTATCTCAACAGGTAGAGCGTTTGACTGTGAATCAGGCGACTTGGGTTTGATTTCCGGTCACTTTCGATCACATGATTATCAAAACCTTTTCTACGTCATTCGCACTGTACCTCTGCCCTGGCATGTACAGAGGTTATCATTTCCTTGACGGCCTGTGAAAGCGAAGGCACTTATAATGGCAAACTCCTCTACAGTCTTCCCAGTAGCCCAACAAATGGTGCGCTTTAGGGCTTTTTATCATATAGACGATGGTCGCCCGTCAGACAGACATCAGATTGTAAAGTCGGTACGGTAGGTCTTGCAGTCGAAATATTGAGACTACCTGCCCAGGAACGAAGCGGTGATAATATAGTTTTAAATAAACTTGAAATATACTATAGGAGTTATTTTGTTCTCCTTTTCTTAAAAAGGCAGCTGTACAAATGCTAAGAAACTTCAGAAAAAAGCATCAAATGTATGTTCAGCAAAGGCCTCGGAGCCTCAGCCCCATTACTCAATAGCACTATTGTTTTCAGCATAGACGTTCGAATTTTAGAATTCAAATGCCTAGATAAAGATGAAACCATTTTAACTTAGAGTTACATTCTGGAAAGAACCAGCTACGAGCAATAAATATATAATGTAAGTTCTTTTGATTAAGTCTGATCTGGTACAAAAAATATATCATTATTTTCTGTCCTAGGTCAGAAACAAATAAAGACGAATTAACGTGACAGGTTGTGTAGAGTCGCCATATCACGTGACTTTTAGCAACAATCTTGCCAATGTTGAGTCAAAATCTCGACTATTAACAGTCCAAGCCACGCTCCTGAATTATATGAACACTTATATAATATCTATGGTCTCGTGCTTTTAACTAATTCAGGTTTTTACCACACTTAAGTGAAATTTTATATATGTATATAATTATGCTTCTAAAACAATTTTCAAACATCGAAGAATATGTATATTGGTGTACATTATATGTAATTATTAAAATGTATGCACTCATTCCTTATTGAAAAATTTGTCTTAGACTTTATAGAAAATAAATTTCTAATAGCATGTACCTCCCTTTATTTTCATGAAAATGTAAATTCGGTTATATCTTTACAAATAACGATTTTGGGAACTTACAATATTGATAAATCTTCATTTGAGCATTATATTTATGATATGAAAACATAAAAAATTGTGTTAGCATACTATAGTAAAATGCTATGTACAATGTCTGTTGGTTATACATTTGTATATTGTTATATTTGTAGATTGCTTTGAACTGAGAGTGAGAGATTTAAATATTCTGATGACACAAACATTATTTTGATTACCACAACTTTGATTACACAGTTGAAACTAGATGTCACGTGAAGATAAAACTCCAATGCTTCAGGCAAAGAGTTTAGATGGCTAGATTCGACTTATTAGGAGTGCATCTTGATTTGCTTCATACATTCTTGAATGTTTCTGTTTTTGTTTTTTAAGTGTTGTTTTGTTGTTATTGTTTTCAATTCTATCGTCACATCAGCGTTGTTTGAGCCATGCGGCAACCGTAAATGTAATGTAATATTTCCGATCCTAGAAGGTTGTTCAGCATGACAACAATATGGTGTTTTTTTGGGAGGGTATTTTTAGTTTTTCTCTGTTTGGATGGTTCCAGTATTTCCATATAAATACTACATGTATATATCTATATATGCACATTTAGGATAGTCAACTGTTTTTATTTTTTAACCATAACCACTGATCCACTTTCAAAAATTCTACATGATTTAGTTTCGCCTCTTGTTTACTGGTTTAGGAAACATGCATTCTTTTACTTAGGGACCATGCGCCGGTTTTCATGGAATAACATGAACGTTTCAATTCGAATGTTCCGTGATAGCCGTCATATGAACACATTTACGGATGTTTCTAAATTCACCATTTGCATGTTTGGGTGTTGAAGTCTGCTTAAGCCGGTGCTAAGGAGCTTGAACAGTTGATTGTATATACCGCTTTCGTTTATGAACAGGTTCAACTAAACTGAGCCTGTATTCTATAAGTTTTCTTTTCTTTCTACATGTATTTCATGACATACTTAGTACAAAATGGTTGGAGTGGTTCTACATGTTATACCAAGTTCCCGTGAGCTCAATGATTAACGTATACCTACATGTTATACCAAGTTCCCATGAGCTCAATGATTAACGTATACCTACATGTTATACCAAGTTCCCATGAGCTCAATGATTAACGTATACCTACATGTTATACCAAGTTCCCATGAGCTCAATGATTAACGTATACCTACATGTTATACCAAGTTCCCGTGACCTCAATGATTAACGTATACCTACATGTTATACCAAATTCCCATGAGCTCAATGATTAACGTATACCTACATGTTATACCAAGTTCCATGAGCTCAATGATTAACGTATACCTACATGTTATACCAAGTTCCCATGAGCTCAATGATTAACGTATACCTACATGTTATACCAAGTTCCCATGAGCTCAATGATTAACGTATACCTACATGTTATACCAAGTTCCCGTGACCTCAATGATTAACGTATACCTACATGTTATACCAAGTTCCCGTGAGCTCAATGATTAACGTATACATACATGTTATACCAAATTCCCATGAGCTCAATGATTAACGTATACCTACATGTTATACCAAATTCCCATGAGCTCAATGATTAACGTATACCTACATGTTATACCAAGTTCCCATGAGCTCAATGATTAACGTATACCTACATGTTATACCAAGTTCCCATGAGCTCACTGATAACGTATACCTACATGTTATACCAAGTTCCCGTGACCTCAATGATTAACGTATACCTACATGATATACTTAGTTCCCGTGAGCTCATTGATTAACGTGTACCTACATGTTATACCAAGTTCTCGAGGGCTCAATGATTAACGTATACCTACATGTTATACCAAGTTCTCGAGAGCTCAATGATTAACGTATACCTACATGATATACTAAGTTCCCATGAGCTCAATGATTAACGTATACCTACATGTTATACCAAGTTCCCATGACCTCAATGATTAACGTATACCTACATGTTATACCAATTTCCCGTGACCTCAATGATTAACGTATACCTACATGATATACTAAGTTCCCGTGAGCTCACTGATTTACGTATACCTACATGATATACCAAGTTCCCGAGAGTTCAATGATTAACGTGTACCTACATACCAAGTGCCCGTGAGCTCAATGATTAACGTATACCTACATGATATACCAAGTTCCCGTGAGCTCAATGATAACGCATACCTACATGATATACCAAGTTCCCGTGAGCTCAATGTTTAACGTATACCTACATGATATACCAAGTTCCCGTGAGCTCACTGATAACGTATACCAACATGACAAACCAAGTTCCCGAGAGCTCAATGATAACGTATACCTACATGATATACCAAATTGCTTTGAGCTCACTGATAACGTATACCTACATGATACACGAAGTTCCCGTCTTAAGCAGACACAACTTAATGTACCGGGTTTTAGTGAGCTAACTAGTTGGCGAGGACCTACATGACATTCCGGATGTCCGGGAGCTGTGGTTTTAGCGGACCTTCATGATATTAAAAGCGACTCGTCTTGAGCGTACTGAGAAGCGTGGTTCTAATTGACTTACCAGCCAACTGGTTGGTTTGCACTGTGTTAGCAAGTGAACGCTTCCAATTTCTATCATCTGGAATAGCTCAATCACTGTTTCTCTATCTTCCAATATTTCATTTTCAAAAACACACGCAAGTTTTTTGTTTTTTTTTTTTAAAAAGCAAAAAGAAAACAAACAAACAAACACGATATACATATAACACATGTCTTTAATAAAAATTACTATTCTAACAATTATGTTATTTTTGAATAGTTACGTTACGTAAGTTAACAAAACTGCAACACAAGGTATTGTAATAAAAAGAATACATTTTTTATTTGTAACGTTTCGATAATATATGATGTCATCCTCCTAAAATGGTACTTTGTATCTAAAAGGTTAACCACTACTATATATTGAAAATCGTCAATACCACGAGTTCGAATGGTAAATCACGTGCCCTTTTTTATGCGAATAGAATCAACTTACAATAAACTTCGCTAAATACTACATGTACGCTCTGTCACTTTAGATACATGTATATTAAATTGAATGCAAATGTTATCAGATTGCTGTCATTCTTATAACATTATGCTACTTATGTGTACATGCACCTCTATTTCGGGTCTATTTTCTTTTGAAACCAGAATAGCATATTTCGTTGGAATACCTTTAATGCATTGGCATTAACCAAAAGATAGGACATTGCAATATTTTTATAGCCTTTTCCCATGACATCATTTTACATGTCTTTAATTTAACATATTAAAATCGTGCTTCATTAAAAATCTACTAAAACACATATTTTACACAGCAAACGTATACATGTATAATATAGTCGAATATGTTTAACATTTACATATATGTTTTGTATCAGTTATATAACAGTTTTCTGTACTCCATTACGTAATGTTATTGTTCTACATTCGTTTGTCCGTCCGTTCTAAAGCGCAGCAGCCGGTTCTTGTGTATTTTTAGCCACGATTTGTTGTTGGTAATGTTTCTTACAGTAAAGAATACCGTCCGCCTGTGCGTAATTTTCTAGCCTGAAAAACAGTGAATAATGTATTTGCAGTGAAAATACGAACACGATTATGTTTACTGCAAAAACAAATTTTTAAGTCATGGCATAGAATTTCTAGCCGAATTTTAACACTAAACTTAAAATGAAAAAATAAAAACTTATTTTTGAAACATCCATTGAGCTTGCGAGATTCAAATTTTTATTGAAACTAAATCATGTTTATAATCATAAGAAGAATAATTTATTATGTGAAGTATAAGTTTTGAAATATTTCCGTCTAACTTTGATATTATCGATTATAAATAGCCGAGATGTTCCGATTTTAAGATTTGTCGAATATATACAGTAGGGTAAAATAGAATGTTTCGAAACTATAGATAGAATAAAAGTAAAACAATGATGTTAAATACAATTGAAAATACATGGTAAATGCATTAAGTCTTTATTCTAAGTATAATGATTTTCGTAAAGTTTATGATCCTTCAATAGATGAAATACATATTGTCTGAGACTTTTCAAATATTTATTTCCTTTTTTTCTGGGTTCATTAGTAAAATTAATGAATCGCCACAGTTAATTCAATCCGTAATACCAGTTATTGCAACAAATAACTATAACAGGAAGGTAGTTTTGTTTTTTTCTGTCAAATTCCAAATTTTCTTATCATTTTCATAACTTTATTGCTTTTAAGCAATAGCTAGCTTGAAAGTTGAAGAGAATCAAATATTATCACTATTTTCAATATCAATTTTTAACAATGATATTATATTGTACAGTAAAATCTAAGAAAACTTACTTTAGAGTCATTTTACATATGCTGCACTTAAAGCAAAGTTTATGAAATGGCCTCTTGCCTGCTTCAATTCTCTCATTGGCATACACCGACTTCTTACAAATGTCGCACTTCTCTCCACCGCCCTAGAAATAAATGTATATTTTTACAATACGATTTTTCCATATTAACGGATGTTGCATTTCGCGCATGCGCATTTTGCGTACAGCAAAAAATGCAATAACGAAATACTAATTTATTGTCTAATACACGTTCTTAAGGGCTTTAATAGACGTGATTTCAAGTTATGTCACATATAAAACAGTAATTTTGAGATGACTTAAAGCGGTAAGTACTTTAAACCTGATTTGATATTTATAACAGATATACGTTATAAATATGCGAGACTATATAAACACATATATAATAAATAAATAAATAAATATATAAATAAATAAATAAAGCATGACACCACAAAACAAACGTGCGTGTTGACATAAATATGTTACTGAAGTAAGACAGTACACTAAGTATAACCTTTGCATCGGAGCCTAATATTTTGATTTCTGCTTAAGAGATGTTGAATTTGTTGTGATTTTTTACCTTGGGAAGAAATAATACTTTTGTTGCAAAGAGGTAACCGCTCTACAGAGAGTCGTTTTGCAGAGGTTAAAAATCGTAGTTGTAACAGGAACTGCAAAGCGAAAATGGCAACAGATGCGTAAAATTTTAATTACTTCAGTACAGAAAAAAAACGATCACTCGTGACTTCAATTCTACAAATAAACAAAAAACTGGCATATTTCCCCGGAAAACAGAAATAGCTGTAAGAAATCAATTTTAGTTATAAATGTACTAGAGTAACGAGTACAGCTTGGAAAGTTTTCAACAATGATATATGTGTTATTATTTTCTTCATTGTTTATTGTTTGTTATGAAGAGTGCACACATATATATACGCTAACATATGAGAATGTAATGTAGAAACACGTGTTAACATGAAGTAGATGTATGTATGTTTTACTCATTTCATTTATGTCTTGAAGAATGTAGATAACAGATTGTTGGCACTAATATCTGATGGAATGCATCGGAAAACGAAAATACACCCACAGGTTACCGTCAATAAATAATCTTATTGTAGATTGAGTAGCAAACAATTACGTCTTGTAGTTTTTCATGTGTGTAATTATAAATAGGAACTAAGATTCTAGCTTTAGATAAGAATGGTGATTATAAATATGACTACGTGATTAACCCCTGATTTGCTGATATTTTACATGGACTTGGTCCAGCTTCCGTATTAAGAGCAGTAAATACTAACTAGTAATCATTTTTTTGGGATATCAAGATGAAAATAATATGTAAGTCGGCAAACAGTATAAAGCCAAGTCAGACTGTATGGATGTGCCGGCTAGCTTGACTCTATACTACTGGCAAAGGCTAATGACACACATAACAACGGAAGCCTATCAGGGTCATTTGAAGATGGTATACTCATATGGCCCCTAAAGGCTTTCGTTCAAAACATTACATAAACTCGAGTCTCGGACACTATATAAAGGCATGATAAAAGGTATCATATTCTAGCCATAAAATGTATCCATGAAAGTTATGTTAAACATTTGAAAAATTTACTACTCCTATCACATGAATCCATTAATCATTCAAATCTGATGTATTAATTTTGATGATTTCTATATTTGGAATAGGGCGTAACAAAGTGTTTACTAATATGAGTCATAATTAAAGGATTAAGTCTCGTGATAATGTGCATGAATGAAATATTTATTGATTTCCGTTACACACACGCAACATCAACGCAGTGCACCTTTAGAAATGTGTTTAATACAGACATTAAATATATGATGTTAAAGTTATCTTATTTTAAAGGGGCCACATTTTCTTTTTTATTGAAAAACGTGAACATCCTCTTTAATTTTATGTATACATACGCTTAAGCTTAAAATATCGCTCTGAAAGGTGCTCACAAAGGAATAAAACGTTCGTAACGGTTATTACCTTACATTAAATTCGTCTGCACAAGCTCGCAACATGCTTAAACATAAAGCATTGTAGTATTTGTTGTTGCCTAGTTGTTGGCTGTGTTTTTTCTGTTTCGTTTTGTTTTTGCTTTTTTTTGTTTTGTTTTCATTTTTGGATTTTTTTCAGAGATAGACCAGATAAGAGGAGAATTTTTACTATATATCTTTTAGTTACTCAACTAAGTGGAGTATTTACATCGTGAAATCTACAATTTTCACATCACGAATATCTATTATAAAGTACCTATCTCAAGTGGATGTTATTTAATTAAAAATTTAGTTGAGTGGTTATAAAACCTCTCTCCCAGCATGATAGATATAGTTATAAATCAACTTATTTTACACAGCTGATCTACACCTTTCAAGAACATGTATCTTTTATACATAATTACATTATATGTGTCTGAAGTTCAGGCTTTTAAAACGCTTATATTCTAATACATATATAGACTTCATATAAAAACTCATGAAAAATGCTACAATACTGTAGGGTACTTGTAAAGAGTTTTCAGCATTAATTATATATATTTAGAGAGAGGATTTTTAGATGTACTAAGTTTGGTTGGACACATAGCTATATTTAATATCTGTAATATGAGTCTCTGGTTTGGAAAAGGAAAATCTAGAGATAAATCAGCAAAATGAACAGCTGTGTTTTGTCGTGAAATATTTCCTACATTAGTCATGCTGATATATACAAAACTGATATATATATAAGATATCAATGCTTCAACAATTATAACATTTATTATGATTTTGTTTGTCTCAAATTATACCTATACCTACTGAATTTATGTAATGGATTTGACCAGCTTTGAACCATTCAAAGTTATAGGATTCCAACTCTGAGCACTCTTTCAGATTAAAATCAGTTCCAAAAATAACACTATGCTACATGCAAGAATTGATTTAGTATAAAATAGACCTAGCTGATGCCGTATTCATAAAGCTCATTTAAGGGGAAAATTTCCCTTCGTTATTTTAGATTTCCCTTACAGTACATCCCTTACGGCCTTAGCTTTTAAGAATTTCCTTAGTTGCTATTTAAAAGTAAGAATTCATAAATGAGCTATCAAGACTCTCAGACTGGTAGGATGTGCACACTGGACAGGACATCAAGAGCTTTGACACATCAATATATTTTGACAAGACTGGTACTATATCCTAGTGGCAAAGGCTTATCAGCAACAAGTTTATATGAGGAGAAAATTTAATATACACAAGTTTCGCTGAATAATAGAAACGATGAAACTTTACGAAAATCGTAATAGTTTGTTTCCGTATACATTTTCCACCTTGTACTAGTTTGCAAAACTTCCCATTTAACTCTTTCCACAATGTGACTTCTTTACAGTATATTAAACTAAAATATTTTCCTCACCAGGAAATAAATACAGCAATGTTTTTGATCGATAAAGATAAATGTACTTGTAGCTGACTGCAATTGTAACTTACTTTCTTAACTAAATGAAAATACTTTTTTCAAAATGTATAAACTTTGTATAAACTATGTAATAATGCATTTATACTTACAAATTTAGGAGGCATAATTGATTAATTCCTTGTCTAAAATCAGTTCAGAACAACACAAAGTGAATACTCCTGTTTAACTACGATACATTAACGATGTTTCTGGATATGAGTTTACTTTTGCACACGGTACGATTACGATTTGTGGAAAGCTACGGAAGCCCATTGCGGCCGTTTTGAGTTAGGTAGAACTTATATATCTTAGAACTTAGGTCTTAGCTCTTAGAACTTAAAGGTTCCGTAAAAGCGGGAAAACGCCATATTTACTGCAAGACAGACGAGAAGATGTAAGTGAGATAACCTCTTATAAAGTGTTATATATTCTTTAATTTTATTATTTCATATAAAGAATTGCAGAGATATACTGTAGCTAAACATTAAAAGATTAAGTGATTATATCTTATATATAAAGGCCGGGTAAAAAACAACCAATTTCAATGGGAGGCAAAGGTCGAACAAGCTGGGAAAAACTCCATAAGTGGCTATTTTAGCCAGTTCTAGCTATTTTAGCCGAAACTGTCTACCAAAATAATTTACGACGAAAGACACAACCGTTAAAACGGGTATATGTTGCCTGTAATTTGTGTAATTAACGAATTATCAAATTTGAAACAGTATTTTAAACTGTTTATTTGTTAGTTTTATAATAATTAAAAAATGTCGGTTTTCTAATGTGTATTAAAATAATTTGATAATTTTTCCTGCAGAATCTTCTTCATCCCTTTTCGGACGACGAAAATGATCTCTAAATTAGCATAGATGTTTGAAATTTGGCAGCTTGTTATAACACTAGTAACACGTGTTGTAATCACAGATTTAGCTGTCGTTCTAAGAGGTGAACATTTGACTAGAACTGATTAACTTTGTGTGGTATGTAAATGAAAGCCATGTCGATTCTACATCCTCGGAGCGATCTGCACGGTCGACTCAAACAGTATCAAACAGCGACAACTCGCCCGCAGTGATAAGCGTCATACTTACCAAGACATATTAGATGAACTGAAAATCAACGCTAGCATTGCTTCAACCATTTTTCAGATATAACGGCACAGAAAGCGAATCAGGGTTGAAAAGTTCTATGTAGGGAAATAAGCGTTTAGAATCCTGGTAGGGATAACTTCGTGGGTGGATTTAGTTTTCAAGGATCTTATTGATTTCAAAGTTTGGATATTACAAATCGTGTTCACATTGAACGCCTCAGATATAGAGGATATTGAATGAGTGTAAGTTCAATACTGAATTTATTGCACGAGTTGAATAAAATTATATTATGCGAGCCTCTGGCGAGCATAATATTATTTTATTCAAAGAGTGCAATAAATTCAGAAATGAACTTACACGAATTTAATATTCTATTTATCACATACCAAATATAAAGACAGTTTAAAGTGCAATAAGAGTCATTATTCATTGACGCGCATATAGTATAACGCTAACGTTTAGCGCGTCTTTACACTATGTTTGTATAACGCTAATGACGTCACGTCAAAATATATGCACGGCCGTGCAATACCATATTTACGGAGTCGCAAAATCGGCACGGGTGTGTGAAAAATTGTTTTATGAATTTGATCCAAGCAGAACCTAAGCCCAAAATAATTTTGAAATACCTTACTGAAGACATGATCATGTTTGTACCTGGAATCTATGGTGGGCATAACTTTGGTCATCGTGTTGATCAAGAAGACATAGAGGATATTCATTATTTTTCTATTAATACATGATTTATTTTCATCGAGTGGTATGAAAATAAATATTTCATGAGTGGCGGTAGCCACGAGTGAAATATGGTAATTTTTATGCCACAAGATGAAAATAAATCATGTATTTATAGAAAAAACTTTAATTTTCTGTTTATTATATACATTTTTCTCTTTTTTGACATTAAAATTTAAAAGACTTTCCCTTAAATTTTGTGTACTGGCAGAATTAAAAGAAAGTAGTCCGGCAAGACACCAGTGAAAATACGGAAAATATGTTTCACTGCAGTGAAAAATAAATTTTTACAGTGAAAATACGGAAAATGAAAATACGCATTTTATTTCATCAATATTTCTCAATATTTCATTTATAAGTATATAATAAATACAGATATGCCAGAACTTTATGGATCACAGCCTCATTGTAACGAAACCGAGAAACTTGTTTGAGTGTTGTCTTCGAATAACAGAAAGCTTTTGACAGCCATTAAACGAATTGTGGAGCATTTACAATGACTTACAACGAACATGTAACTGGATTTCGTGTTGGCATTCGTGAACAATTAATTATTATAAATTATATTATTTATTAAAATTCATTAGATAATAATACAATGTAATATAATCAATTATACATTATAATTTTAACATAAGATGTATGTGAATTCTGACCCTTCAACTTGTGCGTCCTGATAATATCTTTTGTGCTAAATGATGCCAGGAATCTTGTTGAAAACCTATTGAACTGTTTCAGAAATAATATATCACAAACTGTGATTTTATCGCTCAATAAAATCACTGTTTGGAGTTCGGATGCGAAGAATTATATCACGAGGGCGTGGCCCGAGTGATATAATGATGCGCATCCGAACGACAAACAGTGATTTTATCAAGCGATAAAATCACCAAATTGGATATACATGTATTATTTCGATTTTAACACGACATAAACAAATTAATGCTGCTGTACCTTATTTTAAGCTAAATTGCACCTGATTTGTTTCCGTACTTATTTTTAGTGGTGGTTACGTCACATGTATAATGATTACGTCACATGTCTAAATATAGAACTTGTAGCATTTACACACTATGTTCAATGGGGGAAATATGCGGGTCGTGTTATAAAAATTCAACGTCTGAGCTTCAATAAATGGCCCGTTCAAATTGTGTGTCTGTTCTACATTCAAAATTACATGTATGTGCACTTTTGCATCAGCGGTCAATCCTTCCGTGTTTCCATTTCTACTAGGTCAAGATCACAGTGGCCACTTAAATAAAAAAAATAGCCATTGCCTTAATTTTAACGAAGTACCTCTGTCTAACCACAGGAACCTGAAATTCTATCCAAAACAAAAAATAACGATTCAAAAAAAAAAATCCCATACATATACTATAAAAAAACACTTTTTATAGTATATGTATGAGATTTTTTTTAATCGTTATTTTTTTGTTTTGGGTAGAATTTCAGGTTCCTGTGGTCTTACACGGGGATGGAACCCCATATGTATCTCAAAAATGAGCATCGGTAAAATTTCCGCTGCACCAGTCAGATGTGAAGCATAACACCAGATGTGACTTTAAAAATAGGTCAATCGCAGGGTAAGTTTTCATCTTTTTAAACAAGTAATTTAAAATTCAATCCTTTTTTTAAGAAAATCGAAATGTGATTCTACCCTCCTGACTCTCCTCTATATTAGACATTATTTTGTTTTGGATTTCTATGCAGTCTTCATCGAGATATTCTTTCCGTCGTGGACGTTCACTTCTATGGTGTGTCCAAAACATGCAATGTGAATGAAGAAATTGTCATTATGCTAAACGGACTCACAAAACAGAGATTTTACGAAATCTCACTACAGACCGATGCTTAACATTCAGACAAATCCTGATTTAAGCATTTATTGACATTTGGCTATAAACGAAGGAATCGCTGCTCAAAATTGCATTTGAGCTCCATATGTGCTGAAGAGATCCATAAGTGATACATATGGGGTTCCACCCCCCGTGTATGATCTCAGGGATAGGTAACATGATACAAAAAGGTCTAAAGTTATGGTATAATCCAATAAAATCTATGATGAGTATGTGTAAATATTTATAAGTCAAAACAGTTCAAGAAAAACTCAGTTATGGTGGTGAAAAGCAGTTAAAGCAAATACAGTCGACTCTCGTAATCTCGAAGTCATCTGGGCTGTCGAAAATACCAAAATAACGAAATGTCGAGATAAACTTATTAGGGTTTAAACTAGTCAGATGTCAGATTTTTACAAAAGACATGTGAAGGCCTTTTATTTAAAAAAAAAATAAACTAAGTAAGATGTGTCCATGTCTTGTTTTCTTGCAGTTAGAGTAGTCAAGAATTGTACCCCAAACCAACGCTGCTAAGTGTTCGAGTTCAGATGAAATAAAACAATATACTTATTTTTAAACGTTTTGTTAAAAGTTTAAGAAAATATAGCGTTTCTGAACCCGCCAGTTATATTCAAAACATATATGCACATGAACTTGAAATTAAGTAAGATCTTGGACATACATTTCTGTAAAATGCCTAATTCGTTAAATGTGTCAATGTAGTATGACGCAATCAATGCGGGCAAGCTGTTGCTGTTTGATACTTCGAGACATAAAATGCGTCGACTGTACCCGTCGATCGCTCCGTGGATGCAGAATCCATATGGCTTTAACTTATCGTAACCATTTACATTACATGCAACACAAAGTAAGGACGTTTCGAGACATATCTTCGCTGAGATGATCAGTGAATTTGTGTTCATTAGTTCCATCGAAATCACTTTGTGTCTCAAATTTGCGCTACATCGGTCGAAATATACACACTTGGAACTCTTCTGGATTAATAAATAATAGGATCCCTTACTCTGTCCTTAGGTGTACTTGTTTTGCATTGGATACTTTGGTTAGCTTTTAGTATTAGTATAATATTTTTGTAAAATAAACTATAGATAAGTATTTTTAATCAGTTCTAGTCATTTTGAATGCGCCCCTCTGAGAATGGCAGCTAAATCCATGATCACAATACTATAGATACTGGTATTATTCCAGCCAATTCAAACATCCATGCCCATGTAGCCCGTTTTCGTCGTCCGGAAAAGGAATAATGAAGATTCTGCAATAGGAAAAATAATCATTTTTTTGTACACATTACAAAACCAACAAAACTGACAGTTACACAATTTTAAATACTGTTTGATATTTGACTATTGAATTACACAAAGACTGGCAACATATATCAGTTTCGACGCTTCTTTCTCCCATCGTAGGTCTATTTTTGTTGCAAGGCTTTGCTAAAATAGCTACAATGGGCTAAATACTAGTAGCCACATTTTCCTCCTAATGAAATTGGTTGCTTTTCACAACGCCTTTTTATTTATACTGATATAGTCAACTTATCTTTTAACATAATAGCTGTATCTCTGCAATTCTTAAAAACAATATATGAAATGAAAAGAATATAGATTAAAAGTTTACCTCACATACATCGTCGTGTCTATCTTGCAGTCACTGTCAGTATGGCGTTTTCGTTGGCGCCTATCGGAAGACAATGAACCTAGTCGTTACGGCTACTTTTTTCCGTATTACTCTATAAATTTTGGCAATCATACATTCTGGAACCTACCTTGTACCCATTGGTCTGATTCCCTTTATAGTAATATAGAAACACCAATGTATCAAGCCGTACCGTCAGCGACTGAGTGCATCAGAACACTTCCTTTGTCGTAAAAGGTCAGAATATTTCTTTCATTCGCTATTTTCCCGTCTCATTTCAACCAATTCCGTGGTCTAACATCGGCGAATACACAATAGGGCATGTTGGATAGCTGACAGCTTCTACATTTCGGCACTATAAGGCAGCCATTTAAAAACAAGATCAGAAGAGACTGTTACGAGAGTGAACTAAGAACGTGCGCCTTTTTCTTCCCCACATTTACAAACACCTTTGTACCTTTGTAACAAACATAACACTATATATATGTTCTGCAGCACACTGCTAGATTGGAGACGGAAAGATTGAGGCAAAATACCGCACTTAGTCTTTAGTAAAATGATAGGAGAGGCCCGTGTGCCCTGAGAGATAGCTATTTTATTTTTGTGCATCTAACCTCGAACTATTCAGTTGGTTGACTTCCTAGAATAAATGGTCTTTGAGTAGCTAAGTGTCTCCCCTTTGCGGCAGTACCAGGAGTGGCCCGGACACAAGAGTAACAAGTCGTAGTCAAGTTTATACATGTAAAGTACAATGTACAACGAGGATCACGTGCGACATGTGCGGTCATGTGAGATAACCCTTTCTTGAGCTAGAAAATATCGAACCAGAACGATATCATTATGTACAGCTTCACGTAATTGTATATTTATTGAAGGCTTCTGAACTAATTCCAATGTAAGGTTGCAAGAAATCGGTCCGGACTAATAATAAGCGGAAGGAAGCTTATTTTTGAAGAAGGGGAGAAACTCTGATGGGATTACGAAAATAATCTATACAACAGTATATTCCCCTTGCAATGTTTTAAATTTTGTAGTAAGGTCTTAGCACCAACCCCCTCCCAACTCCCCAAGTTGTTCAAGATATATAGGTCACTCAGAATTAAAAAAAGAAAAACACTTTTTTCTCGATGATTTGGTAGAATACAAAAAAGTATTTAAAAACAAGTTTGGCGAATTGTGATAAATGCTCCAGGAATGATTTTCTTTTTTGAATTTCTATATTCTATATTTCTATTATTTATGAAAAGGAATAAAGTAAATCAAATCTGAATGGTACCGATATTTAAGCTATTATGAGCTACATGTTGACGCGTGCCTATATATTTTTGCTGTACTTCGTGGACGGAAGGAATTTGCCGAGGGGGGCGAGCGGAATAGCTATAAGGATCATGATACCTAAAAGTTAAAGGACAGTTGTTTCCCTTTACTAATTACCTTGAACAATCGCCGCGTGACACAGATCAAGAAAAAGTTTTGAAACACCGATGTTAAGAACTATTTCACGTTATTCAGGTATGATATATGAATAAAGATGAAATTTATACATGAAGAAATGTTGATCTTTTGTTGTTTTCAAATGTCATTGTAATTAAAAAAGAGAGACAACGGACATTTTTCTTTAATTCATACGTTAGCTTGTTCGGTCTGAATCCTGTGGAGGCTCATATTCTCATATCACAGGAACTTGAAATTCTATCAATATTAGATAATATCCAAAATATAACCCCTATACAGTATAAATAAACACAAGGAATGAAACGCCTTTTCCCCACCCCAACATAATTTACGCGGAACAAATCAACAAAACAACGGATCAAAATATTCTGTCTGGCCATTTCGATAAATAATACATAAATGCATCAAATACCATCAATAACTTTTTTTAATTACGTAGCTATGTAGGAATAATTCAACATTTTCTGATTATTTCCCATGATCTGAGTTTGTCGCCGACTCCATTTCGTGACCACTGGATGTTGATTCGAGGAGAATGATATTTATTAAAATTATTTTTAACAAGTTCCAAAAATAACAAGTTTGCAAGCAAAATATTGTCATACTAGAACAAATGACTGATGTCTTTCTTACGACATGGCTGAATTTATTTGCTGGGCCATATCAAATAGAGTACTCAAAATTTTTTTTAAACGAAAGTACTGTTTCAAAGATTTATCGTTCTTGTTTGGGGTTTCCCTTTCAAATGTATTTATAAAAGTAATTTGTTAAAAAGGTTTTACATGAAGATCTTTAAATCTTTTTACATAGAATAATTTGTATAAAAGTTTTATACATACCTGTTATTTTTTAGAACTTATTAAAAATAATTTTAATAAATATTATTCTCCTCGAATCAAAATCCAGTGACGTCACGGAATCGAGTCGGCGACAAACTCAGATCGCGGGAAATAATCAGATAATGTTGAATTATTCCTACACAGCTACGCGATTTTAAAAAGTTATCAGTGGTATTTGATGCATTTAGAGCGGGTTAGGGTATTTCTGAACACGTGGTAGTTTCTGAACACTGTCATATTTTCGTGTTAAATGAACATTGTTCCGAGATTTTAACTCAGAATTATGAAATCAAGCACACCCCTTTCTACTTCCGGTAATTTTTTTGCAGACGCTGCCCAAGGTGAGTTTTATTTTTTGAAAAATATATTTGAAGTCATCGTTTTAACACCTGTAAACTACATCCTTACATTGTAACACAATACTTGCTAACATTATCTGTTGTTAACTTTTGTTGATATTGGCTTTTAAACTGGAAAAAAACACATTGTACATCTTACTTGTAAGTGTTATTAATGGATTGTGTCCCCAGGTGCATTTGATTTTCATTTAAACGATGTTCAGAAATACCCGAAATAAATTTATTCATTTCGGGTATTTCTGAACAATTTTCTGTAACATGTTACTTGACTTAATTCATGATCATCAAAATTTAAGAAGAGCTCGTTTTAATATCTAGTTTGAAAAACAAACAGCAGGGGTAGGACTTTCTTACTGTTTATATCTGTTCTTTTCGTTTTGTGACATTCTATAGTTGATAATCATTTTATTAATATCATTTTTTCTAGTTTCAAATGAAAATTTATATTTTAAGACAGCTCCTCCTGATTCAAATGAATACATGTTTAGAACGTAAGTTTTCCCCCTATATTAAGCTGTTTTTACTAATTAAACTTTTTCAGATGAGTCGCCAAATTGGATCAAAGAAGTATCGTTCCTATACTGTTGACACATTGCAACATGCAGTGAACCTAATTCGGAGTAAATCCATGTCACTTAATCAGGCAGCTGCATCCTTTGGTATTCCAAAGAGCACTCTATCCGACAAAGTAAACCAGAAGACCGTAATTGGTTGTAAAAGCGGCCCAGCTACCATACTTACTGCAGAAGAAGAATCTACTCTTGTAGATTGGGCTCTACATATGGCCAAAGTTGGGTTTGGACGAACCCGTAATGAATTGTTAGACACAGTAAAGGTTATACTGGATAAAGATGGTCGACCAAACCCATTCAAAAATAATCGGCCGGGAAAAGACTGGTATTATGCATTTGTTAAAAGGCATCCTCAATTAGGAGAACGAACACCACAACAACTTGCTAAAGAACGAGCCATTATTACCCCAGCTAAGATTGAAAGCTGGTTTCAGGAATTCTGTAATTTTATGGCCGAGGAGGTATCTGATTCTTCCATATGGAACAATCCCGCTCGCTGGTTTAACGCAGACGAGTCGGGATTTCCATTGTGTCCAAAAAGTGGTAAAGTTTTGTCGCCAAGGGGTGTTCCGAATATATACAACTTCACTGCTTCTGATAAAACACAAGTAACTGTATTAGCATGCATGAGTGCGGCAGGTCAGTATGTAAAACCTTTGATTGTTTATCCAGGTGTAAGGTTTAATTATAACCCTCTAGAAGGATTTGCTGACGCTGTCTTTGGTAGGACAGAGTCCGGATGGATGGACTCTGAACTTTTTGTTACATGGCTAACTGAGGTATTTGAGCCTGCGCTGTCTGAAAGGGAAATCAGAAGACCTGTAGTCCTGTTTGTAAATGGTCATTCTACACACTGCACATTAGAGGCCTCCAAGTTTTGTAGAGATCACGAAATAATCCTTTACTGCCTACTTGAGCATGCGTCCCACCTGCTGCAACCTTGCGACCTGAAACTATTCAGCTCACTGAAGGATTCCTGGAAACAAGCAGTACGTGATTTCCAAATAGCCAACATAGGTGAATACGTCACAAAACAAAAGTTTGCGGCCGTTTTTAAGCAAGCCTGGGAAAAGTCTACAACTGTTGATATAGCTGTAAAAGCCTTTCGTGACAGTGGACTTTTTCCAATGAACCCAAAGAAGGTTTTAGGTACTATTAAGATGGAACCAAGTACAATCTTTTCCAAGGCCGATACAACAGAAGCTGCAGCATCTTCCCAGGCAAGTCCAGCAGCTACAAATAGAGGTGACAGCACCTCTGACAAAGTTGCCTCCGACCACCCACCTGAAACACTCGTGTCAGATAAAAGTAGCAGCAGTTGTACATCTAAATCTGAAAGTCATGTCACGCCTGATTCTCATGCAGACACCATTCTTGCAACCAACTCCGTTGAGCGTGTTTCAGGTGAGAACTTACCTCAAGCAATAGCACCTATTATGTCGTCACCTTCTCAAAACGTATCACCAGCCTTCACAGATGTGTTGAAATTTCCAAAAGCAAAACAATCTGCTTGCAAAAGTAAACAAAAGCGAATACCACTCCCAAAAGCAATATCTGGTAAAAAGTTTCATGATCTGCTTGAACAAAGAAAACAAATTAAACAGGAAGAAAATGCTAAAAAAGAAGCACGTAAAGTTAAAAGAGAGGAACGCAAGAAGGAGCGAGAGGAGCAGCTGAAACAAAAGCAAAAGGATAAAGAAGAAAAGAAACTACAACGAGAACAGCAGAAGGAAGAACTAAAGAGAAAAAAACAAATTGAAAAATTAGAGCAAGAACTTAAAAAGAAACGGAAATCAAAGGATTCTGATATAGATAGTACAGATGAAGAAAATGAAGCTATTGAAATCTCCCTTGCTGATGACGAAATGGCCGATGTAGAAACAAGTTTTTCTACCACCAAATGCTATTCTTGTGACCAGGCATTTGATGGAGACTCCGAAAACTGGATTACATGTCACAAATGCCCACGTTGGTTACATAGAGCTTGTGTGAAAACAATTGATTTGCTCTCATTGTCTGAATGTGAAATTGCAGATTTACAATTTGAATGTGACTACTGTTGAATTACAAAGTAAAACAGAATGTATGTTAAGAATTCTGAAAGACCCAGTTTTTCTTTTGTTTAATAAAAAACAATTATGTAAACATGGCATGAACTGTATTGTGAAAGGTTAGGATGTTTCTGATACTTAATAGTTTAAAAGTTATGTTTTAACTATTTTGAGTATTTTAATTTTATTTGAAAGTGTGTTTGTTTTAATGAAATGTACTTGAATGTTTATTTTTAAATTTGGATGTATTCACTAACAAATCATATGTTTAACGTTTAACCGTTTAAACTGAAAGTATTTAGTGTTTGTGTTGTTTTTTTTAAAAAGTCAAAAGTGTTCAGATTTACCCTCCAATGAGTTCAGAATCTCCCGACGTGTTCATAAATTACCTCCATCAAATGACATAATTTATCCTGTTGTACTGCTTTTGTATCTATAATGTATCATGATTTGTTCGAAATATCCCGCAGAAAAGTGAGTCCGTGTCATTTCTGACTACTTGA
The DNA here is from genome assembly GCF_026571515.1 of Ruditapes philippinarum. Lineage (NCBI taxonomy): Eukaryota > Metazoa > Mollusca > Bivalvia > Venerida > Veneridae > Ruditapes > Ruditapes philippinarum. Next base: position 490,806 of record NW_026852000.1, on the reverse strand, counting down.
GAAGTTGCCAAGACAATCTGTTTTAGTTAGATAACATATTTTTGCTTAAGTGTTCAGAAATACCCGAACCCGCTCTATGTATTGTTTATCGAAATGGCCAGATAGAATATTTTGATCCGTTGTTTTGTTGATTTGTTCAGCGTAAAATATGTTGGGGTGGGGAAAAGGCGTTTCATTCCTTGTGTTTATTTATAGTATATAGGGGGTATATTTGGATATTATCATTAATATTGGTTATTTGATAGAATTTCAAGTTCCTGTGCTCATATTAGACGTTATAAACGGACTTGTTGGTCAAGCACGACATCAAATAGGTATAACTCATTAACGCATAGCAAATTAAAAAAAAAATCACAAAAATCTTGCTTTATTTTTTCATCAAAAAGTTTATCAAATATTTTTCAATTTCGTGCTTGAAGTCATTAACAGATTAATAAAAAGCTCAATTTACAGTGTAGTTATTATTTAATATTAATTTAAAATAAAATACAAACAACAATCTTTTTTTACCTATACAGTACGGCATACTGGGCAAGCAAAGTGCTTGCATAGTTTTAAACTGAAAAATATGTATGTACACCTAATGTGGTCTCAATATTTCTAATGCAAGACTGTCCGATTTTACAAGCTGATGTTGGTCTTCAAAGGGCGCCATCACCTATAAAATAAACACAGTTTGTTGAGCTACACCTGATGATGTATGGGTAAATATTTAGTTAAAAAAAATATTTCATTTGAAGCCTGACTCTTGAATGCTGCAAACAATTAGCCAATCAGATTCATACAGTATTCAGTGTTACGGCCATTCATTTATCAACTGTATTTAGGAATTTAATTAAATAAAAAGATTTAAACATTATTTTTCGGAGTTGACATTTTTATTATTTTGTTAAAAGATTACAGGCAAAGAGAATAAGAGTAAAAAAAATTAAAACCCAATCAATTGTTCCTTGACTATTTCAGTTCTTGATCAGTTATTCGATCAGTACCCTCCCATTATCAGGGATGTAGAATACTTAGCCAATCAGAGCATTTTTTTTGCATGAGCGCGAATCGATCAACAGTCTATACTGGTGAAATATTGTTTGTTAGTGTTGGAAGTAAATTGTGTCATTTTTGCCACAAGACACACAAAAAATAAACATTTTTCTACCAGAATGTTGCCATTGTTTACCAGTTTATCACTAGTGGATTACAGTCAGTGATATGTATATCATGACCTGATGTTAATCAACAATACCTGGTCATCTTAAGCTAAAGTCTATGCTAAATTAAAGATTTATACAGACCACATACCTATCTACATTGGTTTTTTATTGTCATTCTGACAATATAGATATGTACTGACCACAGTTGTATCTACATTGGTGTATTGTTGTCATTCTGACAATATAGATATGTACTTGCCACAGTTCTATCTACATTAGTATTTGTTGTCATTCTGACAATATAGATATGTACTGACCAGTGACCACACTTTTATCTACACTGGTGTTTTGTTGTCATTCTGACAATATAGATATGTACTGACCACACTTTTATCTAAATTGGTGGTTTGTTGTCATTCTGACAATATAGAAATGTACTGACCACACTTTTATCTGCATTAGTGTTTTGTTGTCTTTTGACAATATAGATATGTACTTACCACACTTCTATCTGCATTAGTGTTTTGTTGTCATTCTGACAATATAGATATGTACTGACAACAGTTCTATCTACATTGATGTTTTGTTGTCATTCTGACATTATAAATATGTACAGACCACACTTCTATCTGCATTAGTGTTTTGTTGTCTTTCTGACAATATAGATATGTACTGACCACAGTTCTATCTACATTGATGTTTTATTGTCATTCTGACAATATAGATATGTACTGACCACAGTTCTATCTACATTGATGTTTTATTGTCATTCTGACAATATAGATATGTACTGACCACACTTTTATCTACACTGGTGTTTTGTTGTCATTCTGACAATATACATATGTACAGACCACACTTCTATCTGCATTAGTGTTTTGTTGTCTTTTGACAATATAGATATGTACTGACCACTTTTCTTTCTGCATTAGTGTTTTGTTGTCTTTTGACAATATAGATATGTACTGACAACAGTTCTATCTACATTGATGTTTTGTTGTCATTCTGACAATATAAATATGTACTGACCACACTTCTATCTACATTAAGGTTTTGTTGTTGTTCTGACAATATAGATATGTACTGACCACAGTTCTATCTACATTGATGTTTTATTGTCATTCTGACAATATAGATATGTATGGACCACAGTTCTATCTACATTATTGTTTTGTTGTCATTCTGACAATATAGATATGTACTGACCAAACTTCTATCTATATTAGTGTTTTGTTGTCATTCTGACAATATAGATATGTACTGACCACACTTGAATCTACATTAGTGTTTTGTTGTCATTCTGACAATATAGAAATGTACGGACCACACTTGAATCTACATTAGTGTTTTGTTGTCATTCTGACAATATAGATATGTACAGACCACAGTTCTATCTACATTATTGTTTTGTTGTCATTCACAATTTAGAAATGTACAGACCACACTTCTATCTACATTGTTGTTTTGTTGTCATTCTGACAATATACATATGTACAGACCACACTTCTATCTGCATTAGTGTTTTGTTGTCTTTTGACAATATAGATATGTACTGACCACACTTTTATCTACATTAGTGTTTTGTTGTCTTTCTGACAATATAGATATGTATGGACCACACTTGAATCTACATTAGTGTTTTGTTGTCATTCTGACAATATAGTTATGTACGGACCACACTTGAATCTACATTAGTGTTTTGTTGTCATTCTGACAATATAGATATGTACGGACCACAGTTCTATCTGCATTAGTGTTTTGTTGTCATTCTGACAATATAGATATGTACGGACCACAGTTCTATCTACATTATTGTTTTGTTGTCATTCTGACAATATAGATATGTACTGACCAAACTTCTATCTGTATTAGTGTTTTGTTGTCATTCTGACAATATAGATATGTACTGACCACACTTGAATCTACATTAGTGTTTTGTTGTCATTCTGACAATATAGAAATGTACGGACCACACTTGAATCTCCATTAGTGTTTTGTTGTCATTCTGACAATATAGATATGTACGGACCACGGTTCTATCTACATTATTGTTTTGTTGTCATTCACAATTTAGAAATGTACAGACCACACTTCTATCTACATTGTTGTTTTGTTGTCATTCTGACAATATACATATGCACTGACCACAATTCTATCTACATTGGTGTTTTGTTGTCATTCTGACAATATAGAAATGTACTAACCATACTTTTATCTACATTGGTGTTTTGTTGTCATTCTGACAATATAGATATGTACTGACCACAGTTCTATCTACATTGGTGTTTTGTTGTCATTCTGACAATATAGAAATATACTGATCACACTTCTACTATCTACACTATGTACAGACCACACTTTTATCTACATTGATGTTTTCTTGTCAATGTGACAATATAGAAATGTACTGACCTGAATTTTATCTACACTGGTGTTTAAGTCTTCAAAACTACCCTAATTATGCAGGGGTTTTATTCGGGATGTTAGGAACATGACCCATACCCATGGAATTGGGAATTTCAGCGATGTTTTGATAAAAAATTGGGAAAAAATGCATGTGTGATAAAATGAATGCAAAGAAACACTGTCTAGGATGGCATCTTCAAACATTTAAGCACCATATCAGTGAAGAAGCCCTTATTTTCAAAGATTTTAGAATTTGTTATTCTATATAAACTTTATTTTGTAACTTTCAATTGGGATTTTTTCCTGTGGATTGGGAAAATAATATACTATTTTCAATTGGGAATATAACTGAATATCAGTTATAAAATAAGCCCCCAAAAAAATCCCTGTTACGGATGCTTTCAGATTTATATATAGACAACAAATGTCGACTTTAAAGAGGACCCCCTATTATGTGGGTATGGGATATATGTCATAATGTAAAACAGAACCGAGATTAGTTCATTTAAACGAATATTACTATAAAATAGCCCCTATAAAGGGCTTGCATTTTAAACAACATGAACTATTTAGAGTGTATAAAAACTTTCTACAATTGGTCAGGGGGTAAAGGTTTTGTAGATGGTACATGAATTAAGTGTAGATAATAATATACATTATATTAGTGTAGAATATTGTGATTTTCAATCAGGCTCACTTTATGATACCTGGTATGTGTAATGACATCAATATGTATTTTTCTGTTACCTATTTGCTAGATAGAATCAGTAATTCTGGGCATTAGTTTAACAAGAGATTTACCAGTTGTGATAATATTGATGTTAACCTGTTCATTGAAACAAACAAACCACTTGCTCTCTATATACCTGCACTACTTCTTTATTGTGATCTATTCCTACCAAAGATTAGAATGGGGGAATTTTTATCTCCCATAATTTCTTGCTAGATCATAAAAGATACTGATTCTATAATAGAATTTCACTTTTTTTTTGTTACCAGTAACCAGCCTTTGTTTTCAAATTTCTGAGATTGGCTTTGAACATTTTTGTGTCGCCTCTACGGAGTAGTGGCGACATATAGGGATCACTTCTCTGTCATCTGTCTGTCCGTCTATCTGTCTGTCTGTCACAAAACTTGTCCGGACTACTCCTCATAATCTACTGGTGCAATATTGCACGGGTTTTCCGGTTGAATGATTTTTGGCCGAGTTATGGCCCTTTGATAAAAAGGTGTTTTTTTCTGTGTGTTGCCAGATACACAAAAGCTTGTCCGGACTACTCCTCATAAACTACTGGTGCAATTTTATCCAAACTTTACAGGAATGATCAGTACCAAGTCTAGTTGTGCACTGTCTATCTGATTCTGTCCGTCTGTCACAAAACTTGTCCCCACTACTCCTCATAAACTACTGGGGCAAATTCATCCTAACATTACAGGAATTTATGTCGCCACTACTCCGATCACTTCTCCGTCTGTCACAAAACTTGTCCCAACATGAAATTGGCCATCATGAGGCGACACATGTGATCACTGATCGCTCTTGTTATTTCAGCTTTTAACGTTTTTTTATAAATTCTAGTACATGTGTATATGTATATAAAGCAGTACCATTATATCATAATTATTGATACAGTACCATTATATAGTCGTAGGTACAGTACTATTATATCATAATTATTGATACAGTACCATTATATAGTCGTAGGTACAGTACTATTATATCATAATTATTGATACAGTACCATTATATAGTCGTAGGTACAGTACCATTATACATGTATAATTATTGATACAGTACCATTATACATGGTACTGTATCAATAATTATATAATCAGGGCCAAAAAACCCTTCTTTATAGAGGCCGAATATAGGCTGCTTCCCCAACCAAACTAGCCTCTTTTTTTCCCCAGTTTGGTCCTCAAAATTCCCCAGTCTTTTAAAATTTCACATAGAATTTAGAACAATATTAAATGATGGTGTTGAATTAAGGTATTTACTGCCTTATAAGTATTTCCCAGTGCTTTTTGCTTTTCTATTTTTAAGAACTTTTTAAAAGTTTGTGTTAAATTTGAGACCCCTTTTCCCAAAGTATGCCAAAATCACGCATATTTTCCCCAAGAAAAAGGCTGAGGCCCCTCCCCAAAAAATGGTGTTTTGGCCCTGATAATGGTACTTTATCAATGATACAGTACCATTATGTAATAGAAAGAGCATCGAAACACAAGGCTATCTGATTTGTACAAGGGGGCGTGGCCCCGAGTATTAATTGCACTTTGTTGCACTTTTTTTCGAACTTGTAACTTCAAGGTTGTTCGTAATAAAAATGTTGAAAATATTCTAAAATCCAAGCAAAAACAGTTACTTTAGGGTTAAATAACCATATTTTCTTCCTTTCTACTCAGTTTATGTTGGCCCATTGACTTCTTGTTTTGAAGGATACACATGGACATTATATATAGATAATAATTTATGCTAGATTGCCACTTGTTTTCTTGACCTTTCGTACCCTTGCAAGGGCTTGAATGTTTTAAAAACGTTCTATTGGAAAATGGAGTACTTTAAGCAGATTTTCAGGTAAATACATAGCTTTCCATTCTATAGTTGTTGCTGAAAATGATGCTAACTGCACAGAATTTATGATTGTCATATTTCTGAACTCATTAATTAGATTTAATTTGGTATCCATGGTTACTAAACAGCTTTAGTTACTAAGGTGCAGTATTTAGGTTAATTTTGTCATCTTGTTCGTGGGGGAAAAAAATTAATTTAACAGCACAAAAGACATGACGGCTGCATTACAATAACTAATAGAAATTTGCAGTATTAACTATCATAGAGCGTGCAGGTACTAGACATTGGTGTATTGGAAAAACGTGGGTTTTTTTTTTTTTTTTCGGGAAATATATTTCATAATTGTTACTGTATCTCTGTAGAGGAATTGAGGGACTAAAGGTATATACTTCATTAATCGTGAACTTCCACTCTCTATGCTAGGTGATTTCTGTGTGAGAGGAGTTGTTTGTCTTGAAGCGTTCAATGTCAGCCACATGCTTGTTGTCTAGTTGTTTGAAAAAAAAGTTTATTGTGTGTTTCTGTTTGTTTGTGAGACTGATGTAACAGCTCGTTATAAGATAGGGGGAAAAAACAGGACAGTCATATTTTATAAGAGTGCTGAATCAGGGAAAATATACCTAATAATAATAACATTTTCTATAACAGTCGCTTATATAGAAAATTCTTTTATTTATTTATAATTCTTTGTTAATTAATATTATAATAGTAAGCTGTTTATTGAATAAATAGAAACATTAACAAGATTCATAGTGACTGGCGTTTATTTGAATAATTTACAGGATTATTACATCAACGTCTACAATCAACAATGGCCGTTTCTCTAGCCGACATACAGTCCCCGGGCGCAGCGAAAAACCCCAAGCTGAAGGCAGTACCCGATGTTGAAATCGATAAAAATGGAAAATTTAAATATATTCTCATAAAAGTGCACGATCCATCAAAAGAACGAGAATTCAAACATATAGTAAGAGGATCAGGGAAGGCAGCTTATCACGGTATGTAACATTTTGATTGTTGTTATATTTACTCAGAACCCGAATATTGTTATAAGTTTTATTTGTTATTTAGAATTGAAAAAATATATTAATTTCTATAATTTATCAGGTAATAAATATGGGTGGAGTTCAGGTGAGTTAAGAAATATTTTAGAAAATAAACTCCCAAGTGCCGAGTACGAGTTGTTTGTTTCTTTCTCATCCCAGATTTTTATTGGCTGATTCCGAAGACTATAACATAAGACTTATAGCTAAGTTATAGGTATTAAAAGACCTTATCCATTTGTTGAAAGAAAAAAATGACAAGAATCTGGTTTAGTGAAAACCTATGTTATTGAATCCTTCTTTTTTGTCCAATATTGATAACTTTAGATTTATAAGAATTTAAAGTCTAGTGGAAATGAAGAAAGATAAGACTTATCTAAGGTTCTTGTTTGCAATAACTTTCTGATATATCTTGTATATTAATGGGAGGGATATTGAATGTTGTACTGTATGGAGAAGATACTGATATCATTACTGCAGCTTTCTTGTTGTGAAACTTTTTAAAGAGAAAATAAAAAGAATAATGAAAATTTCATTGTAATTTTACAGTTCCAAGGAAAATGAAACAAAACAATTTTAACCCATGTACTTGGCTATCGTTCAATTTGAACTACTACTATACAATAAAGATGCACAGGTTGGTCTGTATCCTTGCTGGTCGCAAACACACTTTGTTGGTTTTGTCATGGCGCAGCTTATATCATTTTTAGGGAAAAATTGATGAGTGAAATGGATTTTGAGCTTATATTAATTTTGTTTGATTTTTATGCTGATTCTAATGTATTTTTGTTCATATCTTCCTGTACATTTAAAACAGACAACTTTTCTATTGCTTCCATACTTTTTATGGTTTTAATTAATTTTTTACTGATTTTTGCCATGTAACGTCAGGCCATTTCCTTCATACCATTATAAAATTATTACCCTATTAAATTATAGCATAAATCAAATATTTATTAATATTCATTCCACTTATGATGCAACATAAATATTCTGCTGAAATTATCATTAATTTAACATTTTCCCCATTAATTAAAGAGATGGACTTGTCCATTTTTCATTCTGGACAAAACCATTCATTATTTTAAGGGAAAATTTCATAATATAATATACTGACTGAATAGCAAACAGTGCAGACCATGGACTTGGAAGTGCCAGTTGATTATTGTCTGCACTTGTTGCCTGGGTAGCAAAATTAGGCTGTCCCAATTCCACTGTCAAAACACTTTGACAATTTATTTCAATAAATTTTCAGAAAAAAAATCACTATAAATAATTTTTTTTAATCCACTGAAAATGTATGTACAGGTTATATACAGCGATATATATCAAGCAAATGAAGTGAAAGAGGAGAATTAGTTTCATAAAACTCTGTATATTACCTATAACCAACTTACAGTTAGCCCCACCCATTCAAATCGAGTGCATTATGTGAATAGGCGGAGTCCATTAAATCAGCTCATTTAACATATAAATTTAAATTCAATACATACAGTTGAGTTACAGCACTGCATGGTAATTATTTTGGCAAGATTTAAACAAAATAGAGCGCTTTCATTGGCAGACAAACTTTGCCAAACTGTAAACTAGAAAAAATAAAATGTTACTTGTTTATTAGATCTCTACTGATGAACTTTTATTTAACTTGCTTCATAAAGGTTCAATCGCCAAATCACCACAATTAACAAATCACCATAATTTACAAATCACCACAATTTACAAATCACCACAATTAACAAATCACCACCACAATTAACAAATCACCACAATAAACAAATCACCACAATTAACAAATCACCACAATTAACAAATCACCAGTTGTAAATCACCACAATTTACAAATCACCACAATTTACAAATCACCACAATTAACAAATCACCACAATTAAACAAATCACCACAATTAACAAATCACCACAATTAAACAAATCACCACAATTAAACAAATCACCACAATTAACAAATCACCACAATTAAACAAATCACCACAATTAAACAAATCACCACAATTTACAAATCACCACAATTAAACAAATCACCACAATTAAACAAATCACCACAATTAAACAAATCACCACAATTAACAAATCACCAAAATTAAAAAATCACCACAATTAATGTGTAATTACACACTTTCTTTTTTACAATTGTTTATATAACGAAATATGATTTAAAAAAATCCATGAAACTTCTAACACAGAGGACACTTGGGAAAATAATATACATTAATGTATATTTTATTGAACAACTCAAAAATACTGCTCTGGTGGGATTAAAATTGCTTGGTAACAGTATTGTTTAATGCTATCATTAACTTAGTTTATCTATCAACAGATATTAAAATGCAACCTTAGTTCAGACATTGTAGTATTAAAGCAAGAATTAAACTCTTGATCTGCTGGAATCAAAATTGCCACCAGTATAGAACCAGGCCTCAGAGTCAGCACCCATTGGCTCTAGCTCAAGTTTAGCTCATGTATTGCCAATAAAAAGTGGAGCAATTATCACTGTGGCATGGTCTGCAAAAACTTAAATGTAGCCCATTATTCAAACATTTTAAAATTATCAACATATAAGTTGCTTATCTTGACAATTTGCAGTTGTTAGACAAGGGACATAATAATGAAAGCTTTTTTTTGGAGCCCCTTTTTCCCTTTTTTCTTCTTAGAATTTTTATAAAAAGTGGTTATTTTTACAAATGAACATTAACATCGCTTGTTGCGCTCTTGTTTTATTTTGACATTGAAATCTCTGTAACATTGAATGGACTGTTCCAAATTCAAAGCAGGACAAAGCGTGGACAAAACCATTCATCTTGTTTAGGGAAAATTTTAAAATAAATACAGACTGAATAGCAAACAGACCATGCTCTGTACTGATACCAAAGTTGGCAGGCTATTTGAGGTAAAAAATTTGTCTAGAAATGAGAGAGTAAAGTTTGAGAATGAGGATGGTTCAGTTTACACATAATTAAGATCACTCATAACTCCATCATAGACTGGCATTCATCAATGTTTTACTGGGATTATAATTGTCTTATTTTAAGGGATAGGTTTTTAGAGGACCAGATAAAACCAGATAAAAGAGGATGATAATATTGAGTGTAATTAAAGGGAGTGGTACTCGTCTTCAATCCATTTCTGATAACAAAGCATCTGTCTTTTATTGTGATCAACCTTCTTGGAAAACTGTACCTATGCAGTGCCTGAGTTATATGAACAATATTGTTATCTATGTTTTCTTTTTCTCTTTTTCTTCTAGTGTGTTGCTTTTGAGGTTGTTAATTAAAGTTTAAAGGTTACAGATTAAATGGTGCAACACTGTACTATTGTAAAGGTATTTTTAGGCTTATCTCTTAGGCTCAGTGCTCCCCATGCATTTCATTTTCTGCTTTGCAAGATTAGCATTAACAAACTTCCTTTCTTACATAATTATATGAAACATTATTGTCATAACTGAGTGAATCATCCTATAATCTTCAAGACATATATAATATGACTGCATAACTATTCTGCACAATTGTGAAAACATGATATGCATGTGTTAGATGTGCATTGGATTTTGAAGTCAGATCATTATATCATTATAAGTGAATTGGTCATGTTTCAAAGCAACAATCAATTTATCAGTTGTGTTACCCCTGCCCCCAGAGTACCCTGCCACTCCCCAAATCCTAATAACTGAGCCTACATTATTTTCAATATTATTTTATTGGGCAGTGTTACCTTTTTAACCCTTAACACAGAGTGATAAGCCTTTGTGACTTAAGTAAGGAGCCAGGCCAGCCTACATCCCTGGCTGACATACTTTTAAAAAAATTTATCACTTGATAATGGACAGTTCTAAGAATCGAAGCTGGACCAGACAGTCCATTTTAATAATTCTGAAGGTTATGGCTTGAGCAACGTTTAACTTATTTAAAACCTTCACAAGTATTGAGTGTTGAATCACGTGTACCTCCTCCCATGTTTTAACTTTATTCTCATCTAAGCAAATCAGTATTTCTGCCCAGTTTTGTTCATGGTGTTGAGAGTTTAATAGGTGTTGAAATTAATAATAAAATATTGCAGGTGTATTAATATGTCGAGTGTCTAGGAAACAGGGTAACCTGCTAGCAATTCTCATTTCACCATCTGATAAAGTAGTCATATTTTATGAGCAAATACAACAAAAACCAGGAAACTCATTAAGTTTTATTCCTGCAAAAAAAAAAATGAAAAAAAATTGATTCTATAGCAACTTAAACTGCGAAACTCAAGTACAAAAGCTTAAGTAAAATATATTGCCAAAATTTGTTGCAGAAAAATTGCAAAATTTCTTAATGTGAATGCTAAAGTAATGCCTATATAATTAAATATATTTTTTTTGCTCAATATTTTATTTCGTAATTCAAATTTCAATATGAAGATATAATAATGTTTTTGCTTTTTCTAGTGGGGAAACCCCAGGTTCCCCCACTCAGGAATGAGCCGAATAGGTTCCTCACATGAAAGAATTTCACATTTTTGATGGAAATGTATTGCAGCAGGCAAGTTATTTTAAAGTCAGTGACCTTGATGACATAAGGGAGAACAATTATCACTGGGCCAAAAAGGTTGTCCCCATTATTTCACCTATTATCAGCAAATGTATAAATTTGAAACAAAAGGAGAGTTGTCACTTATCATTCCTTATCATGGCAGAAGCATTTCATTAAGAACTATGAAATACATTAATATAAAGTACTGCAGGTACTTAACTTTGTGACATTTTGGATTATGGTCACTAAAGAGCTAAACATTATTCGGAATATATTTAATTCCTACATAATATTGAAGGGAACAATTAGAAATTATTCACATAATACTGATAATTCTTATAATATTAAAGGGCCCAAAAATATTGCTATAATATTGAAGGGCACATGAATTATTCCTATAATATTGAAGGGCTTAAGAACAAATAATTCCTATAATATTGAAAGGCACAGAAACAAATAATTCCTATAATATTGAAGGGCACAGGAACAAATCATTCCTATAATATTGAAGGGCACAGAAACAAATCATTCCTATAATATTGAAGGGCATATTATTACAAATCATTTTCTACAATATTGAAGGTAACAAGACCAAATCAGTCCTGTTATATTGAAGGGCACATGAACAAATCATTTTTCTATAATACTGAGGAACACAGGAACAAATTAGTCCTATGATATTGAAGTGCATATAGATAATTCCTAATAAATTGAAGGGCACAAGAACAAATTATTCAGTGACAAGTTTTTGCTATGGTACAGTGTTGACAATTGATTCTAGCTATTTTCTTTAATTATATGACATTGTTTATGTTGAACTTGACAATTTAAGTGGACCACTTGCCTGTTACAAGAAATTTCAGACATCCAACTCTAGACATAGCAATTTTGTCTTCTTGTTTTGATCGCACTGGGGTTTGTTGTTTTTTTGTCTTATTTGCTTACTCAACAACATTTCTGTTACTTTTTCAAAAGACGTAACAGAAATATGCTATCTATATTGTCACCTTAGTGCAATAACTGGTTAACTCCTCTTAAATTTAGAAGGACCTATCTCGTTACTGCACTGAGGATGTATGAGGAATAAATTTGAGGACAACATATATAAAAGATTTCTAATTGCCCACATATAGACTGGACTTTGATGGATATTAATATTTTGAATGAAAACAAATATGGACGAACAGGTGGTATAAAAATCCCACATATTTTCAATGCATTTTCGTTTTTTTAGCTCGACTATTCGAAGAATATGAGAGCTATTGTAGTCGCCCCGGCGTCGGCGTCGGCGTCAGCGTCCGCGTCGGCGTCTGCGTTGGTTAAAGTTTTTTGTAAAGTCAAATATCTCAATTATTACTTGAGATATTCAATTGAAACTTACAATACTTATTTATAGTAACAAGGTACATCATATTGACAAGTTGGATAACTCTGTCTACAATATTGACAGAATTATGCCCCTTTTTAACTTAGAAATTTTGGTTAAAGTTTTTTGTAAAGTCAAATATCTCAATTATTGCTTGAGATATTCAGTTGAAACTTACAATACTTATTTATAGTAACAAGGTACATCAGATTGACAAGTTGGATAACTCTGTCTACAATATTGACAGAATTATGCCCCTTTTTAACTTAGAAATTTTGGTTAAATTTTTTTGTAAAGTCAAATATCTCAATTATTGCTTGAGATATTCAATTGAAACTTACAATACTCATTTATAGTAACAAGGTACATCAGATTGACAAGTTGGATAATTCTGCCTACAATATTGACAGAATTATGCCCCTTTGGAACTTAGAAATTTTGGTTAAAGTTTTTTTGTAAAGTCAAATATCTCAATTATTGCTTGAGATATTCAATTGAAATTTAAAATTCTTTTTTATAGTAACAATGTAGTACATCAATTTGCAAAATTGCATAACTCTGCCTGCAATATTTGCAGAATTATTTGCCCCTCTGAAACTTAGAAATTTTGGTTAAAGGTCTTCAAAAATATTTACTTGAAACTTTACACATGCACTTAGGGTCATAATTGGAGGGTCATAATTGTATGTCACTGACCAAGTTCCATAACTCTATCTTGTATTAAGGCTGATTCATATCCCCTTTTCTATTTAGTCTCTTGCAAGTTTTACATATCTCAATAACTATTAAAGATATTTATTTAAAACTTCACATATGCATTTAGGGTCATAATTGTAGGTCATTGACAAAGATCCATAATTCTATCTTCCATTAAGGCTGATTTGTCTCCCCTTTTTCAACTTAGAAATCCATGGTAAAGTTTTGCAAAAAAGTGTAAGCTGTTATCTCAATAACTACTGAAGGGTTTGTGCCTTTTTTGGGACAATTTTATGCATTCATAATAATAAAGCAGTGATTTACTTGATAAAACATCTTAATAACAAGCCTTTGTACTTTTTCTGTCAAATTTATGTATTCATAGGTAATTAGTATTATTATACTCAATAAAACACCCTTGTGACATAACCTTCCAAATAGTCAAGCCAATACTGTATAATTAGACTCTCTCTAAGGCCTATAACATGAATTCATAAAAAAAAATTAGCCCTTTTGTGAACTTAAAAAATTTAACATTATCAAGGCTCTTTTACTATCAAGCACTTAGAATAGTCGAGCGTGCTGTCCTACTGACAGCTCTTGTTATTTAAAATCTTTACTGAAGTTTACATGTCATATAATATTAATTATCACACATAATGTTTAAACTGATAAAGTGATATTAATAAAAATTAGGACGTAAATTATGTATTGAATAATTTGGCTATAAACTCATATGAATAATATGGGAGATAAACGCCAATCAGTTACCAGCAGCTCCAACTCTTTTGGTATCATTTGAGATGGATGTTCAAGTTGTACTGCTTTAAAATAAAAAAAATTCATGAAAGCAGCAAGCCTCCAGATTCATGCTATTTTGTTTTTGAAAATTTTGAAAAATGTATTAAACAGTAAAATATTATAAAGTGAACAAAGAAAATAATTTTCAAATTGCAAGCAACACACACAAGTAATGTAAATTACAGACATAAATCGCTCATAACATGGGAATTATTACTTTTATCTTGAATCTCTTTACTTTTCTTAAAATCGCAGTACTTTTTCTCAAGTTTGGTTATTTGAAATATTTTGGCTCAGCTGGAAGCATGTAGCTTTAAATCAAATTTTTTCATTAAAATAAAAAAAAATTCATTAAAATCAAATTTTTTCATTAACATCAAATTTTGCATGAAATTCACATTACACCTGTTCCACTTTCCTGTATTTTTTACTTCCTATTTAAATCAGTATTAATGCTTATTTGTATAAAACAATTATACAGTTACTTTCAAAGAGAGAAATCTTATTTTATGTAAAACCTTTTATAATAATAGGCCCTTAGAGACACACAATCTCTTGTGTATAATTACATTATAATTGAGGGAAGGTGATTCCAGTATTGAATATTACTAAATGAGGTAAATCTATATATCAAAATGAGATATTTGATTTCCATAATTAAATTTGTAGCAAACTGGGAGCAAAATATTGATTACTCCCTTAATTACATTATTTTTATAAATAAAACTAGATTGCAATATAAGTACATGCTGATAAATTTTGTAGGTCATGAAACATTTATATTGAATGAGCCAATATAATTTTCTGTGAATTTGATTGTGCCAAGTTTAACAATATCCATCATTTTGAATTAGCACATAATTATAAGCCCTAGTCAGTGATTTTGAATGAGCCCATTATAAAGGTCAATAATTTTGATTGAGCCCAAATATTCTATGATTTTGAATGAGCCGATATTGATATAGCTTATTTTTGAATGAGCTAATATGAATATTACTTATTTTGAATGAGTTAATATATATAAAACTTTTTTTTTCAATTTCAGTGGGCACTTTCATTAGCTGTAAAAAACATAATTATACATATTTTGAAATCAGTCTGATCCTATGTTACTCACAGGTGAACGATGATCTCTATGATTAAAATACTGCAGTCAGCTTTCTTGGAGGTGAAAAATCTGCTTCAGAGACTTAAGTTGCATGGTATTTCCTGGACTTTCAGAGTTAATCGTTGTTTCTGTTGGTAAATGCTTTTCATGAAACACAGGCTCCTACATGATGAAATTATTTGTCATTATTATACATCAGTCTCTTCTTTGGTGGCATTTTCAGTTGTTTTTTTTGGAACAAAGTCGGTTATTCAATACTGGAAATTTATATTGGCATTGATAAAGCATGTATCCTGTTTTTGTTCCATAGGTGTATCATATATATCCGATCAAATAGGGTTACCAAACATTCTCAAAGTCTTACAGTTACAGATACATTGTATATGCAAACTTAGCAATCTTACGATTTCTTAAAGAAGATATATATCATCATCATATTGACAATGTTTTTAATTAAATTTATAGTAACCAAACTTACTGTTTCAAACTATCAGAAACTTTGGTTGTTTTCTTTATTTAACAAATATTGAGTTTGGAAACACAAATAAGAGACTTTCATTATAAAAGGTCAGGGTTATGCATCTTTTTGTGCTTTAACATCTGCAGAAGCAAGGGATTTGATAAGTCCTAGTGCTTCTGCATAATTATGTTAATGCATAAAGAAATATTAATTAGCGCTATTCTTGCATAAAAGTATAGATCTTAATTGGTAATTCAGTGCTTTGTTATCCGTAATTCATAAAAAGATACCAAGTTGCCATGCTTTCCACTTGCCTGTGCGATGTCATTTGACAGTTATGTTTTGATTATAAAACTACCAGGGCTGTCATTGAATTAAGCTGTTTTGACATTGCGCCCTGAGACATGCATAATAAAAACATGCTACAATGGTGTGTGGTCAGGAGAATCTATTCTTGAATGCCTGTTTCTTTCTCTGTAAATGTTTACCAGGTGCATCAAGAATAATTTATAATACATGTACATATAATTCCTTATTTAATGAAGACATATTGGAAGAAAAAAATACATGTGGGTCATGATTGTTTGACCTTTTAATAAGGATGTGGAGATGGTATAAATTTTACTCTTAAACCATGCACAAAAGCAATCTCAAACTATCATCAGTGTACTTTTTGTGTCGCCTCTACGGAGTAGTGGCGACATATAGGGATCACTTCTCCGTCGTCTGTCTGTCCGTCTGTCTGTCTGTCCGTCTGTCCGTCCGTCCGTCACAAAACTTGTCCGGACTACTCCTCATAAACTACTGGTGCAATTTCATCCAAACTTTACAGGAATGATCAGTATCAAGTCTAGTTGTGCATATTGTCAGGATTTTCCGGTTCAATGATTTTTGTCAGAGTAATGGCCCTTTAATAATTTTTAATTTTAAAGTTTGTCCGGACTACTTCTCTTATACCACTTATGCAATTTCAATGAAACTTTACAGGATTGATCTGTAGCTCAAGTCCTTGGGCATATTGCACGGGTTTCCCGGTTGAATGATTTTTGGCCGAGTTATGGCCCTTTGATAAAAAGGTTTCTTTTTCTGTGTGTTGCCAGATACACAAAAGCTTGTCCGGACTACTCCTCATAAACTACTGGTGCAATTTCATCCAAACTTTACAGGAATGATCAGTACCAAGTCTAGTTGTGCATATTGTCAGCATTTTCCGGTTCAATGATTTTTGTTTGAGTTATGGCCCTTTAATAATTTTTATTTTTAAAGTTTGTCCAGACTACTTCTCTTATACCACTTATGCAATTTCATCCAAACTTTACAGGAATGATCAGTATCAAGTCTAGTTGTGCATATTGTCAGGATTTTCCGGTTCAATGATTTTTGTCAGAGTAATGGCCCTTTAATAATTTTTAATTTTAAAGTTTGTCCGGACTACTTCTCTTATACCACTTATGCAATTTCAATGAAACTTTACAGGATTGATCTGTAGCTCAAGTCCTTGGGCATATTGCACGGGTTTCCCGGTTGAATGATTTTTGGCCGAGTTATGGCCCTTTGATAAAAAGGTTTCTTTTTCTGTGTGTTGCCAGATACACAAAAGCTTGTCCGGACTACTCCTCATAAACTACTGGTGCAATTTCATCCAAACTTTACAGGAATGATCAGTACCAAGTCTAGTTGTGCATATTGTCAGCATTTTCCGGTTCAATGATTTTTGTTTGAGTTATGGCCCTTTAATAATTTTTATTTTTAAAGTTTGTCCAGACTACTTCTCTTATACCACTTATGCAATTTCAATGAAACTTTACAGGATTGATCTGTAGCTCAAGTCCTTGCGCATATTGCACGGGTTTTCCGGTTGAATGATTTTTGGCCGAGTTATGGCCCTTTGATAAAAAGGTGTTTTTTTCTGTGTGTTGCCAGATACGCAAAAGCTTGTCCAGACTACTCCTCATAAACTACTGGTGCAATTTTATCCAAATTTTACAGGAATGATCAGTACAAAGTGGTTAGTCTAGTTGTGCACTGTCCGTCTGTCTGTCCGTCTGTCACAAAATTTGTCCCAACATGAAATTGGCCATCATGAGGCGACACATGTGATTACTGATCGCTCTTGTTTTTAAGTTGATACAAAATTTATCTTAGTTTGATTGTGTAGGAATATATAAGCTTATAGACACACTCTTGAATCCTCTCCTGGAACTAACATGTACCGAGCAATGAGTATAAAGTTTCTTGCTCAAGGAAACAACTTGCCCATGATGGGGTTTGAACCCAAACAGCTAGTGATTCTTATAAGATTACTTTGAGTTTGACAACCACTCAGCTTTACTTCTTTCTTTGTATCTAAGTTATAACAGTACCAAAGCTGAGCGTAGAAAAACAGATTTTCTGTCAAAGTTTTTTATGACTTGCCCTAGAAGGATGGAAACATAATATTGAATGGAAATTGCCAATAAAACATCACAGGTACTTCACACTAATTGTTTATGTCTGTAACACAGGATATGTGTTAGCATTTTGATGTGATCAAACTAATGTGACATAACTAACTTTTTTATAGGCAATAGATATTAAAATGTGGTACCTGCAGGGCATGATGCAAAAATTTAGTTACCAGACTAAATGTCAAGTATCTTAAATCATCTTGAGTTGTTGTTTTTTTTTTAAATTTCATGAAAATTAGATAAAATTCAAGACTTAAGCAGAGGACAGTTTTAGCAGACTTGCAGACGACAATTTTCCCAGCATTTAAAAGGGTTAAAGCATCATGAATCGAAAAGTTCTGACAGAAATATGACAGTAATGTATTAGATATATGAATAACAAAAACAATTTCTATTTTACATGGAGAGATTGATTAAGTTAGTTACATGGTTTCATGACTTGACTTAACAATGTTGGATTATTGAGTAAGTGAAGGACAAAGCCACAAATTGTTTCTGTATCGGGCTATTCTCCAAGGTTTGCCAATATATGCCTGTTTTTCTCTTTAATTATACACCATTGTTTGCGTTATATTGAACTCTCTTTTGGACAACATAAGTGGACTACCATCAACAGATACAGGAAATTTTCACCCATACTAGAAAAGAAAAGCAATTTTGTGCCGTTCTGATTATTGCTTAGTCATCAAATTTGTATTTCGTTTGTGCTGTGTGAATTCTCAGCTTTAAACATTTTTTTCTTTAACCAGAAGTTTCGATGGAAAATACTGGTTATTTGTATGTTGGTATGTTTAAGGGCCACTTGGCCAGAAGGCCAATGGGTGTTGGTAAACAGCACAACTCCTCACATATTTCTTAAGAACTTTCAAAGACCTGTCTTTAACAAAGTGCATTTGTGCATATTATCATGGTTTTCTGATTTGATTATTTTTGGCGGAGTAATGGCCCCTTTTTCAAATATTTATTACTGTATTGAACTAATTCAGCAATAAGGTTGTCATACCACATAATATGCTCGTTAATTCAGTTATTGTATCTCAAATATTCATTCGTTATGAACTAACTAATTGATACAAATGTAATGGAACGATTTGAAGAATTGTAAAATTTGAGTAGGAATTGAATTGAAGAAAAATCTCAACAATATTTCAAAATTATCTTATAGAGTACAAGTCTTAAATCATTCATTTTAAATCTGTGAAAGATTTCGCTGAGTATCAGAAATGATTGTGAGAAATTTGGAGTTTAAAAATAAGAAAAATAACACTCGATACCTATGTTATTCTTCTGATTAAAATCTTCGAGATATGGATGTAGTATCAAAAAAAAATATCAAAGATATTCTATATCAGTAGATAATTTATCAGACATATAGGTACAGCCATATGTTATATGTTGGCTTGGCTGTAGAAACAAGTGCACTTCGTTATAACATGGTCTATATTTAGCCATGATCTGGTGTGCATTAACTAGAAATAAAGCACTAACAGATAAATTAATGAACAATAACTGCTCATTTTCACCTAAATATACACCAGAGACCTGTTTATTTCTTAGAAGTGACATTTTAAGGCGGCAGAGATGGAATTATTTTATAAGATAAAGTACACATCATCTTAAGGATGCTTCATGCTTATCTTCACATGTATTCCTAGAATTTCTGTTTTATTTTTCAAGTCCTGAGATTTGTGACAGGACTGCTGCTTTATCTGTGTATAAGGTAGCCACTTCTTACTTCATGCCATTGATGCATATATCCTGTAATTTCCTACCAATTTATATAATTGATGGCTAATTGATCAGTCATGGCTGTTAATTAATCACCACTTAGACATTATAGGGAACAAGTTTATCTGAGAGAGGGATTAGTTCTTGGCTAGGAAAGATATTTAACTTTATTGTCAACAATCAATTTGTACTGTCTCCCCATTAACAGTACAACAGTCTACAAACCTCTCATATCAAACATTATTTTCCTTGTAGTCATTGTCAGTTATGTCATGTCTTCGAAAAGACCTAAAATCAAATTATGTTCTGTATTTAAATCTGCCACCATGCCATGTTTCTAAAAGTACTTTAAGTTAATTCAGTTATCTGCCAACTTTCCATGTCTCTTAAAGTATTGCAAGTAACGCCTCAGTCACAAATGACAAACAGCCACCGGGTTGTGACTCTATTTCTGCAAAAATTTGTAATATCAGCCGGTGTCCGTCTGGCCACCATGACAATCAGATGGCGGCGGCTGAAATTTTGCTAATTGGGCGCCGTCGAGTTTTAAGTACTACTTAAAAACAGTGCCTGGGAGATGTTGTTTTTTTTTTGCATAAAAACACCATCTGATTTAAAAACGCGCCTTGGCGGACATCGCCCGGGCCCTGCCCGGTGCCCAAATGGACATCAGTTTGCAAAAGGTTATCGCCCGTTACCAGGATGAACCATGCAGAGACGGTCATCGTTTTATCGTATGGCAATTGCTGCTTGAGTTTATTGTAGTTGCCTTTAAATGTATCTGTGAATTCCTTTTCATTTAACATGACTTTTATCGTCGAGCAAGAATGTCTATGCGGATTTTTATTAAGGAAATGGCAAACTACAATTTTTGCATTATTTGCTTGGCTTTCATCTTGTCTCTATCAAATGCCTTCTTTGCTATTTTGACCACTGACTGATTTCTTAAAGAACATCATGAAATGCTAGGCCTTTACAGCCAGGCACCGATGTGTCGTTGCCTGATCCATTTCTTTATTGCACAGACGCCGTACGGACATTTGAATGCTTTCTGTAACATAAATTCGGCAAAAATCGCCAGGTGACAGTAACATACATGAACACACAAGGTATCAGATTTAAAATCGCCTGGCTTTCAGGAAATCATTAAAGCTGCCAATGTTGTAAAATTCGTTAAATAGGGCGGCGGCCATTTTATTTGTGACCTATGGCATAAAGATATGTAATGTGCCAACATGCCATGTCTCTAAAAAGTTATGCCAGTTAAGTTCTTTAATCTTCCAACTTGCCATGTCTGTCAAAAGTAATTCAAATTAAGTTCTGTAATATCCAACTTGCCATGTCTTTAAAATGTAATTCAAATTAAGTTCTGTAATATGTGAACTTGCCATGTCTCTAAAAAGTAATTCAAATTAAGTTCTGTAATATGTGAACTTGCCATGTCTCTAAAAAGTAATTCAAATTAAGTTCTGTAATATCCAACTTGCCATGTCTTTAAAAATTCAAATTATGTTCTGTAATATGACATCTTGTTATTGTCTCTAAAAGTACTTCAAGTTAAAATCTGTAATTTGCCATTCCCCTAAAAGTTCTTCAAATTTCATTATGTAAGCTAATAGCATGCTTTTTCTTAAAAAGTACAAAATCCAAAATTAAAGTTTTGTAATCTGCCAATATGCCACGTATCTTATAAGTACTGAATACCCATAATTCAAATTAAGTTCTATAATCTGCAAACTTGCTGCAGTTAAAAAGCACTTGATGTTACGTTGAGTTATCTGTTAAAGTGATCTTACCTCATTATTGAAAAAATATCATTCATTAGTTTTTATTGTCTAAATATTAAAGTACAAATGTAAATGAAAGCATTAATTTCAGAAGATATTAATATTCCTATAGAATTACTGGAAGAACTTCAATAAAATTAAAAGTCATAATTCATACAAGGGATATTGATTTTAAATTGTTAGGTAATTGTTTAAACCAGTAGAAAATTTAGTCCTTGCATCTATATACATGTCTTTATCACTTACATATCCTTCTGGAAAAATATTTTTTCGACACCTCTGTTCTATTTGATGCAGTTCGGTACCAATAACTTTTCTGAAAAATTTCAAACCATTTGCTCACTCCATTATTCCAGAATAATAATTTTAATTGTGCTTGTTAAATTTAATGACCTAAAATTGAACAGCTTACCTCGGATGGGTTTAAAATCACTCAAAACACTGATATTCATTTTGAATTCTGAGTACTTAGTATATTTCTTTAGGCTTTTTGTAAAATTTTCCAATTGATCAATGTAAAAATCTTCTTGTTTTATATTGTTAGGTATTTTTGGACCTCAGTGGGGCTCCTTCAAAGTATTTTAGTTTTGTATACCATCTTAAGATAATTATGCAAAAGTCAATCCATGGCCAAATGGTTATGGTTGTTAACTTCAAACCACTTGCCTCTCACCTATAAAGGTTCAAGCCATGGAAGCGTATTAGGATTATTTCATGTGAGAAAGCTATCCAGCTAGTTTATGGATTGTCGGTGGTTCTACCCAGGTGCCCGTTTGTGCCTGAAATAATGCACGGAGGGACACATGAGGTCTTCCTCTGCCAGTAAAGCTGGAAAGTTGCCATATGACCTACAGTTGTATACTATGTTTGTGCAACACAAAAAAGGTTAAACTCTAAACTCTGTATTTAAACTCTGTTTGTTTTCATAATAAAATGCAATGTGTTTTTTTCCGTCAACATTCCTTGCTGCAGTTCTTACAATGTTACACAGTCTATGAATGTGTGCTGAAATGAAAATAATACTTTTAATAAATATGAATATAATATTGATGCTTACCTGATGCACCTATACAACGAGATACTGAAATTTACCATTTCCTGGTTTTAAGTGGAATCATTCAAGATTGTTTGTTTTATGTTCTTTATAATTTGCTTTCTCTCGAAATTTTTAGTGTCTTAATGTTTTTTTCACCCTCCATTACAATAGTGTGGGAGGGGTTCAGCAGAATGTATGTTTAGTTTTTTTCTTGGCTGTTTCACAAGTTGGTGTCTGTAACAAACATTTCACAGCATAGCTTGTTATACTTTATGTCTTCTAGTTTTGTGAACATGTCTGTTTTGAAGGTTATTGTTGGAAAAACCCCAGGATGTTTTGTAATGTTGAAGCTAGGGTTATCTAGGCCAAATTTGCTTGTCTGTGTGTTTTTGTGTTACCTTAAAAATCATTCAAATTTTGTATGTCTTCATGATAGATAGTGTGGGAAAAAGAATGGCATGTTTTATTTGGCTTCAAGGTGTTGGGGTTTCTATGGCAAACAAGAGGTTATTAGGCAATAGACTTTGAATTTGTTGCCTTCACCAGACAGTGCTTGACTCCCCCCTGCCCCTATTCCCCTGACCCTACCCCACAACCACCACTCTCCAGCCCACCCTCTAGTGACTGAATTGTTATATTTAATCAGGAAGCTGTAAAAGAAAGCTTAATAAAGGATTGGTGATTGAATATGGTAACATAAAACATGATCTTGTTTATAATGACATGATAAAAACATGATCACAATAACATAAAAAACATTGTCTGGGATTATTGTGATAATTTCATGAAAAATGAGTGCAATAGAGAATCAACATTGCCATTATTGTGATGATTTTATAAAATATGATTGCAAATGTGATGATTTTATAAAATATGATTGCAAATGTGATGGTTTTATAAAATATGATGGCAGTGGCAGAATAAACAATGCCATTGTTGTAATGATTTTATGAAATATGATGGCAATAGCATAATAAACACTGCCATTTTTGTGATGATTTTATAAAATATGATGGCAATAGTGATTTTTTTTTTCTAAAACATGATCACAATGGCACAATAAAACTTATTATTTTAATTACATGATACATGATTGTTCTGGAGATATTTCCATAATGATAGATTAGCATTAAGAATGTCCTAACTGGAACATATGTGAATGTTTATTACATACCATTCTGCTATAATGAGTTTGTTATTTACATCTTAATCTTCCCACTATTATAAAATAGTTTCAGTCCCAAATGATTCCAGGGTAACTTGAAAAGGAATTATAACTGATAAACATTGACTGTTAGAGCTAACAATATATCAGTCTATACTGTATCAGGACCATTCCTATGAAATAAATATACAATATAATCAGCTCCTTAGAACTATGTCTATATTATCAAATACTGAAGGCCCTGTATTAGCTTAATAATGAGACATTTTTGCCTCTTTTAAATCAATAACCAATTTAGACAAACATTATATATTAAACTGCTAATTAAAGTAAGGTAAGGTATACCAGTAGCCAAGTGACAAACTGTAACCAAACTGTAACAATGTGGCTGTGGCAGTGTGACACAATACCAGACTGTGGCAGTGTGACTCAAATTCAGACTGTGGCAGTGTGACTCAAAACCAAACTATGACAGTGTGGCTTAAAACCAGACTGAAGCAATACAATGCAAAACCAGACTATGACAGTGTGGCTCAAAACCAGACTGAAGCAATGCAATACCAGACTGTGGCAGTGGGGCTCAAAACCAGACTGAAGCAATGCAATGCAAAACCAGACTGTGGCAGTGTGATTCAAAACCAGACTGTTGCAGTGTGACTTAAAACCAGACTGTGGCAGTGTGATTCAAAACCAGACTGTGGCATGTGACTGAAAATCAGACAGTAGAATCAGACAGTGGCAGTGTGATTCATAACAAGACTGTGGCAGTGTGATTCATAACAAGACTGTGGCAGTGTGATTCATAACAAGACTGTGGCAGTGTGATTCAAAACCAGACTGTGGCAGTTTTATTCAAAACCAGACATTGACAGTGTGACTTATAATCAGACAGTGGCAGTGTGACTCAAAATCAGACAGTGGCAATGTGACTCAAAATCAGACAGTGGCAGTGTGACTCAAAATCAGAGAGTTGCAGTGTGATTGGAAATCAGACTGTGGCAGTGTGATTCAAAACCAGACATTTAAATAAATATGTTTAAACTAAAACAAAACATAAAATGGTGAACTTAAAACTGTGTAAATAGATGCATCTTGATAAGCCCTGATGTCAATAGCATCAATTGGAACTTTTAAACTTAACATGTCGATACTTGTTGATGAGTTCTGTATACCAGGCCTATTTTCTGGTCAAAAGGTGAAGGTCATATTGATCTATTATTAAAATTATTTCCTTATTTAGAAAATGTGTTACTTACTTTCCAGCACTGAGAGAAAAGTGGAGTACACTGCTCCTGAGACAGCTCTTGTTGTATTTATTATTTTAATAAGACAAATGGGCAGATTATTGGGAAAATAAGAAGGAAATGATAAATCACATAGTGAAGTTTATAAGATAAAGTAGAGGTGATAATATATGACAATAATATATGGACCAAAGGTTTGTCATATTATATGTAAGATTTGATTTACTTATTTGAAGCAATAGATGGCCCTATAGTTACACCTATATCCAAATAAATTCTGATTCCTTACTGCTGAATTTGTATAATGAATTTGTCTAGCTTTGAATTTGGAACTGTTCATTTAAAGCTTAAGGGATTTCAATGTCGAAATATAAAAATCTGACCTGCCAATACATGCAAGCCTATTCAGACAGCACAGATATACAGGCTGGCCTGACTGTATACTGATGGCAATGACTAGTCATCTCTAGGTTCCAGCTGGTTGAGGGAAAACCTAGATGCCCTTCATAATGTTGAGGGGGTAAATGTCTACGTCTTTTCAAAACAAATGAGGGGTAAATGTCTGCCATGTCGAAGTAAGGGGGCAAATGTCTAGGGCAAATGTACAAGGGTAAAAATGTCCCAGAATTGCGGGTTGAGGGTTATATTCAATACCAGATTTAATGCATATTTTATAAGTTTGACATCTTTAATTTTTCATCCAGTTGAACATAAACCCATGCTGATGATTCAGATATTAGTTTATTTGAACATTATAATGCAGCAAACAGTATAAGGTACTAAGCCGTATAATTGAATGATATAGCTGTCAATCAATATTTAATGGTTTATTAGCTCACCTGAGCATATGCTCAGGGTGAGCTATTAGGATCACTTTTCGTCCGTCGTCCGTCGTCCGTCGTACGTCGTCCGTCGTCCGTCGTACGTTGTCCGTTCACACTTTTCAAACGACATCTCCTCTGAAACCATAAGGCAGATCATAATGAAACTTCACAGGGATGTTCCTTGTGTGAAGCCTTACCAAAGTTGTTCAAAGAATTCCATTCCATGCAGAACTCTGGTTGCCATGGCAACCAAAAGAAAAAACTTTAAACATCTTCTTCTAGAAAACCCAAAGAGCTAGAGCTTAGATATTTGGCATGAAACATCTTCTAGTGAGTGTCTACCAAGATTGTTCAAATAAAATCCCTGGGGTCAAAATTGGCCCCGCCCCAGGGGGTCATTGATTTTCCCTATATGCATATAGTAAAAACTTGAAAAAATCTTCTTTTAAAGAACTCAAAGAGCTAGAGCTAAGATATTAAGCATGAAACATCTTCTAATGAGTGTCTACCAAGATTATTCAAATAAAAGCCCTGGGGTCAAAATTGGCCCCGTCCCAGGGGGTCATTGATTTTCCCTATATGCATATAGTAAAAACTTAAAAAATCTTCTTCTAAAAAACCGAAAGAGCTAGAGCTTAGATATTTGGCATGAAACATGTTCTAATGGATGTCTACCAAGTTTGTTCAAATAAAAGCCCTGGGGTCAAAATTGGCCCCGCCCCTGGGGGTCATTGACTTTTCCTATATGCATATACTAAAAACTTAAAAAAATTTCTTTTAAAGAACCCAAAGAGCTAGAACTAAGATATTTAGCATGAGACATCTTCTAATCGGTGTCTACCAAGATTGTTCAAATAAAAGCCCTGGGTCAAAATTGGCCCCGCCCCAGGGGGTCATTGATTTTCCCTATATGCATATAGTAAAAACTTAAAAAAATCTTCTTTTAAAGAACCCAAAGAGCTAGACCTAAGATATTAAGCATGAAACATCTTCTAATGAGTGTCTACCAAGATTGTTCAAATAAAAGCCCTGGGGTCAAAATTGGCCCCACCCCAGGGGGTCATTGATTTTCCCTATATGCATATAGTAAAAACTTTAAAAAGTCTTCTTCTAAAAAACCCAAAGAACTAGAGCTTAGATATTTGGCATAAAACATGTTCTAATGGATGTCTACCAAGATTGTTCAAATAAAAGCCCTGGGGTCAAAAATGGCCCAGCCCCAGGGGGTCATTGATTTTCCCTATGTGCATATAGTAAAAACTCAAAAAAATCTTCTATTAAAGAACCCAAAGAGCTAGAGCTAAGATATTTAGCATGAAACATCTTCTTATCAGTGTCTACCAAGTTTGTTCAAATAAAAGCCCTGGGGTCAAAATTGGCCCCGCCCCAGGGGGTCATTGATTTTCCCTATATGCATATATTAAAAACTTAAAAAATCTTCTTTTAA
The DNA here is from genome assembly GCF_026571515.1 of Ruditapes philippinarum. Classification (NCBI taxonomy): domain Eukaryota; kingdom Metazoa; phylum Mollusca; class Bivalvia; order Venerida; family Veneridae; genus Ruditapes; species Ruditapes philippinarum. The sequence continues at coordinate 463,009 of NW_026852000.1, read as the reverse complement.
AGAAACCAAAGAGCTAGAGCTAAGATATTTAGCATGAAACATATTCTAATGGGTGTCTACCAAGTTTGTTCAAATAAAAGCCCTGGGGTCAAAATTGGCCCTGTCCCAGGGGTTATTGATTTTCCCTATATACATAGAGTAAAAAGTTAAAAATCTTCTATTAAAGAACCAAAAGAGCTAGAGCTAAGATATTTAGCATGAAACATGTTCTAATGGATGTTTACCAAGTTTGTTCAAATAAAAGCCCTTGGGTCAAAATTGGCCCTGCCAGGGAGAGGGGGGAGGGGGCAAAAGTCATTGTTATTCATTATTTGTGTATAGTAAAAACTTAACATCATGAAATATCTTTTAATGGGTGTCTTCCAAGTTTGTTCAAATAAAAGCCCTTTGGTTTAAACTGGCCCGGCCCTGGGGGCCTATGTTCAGGTGAGCGACCCCAGGGCCATCATGGCCCTCTTGTAACTTAATTATAGCCTGCAGTTGTAACAATTATACAACAATTATACATTTTGATTATTATTGATTAATCCATTGGTGTGCTGTTTCTTAACTCCTTGTTTTCTTTTCAATGATTATCATATTGAAAAAGCATAGGCCAGATTTGCCATGAATTTTCTGTTTACCATCACTTCTGAAGGTTGTCGATGTTATACATGTATACTTATGGGCATCTTTTACGGAATAAAATCTGTCTGTCAAAGTGAGAGTCATACTGTAAGTAACAGTAATGCTTGTCTGTTAGTATAATGTCTGTCCTGTCAGTATATAGTGTGTCTGTAAGTATAGAGTGTGTCTGTCAGTATAGAGTGTGTCTGTCAGTATAGAGTATGTCTATCTGTATAGAGTGTGTCTGTCTGTATAGAGTGTGTCTGTCAGTATAGAGTGTGTCTGTCAGTATAGAGTATGTCTATCTGTATAGAGGTGTGTCTGTCTGTATAGAGTATGTCTGTCAGTATAGAGTATATCTGTCAGTATAAAAGTATGTCTGTCAGTATAGAGTGTGTCTGTCAGTATAGAGTGTGTCTGTCAGTATAGAGTATGTCTATCTGTATAGAGTGTGTCTGTCAGTATAGAGTATGTCTGTCAGTATAGAGTGTGTCTGTCAGTATAGAGTGTGTCTGTCAGTATAGAGTATGTCTGTCAGTATAGAGTATGTCTGTCAGTATAGAGTGTGTCTGTCAGTATAGAGTGTGTCTGTCAGTATAGAGTATGTCTGTCTGTATAAAGTGTGTCTGTCTGTATAGAGTGTGTCTGTCAGTATAGAGTGTGTCTGTCAGTATAGAGTGTGTATAGTGTGTCTGTCAGTATATGGTATGTCTGTCAGTATAGAGTGTGTCTGTCAGTATAGAGTGTGTCTGTCAGTCACTATAAAGAGTATGTCTGTCAGTATAGAGTGTGTCTGTCAGTATAGAGTGTGTCTGTCAGTATAGAGTATTGTCTGTCTGTATAAAGTGTGTTCTGTCTGTATAGAGTGTGTCTGTCAGTATAGAGTGTGTCTGTCAGTATAGAGTGTGTATAGTGTGGTGTCTGTCAGTATATATGGTATGTCTGTCAGTATAGAGTGGTGTCTGTCAGTATAGAGTGTGGTCTGTCAGTAAAGTGTGTCTGTCAGTATAGAGTATGTCTGTCAGTATAGAGTATGTCTGTCAGTATAGAGTGTGTCTGTCAGTATAGAGTGTGTCTGTCAGTATAGTGTGTGTCTGTCAGTATAGAGTTTGTCTGTCAGTATAGAGTATGTCTGTCAGTATAGAGTGTGTCTGTCTGTATAGTGTGTCTGTCAGTATAGTGTGTGTCTGTCAGTATAGAGTGTCTGTCAGTATAGAGTGTGTCTGTCAGTATAGAGTGTCTGTCAGTATAGTGTGTCTGTCAGTATAGAGTGTGTCTGTCAGTATAGTGTGTCTGTCAGTATAGTGTTTGTCTGTCAGTATAGAGTGTGTCTGTCAGTATATGTGTCTGTCCCAGTATAGTGTTTGTCTGTCAGTATAGAGTGGTTGTCTGTCTGTATATAGTGTGTCTGTCAGTGATAGAGTGTGTCCTGTCTGTATAGTGTGTCTGTCAGTGTATAGTGTGTGTCTGTCAGTATAGAGTATGTATGTCAGTATAGAGTATGTCTGTCAGTATAGAGAATGTTGTCTGTATAGTGTGTCTGTCAGTATAATGTGTGTATGTCAGTATAGAGTGGTCTGTCAGATATAGAGTGTGTCTGTCAGTAAAGAGTGTCTGTCAGTATAGTGTGTCTGTCAGTATAGGAGTGTGTCTGTCAGTATAGGTGTGTCTGTCAGTAATAGTGTTTGTCTGTCAGTATAGGTGGGTGTCTGTCAGTATAGTGTGTGTCTGTCAGTATAGTGTTTGTCTGTCAGTATAGAGTGTGTCTGTCTGTATAGAGTGTGTCTGTCTGTATAGTGTGTGTCTGTCTGTTTAGAGTATGTCTGCTAGTAAAGAGTGTGTGTATGTCAGTATAGAGTGTGTCTGTCAGGTAAAGAGTATTGTCTGTCTGTAATAGGGGTATGTCTGTCAGTATAAGAGTGTGTCTGTCAGTATAGAGGCGTGTCTGTCAGTATAGAGTATGTCTGTCAGTATATAGAGTATTGTCTGTCAGTATAGAGTGTTGTCTTGTCAGTATAGAGCGTGTCTGTCAGTATAGGGGCAGTATGTCTGTCAGTATAGAAGTATGTCTGTCAGTAACTAGAGTGTGTCTGTCAGTATTTAGAGTGTGTATTATGGCTGTCAGTATAGAGAGTGTCTGTAAGTATAGAGGATATATGTCTGTCAGTATAGAGTGTGTCTGTCAGTATAGAGTGTGTCTGTGTCAGTTTTTATAGAGTGTGTCTGTCAGTATAGAGTAATGTCTATCAGTATAGAGTGGTATGTCAGTTATAGAGTATGTCTGTCAGTATAGAGTGTGTCTGTCAGTATAGAGTGTGTCTGTCAGTATAGAGTGTGTCTGTCAGTATAGAGTATGTCTGTCAGTATAGAGTGTGTCTGTCAGTATAGAGTGTATCTGTCAGTATAGAGTGTGTCTGTCAGTATAGAGTGTGTCTGTCAGTATAAGAGTATGTCTGTCCGTACAGAGTGGTGTCTGTCAGTATAAAGTATGTCTGTACAGTATAGAGCGTGTCTGTCAGTATAGAGTGTGTCTGTCAGTATAGAGTATGTCTGTCAGTATAGAGTGTGTCTGTCAGTACAGAGTATGTCTGTCAGTACAGAGTATGTCTGTCAGTATAAAGTATGTCTGTCAGTATAGAGCGTGCCTGTCAGTACAGGAGTGTGTCTGTCAGTATAAGGTATGTCTGTCAGTATAGAAGCGTGTCTGTCAGTATAGAGTATGTCTGTCAGTACAGAGTATGTGTGTCAGTATAAAGTATGTCTGTCAGTATAGAGTATGGTATCTGTCAGTACAGAGTATGAATGTCTGTCAGTATAGGAGTATGTCTGTCCAGTATAGTGTGTCTGTCAGTATAGAGTCTGTCTGTTAGTATAGAGTGTGTCTGTCAGTATAAAGTATGTCTGTCAGTATAGAGTATGTCTGTCAGTACAGAGTATGTCTGTCAGTATAGAGTATGTCTTTCAGTATAGTGTGTCTGTCAGTATATAGAGTCTGTCTGTCCAGTATAGAGTGTGTCTGTCAGTATAGAGTGTGTCTGTCAGTATAGAGTGTGTCTGTCAGTATAGAGTGTGTCTGTCAGTATAGTGTGTGTCTGTCAGTATATGAAGTATGTCTGTCAGTATAGAGTATGTCTGTCAGTATAGAGTTATGTCTGTCAGTATTAGAGTGTGTCTGTCAGTATAGAGTATCTCTGTCGTATAGAGTGTGTCTGTCAGTATAGAGTATGTCTGTCCAAGTATAGAGTATGTCTGTCAGTTTAGAGTATGTCTGTCAGTGAATAGAGTATATCTGTCAGTATAGAGTATGTCTGTCAGTATAGAGTGTGTCTGTCAGTATAGAATGTGTCTGTCAGTATAGAGTATGTCTGTCAGTATAGAGTGTGTCTGTCAATATAAAGTATGTCTATCTGTATAGAGTATGTCTGTCAGTATAGAGTGTGTCTGTCAGTATAGAGTGTGTCTGTCAGTATAAAGTGTGTCTGTCAGTATAGAGTATGTCTGTCTGTATAAAGTATGTAAACAGAGGCAAGTCATTATCATTGATAACATATAGAAGGGTAAGGGAAGGGCAAGATCATGACAACTTTAGTATGACAGCTCTATTAGCTCTGTTCTGGAACTGATGCCTACAGGGAATTTGTTGCCTGACATTATTGAAAACAATAAGGAATTAACCATTGATATGGTACATTATCATGATATGCAAGTCTAATATATCAGATTTGGATGTTAAATTTCAAGTACAGGAAGCTTTAAACAAAGAACTACATTTATTTATTTTATTTATGTTGAACATAAGGCCAGCATACTACGCTTTTTCCCACAGGTTACGAGTTAAAGTGGCCTCTCTTTCAATTTGGAAAAAAAAACACACAAAAAACACACAGTATTTTGCACAAAAGAAGGGTAAAATTGAATGATATTTAAAAAAATGATTCTGGATGGATTGAACATCTGTATACGCCCCGCTAAAAAAAAAAACCCCGGGCCTGCTTGACTTATTTTGGGGATTTTATAAACTGTAATTTTGCCAAAACTATAAAGAATTTATAAATGTGTATTATAAAAGACTGTAGCAAAAATGATTTTTTAAATTAATGATTTTTAAAAGGCTCCCATGGTTTTTTTTGACATGACAGGACTGGATAACTATTTTTTTGAGATTTGAAGGTCAAGACCAATAATTCATGTGCAAAAGTTCAGATCATTTTTTCAGTCAATTTTTTGTCCATCTGTCTGTATGCACTACTAAAAATAGAATAGGGGGTTGGGGGCATCTACAAAAGAGAACATTACAGTTCATTACTTAACAATAGAACAAATAGACCATTCGCCCTCTATCCAGCAAAAGAAAATAACAAAAGAAATGTCCCCTTATTCCATTATGGTCGTCCCTCAGTAGCACTTCATGTTACCAAAACTCTACCATTCATCAAGGGAAATCCACAACCTGCTGTAACCAAAAGTGACAAGTCTTTACCACCAGTCTAGAGCCAGGCCAGCCTGAATGTTCATGCAGTCTGACCAGGCTCTTTACTGTTGGTAGCTCAATTTTTGTGTTGTGATATAATTGAAATCAGTTAAACTCTAAATGTGCTCCTCCAAACTCATAAGCTGGGCAATTTTGTTGAAGAATTCAGCGAGTAATGGGTTCAGTAAGGCATTAGTCCACCTAATTGTACAGCACAACGAGATATTGTGCTATTTTGTGTCTGGGCAATATCTCGCCTCTAGAACGGAGATTCTGACCCAGAACGTTAATATCTCTGAATCTAGCTTTTGCACATCAATATATTTTGACTAAGTAAGGCATATAAATGACAGTTGAACATGCACTGTTTTTAATGACAATGTATTTCACAAACAGAGATATAAATAATTTAGCTGGTGTCAGGATGAAAAAAGTCTGTAACAATAGTTTGTGTGTGAAACAGGTAACTACGTGACTATGTGACTATAAATTAGTGACAGGTATGTTTGTCTTGGCTGTATATTAAATAACTTGATAACAATCTGTGAGCAGCACATTCTTAATACAGTAGTTCATAATTCACAAAATTCTTGTTATATGTAAGTGAATAGCTTCTCCAGACAATACATTAGTTCATAATTTCTTGTTGTATGTAGTGAATAGCTTCTCCAGAAAAAGAAAACAATAGTTTATAATTTCTTGTTGTATGTAGTGAATAGCTTCTCAAGACAGCACAGTAGTTCATAATTGATAGTTGTATTTAGTGAATAGCTTCTATATGTCCAGATAAAAACAATAGTGTTGTTACATAATTCTTGTTGTCTATAAGTAAACTTTTTCCCAGATAATACAATAGTTCATAATTCTTGCTGTATATAATGAAAAAGTCATCAGGAAAATATAGTAGAATATGGACCTTTCCGGTTTTTCATAGCGGACCATTTAGCCACACCTTTTTGATTCATTGCTAGGTCAACTGCTCACAAATAGTATCACAAACATAATCACTTGTTCTTTTGTGCAAACCAGGTCAACCTGTGACTATGTATTATCTCAGTGTAGCGATTGGATAACAAGTTAGCCAATTTACATAAAACTGTAAACACCGGAAAGGTCCATAGTGAAAAGGTTCTCCAGATAATACAATATTTCATTGTTATTATGTCTCTGTCAGTTTGCATTCAGCTTGTCTGGCTTTCAAAGGCCAGGTTTTAATGAAACTTCACAGAAATGATCAGTACCATCCCTAGTTGTGCATAACGCCCACACGTTCCCCTCTGCTGCACAAAATGGCCGCCAGAGCTTAAAATAAATAGAAAAATCTTGTTCAGTTCAAACTACTGGCGAGATTTTGCCCAAATTCACAGGAGAGATCAGCACCATACCTTGTTTTGGGAGACATATGTTTTTGTTCTAGATGTTGTATATAGTGGAATATAAGGTTTTCCAAATGACAAGCGAAATGAAACAAACAAACAATGTTGGGTTCTGCCATTGCTAGCTATCGGGGAACAATTATGTTCCATGCAACATTTTAATTTTGGCAATTGTTAGCCAACTTGTATTTACATTTTATCTATTTGAAATCATTTCTCAATTTCATTATTATATGAAATAAATATATTTTCATATATTTCAATTAATAGACGCTAATCTTATAATTTATAAATTGTGTTATATACATATGTGGTCAATCTTAATTGGCAGTAACAATGTTACTATAGAGAAAATAAAAAAATGCCAATAAATCTACTACTAAAATAGTCATTTAGGTACTTACAAATGAATGAGAAAAACCATAGGTTCATAGCTCTTAATAACTTTAAAGAGAGCTTATCAATATAAAGTACTGACAAGATAAGAAATTTGGTTAATTATATTATACCAGGGTAATTTACAGGTTATTAAAGGTAAGTAGTATAGAACATATCTCTTGTAAAACAACAACATATGAGCCGCGTCATGACAAAACCAACATAATGGGTTTGCGACCAGCATGAATCCAGACCAGCCTGTGCATCCAGGCAGTCTGATCAGGATCCATGCTGTTCGCTATCAGTTTCTCTACTTGTAATAGAGTTGGTAAGCGAACAGCATGGATCCTGATCAGACTGCGCGTATGCGCAGGCTGGTCTGGATCCATGCTGGTCGCAAACGCACTATGTTGGTTTTGTCGTGATGCGGCTCATTTATGAATGAAAATGTTCGCCATGTTTTATCAGTGTAAACCATAATGCTCATCTTAATCAGAAATTTGGTTAATTTTGTAAACATAGTTTATTAACAGGTAATTATACATAGTGTGTTAACCAGGTTAAAGGGTGGGGGGGAATGTATTGTACCTGTAAATACTTACAGACATATTCTCCGAGGTAACATGATTGTAAACAAATCACCGAGCTATAGTAGAGTTGGCAGCCATAGCCGCTAAGGTCACTGACTTTATACCTCTCCCAAACCAAGTACATTAATAGGCAAATATTTTATATTTACCCTTACCGTGCTGGTACCGAAAACCCTGATTGTAGCAAAAGTGCAATATTCACTTTTCGGTCCTATCCGTCAGTTTTCGAATAAGGATCATAAACACAATAGTATGATAGAATAGGTACGGTATTTTAATCAAACCTACACTAAAAAACTAAACAAAAAACTAAACGTGTCAACAAATAATATTTCAAATGCTGGGGTTCGTTTTTTTATTTTCCGTTTATTCCAAGTTATTGTGTAAAAGACAACCTAAATTAAGTAAATGCATAGGTATAAAAGTAAACAGTACATTATTTATAAACTTATTATTATGTCTTAGAAACCGAAAGTAGAAATATTTACCTGTGGATTTGGCAATGATGTTATATCCTTAAATTGTCTAGGATTGTCAGACATATTTTAATTTAATTTTACCCAAATATACTTTATTTCCTGTCGGACATCAATAAATACAATCAGTTACTCCTTATACAAAGATTGCAGTTTACACCCTCAGTTATTATTTACATACTAGGACTTGACTTTCAGTTGGTATTAAGTCTAAGATGAGTAGGAATAATGGTCAAGGAGTTCCGATGGCGGGAAGTGATAAGCGTTTGCCACAAGAGTGAGCCAGGCCAGCCTGCACATCCGTGCAGTCTTCCTATGACTATGCTCTATACTGTCTGCTTACCAAATTTAAGTTTTTATCCTGATACCCCTTATCCTATGAATGTATTCTTCCAAAAAATGTAAGCTGGACAAGTCCATTTAAGAAAATTCAACAAGTTTAGGGTTGTTATTATTATGATACCCGTCAATAGTATGCTATCTTTTATAATAAGTTACCTGTAATATGTATACTGCTGGCACTCTTAGTGCAGCCTTCACTAAGTCTTGAATTTGGTTTAATGCAAATATTTTCAAGTCTGGTGATTATGAAGTGAAGGTTAAGGTAGAACAAGTCAGTTAGTTCTATGTTTCTTTGAAGAAGTTTGTAATCCTTTATTATAATGTTCTCATGTTAATCAGACTTCAGCGTGTTTTACTGTTAATATTTTCAACAGATTTAAATGTTTTTGGGAGATTTTATGGTCGGTAAACCATGGATTTTTGCTCCTCTGTTTGGAAGAAAAAGTCAATGTGGTGTCCTTATTGTCTTGCTGTTGTGTTGCTAATGTCCTGCAGAAACTTGGGCTGATTATGTAAATGTTTCAAAAGGTATCAACATGAAACTTTGAATATTTGCCTATCATGACAAGGCGCAGTTGTGAGACAAGGGGCATAATTCTACAAGTAATATTCTTATTAGAGTTATGTCCCTTTTCAACTGGTGTGAGTCTTTGGTAAACCACATGTTCAGTTGAGTACCGCTCAAGTCAGTGCTAGGGGACATGAGGGATGTTGCACTTTTCATTATCCCTCATGTATAGACTGAATCAAATGTAATTTTGTTGTGATTATTGCTTCTGATGGATCACCCTTTCTCCAGATCTCCAGTCTACAGTAATGCATAATTATGTGCCTTAAACTTTAATCACATTGCTGGGGACCTTTAGCAGGAATTTATATATCTGCCCGGGTACATAAGGCCGGGTCTTTAGAAGCGAATTAGAGTGAGGTGTTGTGTTCTCAGGTGCAAGCACTATACATTTAAAGTACATCTTGTATTGTATCAAGTCAGAGCTCATTACCATCAGTAAAAACATAAAAAATGGCCATATTTGTACATAACAATGTTGGTGTGACTCAAAACTCAAAGTAAAAAGCTAAAATCTATTCCGTTTCTTAGTCATGTATATAGCATTTGCTTAGAGATTTTATCAGCTTGGTTAATTAACCAAGTTAATTACCAAGACTTTGACAAATACATTGTACATTATAAGTAAGGTGGGAATACTTGTAAATATTAATGAAAATATTTGAAGATAAGAATTCCTAGTTCGACCTGTCAATCAGTTAGCCATATTGTTTACAAAGTTGGCCAAGAATGTAGAGATGATATTGATGGCGAAATCCATCATTACCTTCAGACAAATAGGTTTTTGGGGGAAATTACAATCCAAGAGGGTTAGTATAATATATAGCCTGACACACATTGCTCCTATTGTCAGATATTGGAAATAAATTGTTACCATAGGGACAAGTTGTCAGTCACAAGTCCGATATCCCTATAGATATACATATATATATAAACTATGTAATTATATATATTGTTCCTCTCCTTCGACCCAAGTTTGACTTTGAAGAAACAAATTGTTATTTCGCTGCCAGTATGTATTTCTATATATATCTACAGAACAATAAAGTCAGTTCATGGTAGGCCTGGCTTTCATGGGATACTTGGGTTTTGTTTTTGTTTTTTGGTTCCACAAAATTAACTTTATACAATTAGGACATGTTTTTGCCTATTTTTAAAAAAAAAAACATCCTAAAAAATAAGGTTTACATTTTAACTCCATTGTCAGCATTGTATGTTTTTTTTTATATCAATGCTTTCACATATCATGCATAACCTCCCCCGCTACCTATTTTGAGAGTCAATATAATCCAATGATCAAAAAAAAAAAATTCTAACTATTTTGAATTCGTGTAATTTATATATATAATTAGTAAAGACCCCTCACCCAATTTATATATAATTAGTAAAGACCCCTCACCCCTACCCACAACCCAAAGAAACAAAAGGAGTAAAACAAAATACATATGTATATTAAATATGTCACATTTACAGAGCTATAAATATTGTAAAAATTTTGGAACTATCTATAATTGAAGCAAAATAATATGTCCTGAATGTCATGTACTGTAACATTTTGTTGACCTTGCTGTGTAAAGTTGAAAGTCAATGTGTCTGTGACAAATACATCTTCTTGTATTACTTTAAATGTTGGCATTAATTTGTTATAAAACAGGTTAAGTACTCTAGATCAGATTCCAGAAATGCTGAATGGAGAACAAACAAGTCATTACTTGATGTGTTTGTATTGTGTCAAGTATTGGCTGAACTTACTGATATAAACATGTCAACACTCATCCACTGCAGCCACTCCTGTGCTAATTGTTATTTTCTGAGGACTCTAATGGTAAAACATTTTGAAGCCAACTGATTATAGTGCCAGAATTTCTTTTAAATGACCTACAACCCTCCCCGAGCACTATCCCCAATTATAATCCCTGCAGTGTCCATTATAAACTAGGAAATTTAACACTGCCTTATTTATTTGTATTACAAAAACAACAAGGAAAGTAATACTATTACCTCATCTAACATCCAGGAAACTGATAAAGTAAGACCTGTATAATGCCCAGGGTACTTGTCAAGTATGCCCCATGTAACACCATAGTCATTGGTAAAGTAAGCCCTATCTATTCTAGCACCCAGGAGCCTCATCTTAGGCCCAGGGCACTGGTCAAGTAAGCCCCGTGTAGCACCCAAGTCAGTGGTAAAGTAAGCCCTATCTATTCTAGCACCCAGGAGCCTCACTCATCTTAGGCCCAGTGCACTGGTCAAGTAAGCCCCGTGTAGCACCCAGGTCATTGGTTAAGTAAGCCCTATCTATTCTAGCACCAAGGAGCCTCATCTTAGGCCCAGGGCACTGGTCAAGTAAGCCCCATGTAACACCCAAGTCATTGGTAAAGTAAGTCCTATCTATTTTTACACCCAGGTCACAAATAAAGTAAGCCCCGTCTTAGGCTCATGGCACTGGTCAAGTAAGCCCCATGTAACACCCAAGTCATTGGTAAAGTAAGTCCTATCTATTTTTACACCCAGGTCACAAATAAAGTAAGCCCCGTCTTAGGCCCAGGTCACTGGTCAAGTAAGCCCCATGTAACACCCAGGTCACTAAAAAAAGTAAGCTTCATGTAATGCCTATAGGGCACTGGTTAAGTAAGCTTAATCTAATGCCCAGAGCACTGGTCATGAAAGCTCCATATAATGCCCAGAGCACTGGTCATGAAAGCTCCATATAATGCCCAGAGCACTAGTCAAGTAAGCCCCATGTATTATCCATGTCACTAAAAGAAGTTAGCCTCATGTAATGTCTAGGGCACTGGTCATGAAAGCTCCATATAATGCCCAGGGCACTTGTTAATTATAAAAGTCAAGAAATGATGGCATTGAAACTTTTACAATAAGCTTACATTATACTGATCAAGAAGAAAGAATATCATCAAGAATGGAAATTAACAATATTTGCCAGGTGGCAATAAAATCTGTGCATGCTGTAACAATTTTAATGAAATGATAAAATGGAAAAAAAGAAATGAAGATGCAAAAAAACAACCCCATTTCATTCAGTTATTCATTTGCATGTTATAAGAATTAAAAATGGAGGATGTGTGTGAGAGAGGTGTGGGTCTGATAGGGGCATCATGATCACTAGATGGGAGGAAACTTTATCAGCTTGATGAACTGCGTGTGACTGACATACCCCAGGATATTTGGAATATAATTTGAAGCTGTTGAATTATCATAACATATCTTTTTTAAACATTACATGATTAAAAATTAATTTTTCTTTGCAGTGCTTTATGTTTAACTTCAGTTTAATTTGATTTTAATACAGATGAGATGTAAATCGTTTAAACAATGTGAAACTGTAGAAATAAAGTCATTGTTGTTTTCTTGTATTTATGATTAAAAAAAAATCTGTTTTTCATTAAAGGAAAGCTTACAATGTTGTTGTTGAACAGGATGTGTGATCCTCTTTAAGATTAAACTGTATAAAACACGATTGTTCAACAAAGAGCTAATTATCGGCACTGCCAATGAAAAGTTAATGATAAATCTTTAATTGTTCCATTTATTTATCTTATATAATGCAAACATACACAAATCTGTACCATGTCCTGATGTACACTGCTCTAAAATAACAACAATGTGATATTTGACAGTACTAATCCAATAGACCACTATCTGTTGGTATATCCCTTTTTCATCACTAATCCAGTGTCTGTTGATATATATTTTTTTACTATATGTTGGTATATACGTTTTTTAATTCATTGTATGTTGGTGGTGTTCCTCTTTGATCACTAATCCACATTCTGTTAATTCACTGTTTGTTGGCATACCCCTATAGTCCACTGTCTGTTGGTATGTCCCTATAATCCATTGCATGTTGGCATATCCCTAAAATCCACTGTCTGTTTGCATATCACATTAATTCACTGTCTGTTGGCATATCCTTTTAATTTACTGCCTGTTGGCAATCCATATAATCCACTGTCTGTTGGCATATCCCTATAATCCACTGTCTTTTGGCATGTCCCTATAGTCCACTGCTTGTTGGCAATCCATATAAATCACTGTCTGTTGGCATATCCCTATAATCCACTGTCTCTTTGCATATGCATGTTGGCATATCACTATAGTCCACTGTCTGTTGGCAATCCATATAAATCACTGTCTGTTGGCATATCCCTATAATCCACTGTCTGTTGGCATATCCCTTAAATCCACTGTCTGTTGGCAGATCTCTTTTACCCACTGTCTGTTGGCATATCCCTATAATTCACTGTCTGTTGGCATATCCTTTTAATTCACTGCCTGTTGGCATATCCTTATAGCCCACTGTCTGTTGGCAGATCTCTATGACCCACTGTCTGTTGGCATATCACTATAGTCCACTGTCTGTTGGCATATCCCTATAATCCACTGTCTGTTGGCATATCCCTATAATCTACTGTCTGTTGGCATATCCCTATAATCTACTGTCTGTTGGCACATCCCTATAATCCACTGTCTGTTGGGATATCCCTATAGTCCACTGTCTGTTGGTATTTCCCTATAATCCGCTGTCTGTTTGCATATCCCTATAATCTACTGCCTGTTGGCATATCCCTATAGTCCACTGCCTGTTGGTATTTTTCTATAGTCCACTGCCTGTTTGCATATCCCTTTAATCAACTTTCTGTTTACATACCTCTTAATTCAACTGTCTGTTGGCATATCCCTATAATCCACTGCATGTTGGCATGTCCCTATAGTCCACTGTCTGTTGGTAAACTACTGTTGCTTTGCATATCCCTTTTCATCATAATGGCTATACATTTTAGTAATTATTTAAAAATAGTTTAAGTAATAAAATTATTATCAAGTAGACAAAAGTACTTTTAGAATAAGTTATAATATGGGAAATATCATATTACTCAGTTAGCCCTTGGCAATAATTATGTTGAGAAAAGCATCAAATTGAGTCCCATTTTGTATACAGTAAATAATGTTTACAATCATACATTGTGAAAATTAAAAAATTCCTCAAGGACTTGAAATGTTTTTCCGAAGTAATTTATCATTCAAATTTCATTCCACCATCGCTAGGGACTCCAGTAATGACTTTTTTTAATCAAAGGTAAAACATGAAAGTGAGCATGTTCCTTCAATTATAATTAATTATCATGGAGAGGAAGTTAAATCTACATGCACGAGTCTTGTAGTGCACATAGTGCACGGGTTGCTTCAATTAACAGATGTTGATATGCGGTAGCCACCTGTTTTACACGAGATACAAAAATACCTAACAAGAAATATGTACTGTACTAACAGACATGCCAATAATGGGCTAGAAAGTATACATTATGTGCAATTAGATTCATCAATTTATCACCTTATGGTGTGTACTCCTGCCATCAAGAGTAATACCAATCGTTAGATTTCATAGTATTTCTTTACTTTTGATGGAAAGTATTAATGAATTTATCAAAATAATGAAGTTCTGTAAGAGGCAGTGAAGAAACATGAATATATAAGTAAAATGTACTCAAGAAGTTACTGAAATATATGTACAACAAAGTTGATGTTGACAAAATTAATGTACAGTGTACAAACCAGGTATCTTGATGTATCAGCTTGTGTTCTAATGGGTTATTTTTACTGACTTCAAATACTAGCCTCATACCACTGTTTGTTCGAATCCCACCAGGGACTTTAGATTCTTTCGTGAGAAGAAGCTACCAGGAGCTAGGTTATGGAAAGTCTATAGTTTTACTCAGGTGCCAAATTGTGTCTGAAATAATGCATGGAGGGGGCCCCAGCTAAGAAGTAAGAACCTCCTGTATCATGAAATCTTGTGCTAGAAACTCAACATATAACCTTAAACAGTGTGTCTTTAAACTAAACAATCAAGAAAAAGAAAATCATATTGAATCCCTCAATAGATTTGTTGTCTGTCTTCCTGTCCGTCTGTTAGTTCAGTTTAGCATATAAAATGCCCCCTTAAACTGTTCCCAATGGACATTCCTGGAAAACTTGTCAGGATAAATCGATAAATTTTCATACAAATAATTATAGAAATCAGTTACTTATGCTATCTAAGAATTACATTTATGTTATTTAATAAAATCATTATATCGTATTGATAAGAAAAGTAAGCACGCTGGGTAAACATTATTCAACGCCCTTGATGAGGTTTGCAGTGATGCAAAATTAGACGTATATACTGTAAAACACTTATTTTTCGCGAGAACCTTATTTCGCGAATTTGAGGCAAAATGTCCAAAATAATTATTTCGCGTCAACATGAATTCGCGTCTTCCCGAAAAATGTGAAACCGGAAACCCGATGTCATTCGGATATTTTCTGTCCTGTCAGTTCACTTACTTTCCGTCGTTTATTGTGCGACAATTGCATTTATATCTGTATCGATTTTTCTGATAACCTGCTAATCTTCTTGTTCAGTGAGAAATATGTCAATAAAGTTTGATAATTATTTGATATGTGTTCACTCTGTTAAAGTTTCACTGATTAGCCATTCAAAGGCAAGCAGACGAAAATCAATTAAACGGTACTGCAATTTGCCTTACCTGTAGTAAACGATTATGTTTACCCTCCGGCTTAAACTGTAGTAAAATACAATAGGATACAGTAAATAGAAATGTTACAAACAACTCGAAGGTGCTAAAGTATTTGTACCAATTAGAACAATCTGTAGAAATACCATTAAAATTTTGTGAGACGCATTAATTTGTTTATACTGAATTCTAGTGCAAGTCACAGTTACCTTCCTTGACACAGGTAATATGCAGCGAAGAAGTTTTTTCCAATTCCTCAATAATACCAAATTGTTACAAGCAAATATTTCATACTAGTAATATGTACGATATGTATATGCTGCAACACTTGAATAGCTACATGATGTAACTAGAACTTAATTCGATACTTTCCCGCAGATATATATCCACGTGTACGCATTTTCGGATAGTGTTCATTTTCGGACAAGTGTATAGACTAAGTGAAATATTCGCGAGAAATATGAATTCGCGTCTTAGAAAATTCGCGAATATTAGCGAAAATAAATTTCTCGCGAATAATAAGTGTTTTACAGTATTTAGAATACACGTGTGATATGGGTTTAGATATTTACACAGAGATCAGTTTAATTTTCTCTAAAACTGTTGGGGCTTTTATAAGAGAGAGGGGAGAAAAGTGATCACAATAACCATCGGTAAATCGATTGTTCGTATTGCCCATGCTGTCCCACAGGCAGAACGAACAAGGAGTTATTTCCAGAAATTACTTTATAAAATATCATATAGGATAATTGGATCAAAAACCAACACAAATTAAGTATCAAAGCATGTTTCGCTTTATTAAGCTTCCTCAGTTGATACATATATAAAAAAAAATGACGTAAACGTACAAAACAAAACAAACGTCTACGTTAATAGACGTTACATTTGGCGCGTTAAAGGAACGTGATAATATTACAATAAGTATTACAATAAAACATGTGCATATGTATGTATAAACGTAATTTTTTTTAAAAACATAGCATATATAATTTTCGAAAAGAATTACATAAAATAACTGGATCAAAAGATACATATATTTTCATAGAGAAACTAGGCTAGTAAATAATTACAACAAGTATGAAAACAACAGTTACTTATGTGAAAGTTTAGAATTCGAAAAAAAAATATATAAATATCATACAGACAAGTAAAGTATGCATCAGATAAAACAGGCAAATAAGACAAAGTCAGATTGTGACGGCCCTGACCATTGCAAACTGGTTTATACCTTACACCAGGCAAGCTGAGTAGCTCAGTTTCTTTTAATAAACCAAGCTCATTGACAGTCAACCAAGGTGAGCTTTTGCGATCACAATTTATCTGGCGTCTGTCCATCCGTCTGACAGCCAACCTTTATTTTTTATGATTTTAAGAAACTTTTGGATAAAATTCAAAATTTTATGCAGACGACATTCATAGCAGCAAAAAAAATGTTCCCAGCATGCATTTGTTTTATATAGGACTATATTGATTTGAAGTATTGTATATTTTCAGGTGACATATTTGATGAAGTAGCTCCGGCAATAGAGGAGGCTGGACTAGACTGTGAATGTCTAGGTGGAGGTAGAATTCATCATGATACAGGGAAAAAGAAGATAGAAATATTTGGATATTCACAGGTATGACTCATGTTAAACAATATGAACTTGTAAGGTCTTTTTCTTCAACATTTAAAGTGGTGCTTATGATATTGGTAATGTAACATTGTAACATCAAGTTTTACTGGTTACGGAGGACCATTTGATTCCCTTTACTGCATTATTTCAAAGAAAAACAGGCACCTAATTTAATACTTTATCCACAGACACTGGGGGTGTGGAGCTTAAAATGCCTTTAAAATCCAAATGAAATGTATGTTTGTCAATCCCAGCACATGTACTGATCATATATATCAAAAGAACCTAATATAAGCAGTTTTGAAGAAAATTCATATTTCAATGTCTCTAATAGTGTACAATGTATTATTATAGAGGTTGAAATATCATTTTTTTTTCAAAACGGCTTATATAAAGTTTTTATATATATATATGATCAGTACATGTGCTGGGATTGACAAATATACATTTTATTTGGATTTACAAGACGTTTTAAGCTCCACACCCCAAGTGTCTGTGACTTTATCCTCTGACTCTCTTTAAGACTCGAGTCCGCTGGCAGCAGCTTATCAATCTACCTATGCAACATAAGCTGACAAATTCATGCAGTCTGATCATCGACTGCGCTTTTAGCTATCACTATTCAGCCAGTACTTATTTTGAAAATTTCCTTAAAAATGATAAATGGTTTTGTCCAGATTGAAAGATGAACAAATCCATCTAGGAAATTTAGCACGGTAAATGTTGATGCCTTCCTCACATGAAAGAAATCAGTGTTGTCTGCTTGACTCAGACTCGCAGCAATGAAGTGCAGACTCACAGCAATAAAGTGCAAGTGATACAGTGACAAACTTTAGCCACTTTGCTAGGGAGGCCCATTGGTATAGTATAATAATGTATATTTGTATTTACCTATTTCACAGAAAGAAAAGACAACTGTTACTTTACTATAACCTTTCAACAGATGAATCGTAGATAGATTAAACTACATATCATCAGCACACTTAACATTTGTCAGCACATTTAACATTCACTATGGTCGTAGTGTATTCTAGGCTGTCACAGGTATGAGACCTGTTCAATGAAAAACTGATGAAAATAATGCATTTTTTCATTGATGGAAAACAAATGTTTTCGGAAAAGATTATAGATTACTGTAATTGACAGGGGAAGCTTATGTAGGAAGTTATTTATCATGAGTTTATCAGAGTGGAAGGTAAAAAATTACACCTGTTATATTAAACAGTCTAACCTCGCACAATGCTTGTGAAGAATTCCTCCCATTCTTGTAAATGTCCCCTTATACCCTGCCAATAAACTGCCAAAAATTATATTTCCATGACATTATTGGTTATAGATGAGAATATCACTGTCTTGTGTACTTGGTTTACCCTGAATCTGCTAAATTTCTATAATGGATTTGTCCAGCTTTGAATTGGGAACAGTCTATTATAATTTGAAGGGAGGGATTTCAATATCAAAATAGATAATAATGAGCTATCAACAGAATAGAGTCTGGTCAGACAGGCTGGCCTGGCTCTATACTGCTGGCAAGGGCTAATCACTTTTGGTTCCAACTGATTAAGGGTTAATGGGCTGGAAAGGAAGTGTTGAGAAGAATAGATTGTGGACTTGAGAAGTTGAATTTTGATATTTTACAGATGTAGACATTATACTAAGGGTAGTAACTCAAAGGGTGCTTGCTTATAATGTAGATAATGACATTAAGGATTAATATTATGCACACAAGAACATTATTACATTGTATTTACCATGTAAGTATAAACATGCAATATGAACAAGGAACACACTGTATGAACAAGGAGTGAGGAAGCTATCCAGCTAGCTTACAGAACGTCGGTGGTTCTACTCAGGTGCCCGTTCATGCCTGAAAAAATGCACGGAGGGACACCTGAGGTCTTCCGCTGGAATGTCGCCAAATGACCTATACTGTGTCGGTGTGACGTAAAACCCAAATCAAACAAACAAATATGAACATAGAAACATGCAATATGAACATAGGAACATGCAATATAAACATAGGAAGTTGGAACACACTATATGAACATAGTATCATGCAATATGAACATAGGAACACACTATAAGAACATAGAAACATGCAGTATGAACAAGGGAACACACTATATGAACAAAGTAACATACAATATGACCATAGAAACACACAAAAGATCATAGAAACATATGAAGATAGGATACACATTTGAACATATATTTTGTTTAGAAGAACATATTGTACATTTCATTTTATCCAAAATAATGTTGTAGTTGTAAGTGTCTCTGATTTTTCCACTGGGATTATACAGTAAATTAGCTTATAATCCCAATAGTTAGTCTAGATTCATAAACACTCCGGGGGAATGTTTGTTATTTACAGACTCTACATTGATCATTTATATTTTGACAGGTTATTGGTACATCTTCTTTCAAATCTGGCAAATAAAATAAGTTGAGGAACAACATCCTCGGGGAAAAAATTGCTTCAATGATAGCTAGTTAAGAATGTGAGGCAGGCTGCAAGTTTGCCTGTTTGATGTGTTTGTGTGTTGTGTGTGTAATGTGAGTGAGCAATCAAAGGCCACCACAGTGCTCTTGTGTTTTATTTGATTGTGTGTTTTGTGTGTTATACTCTCACATCGTCATTAAATAGATTCCACTTATTGTTATCTAGAAGATGAATAGATAAAGAGAAGAATAACTATAGTATAAAACACAGGTAGTCCTCTAGTTGGCAATGTCACTGATATAAGAAAATTCATATTAGAAAAAACAGCCTGCCGGCAGTAGCAGTATAGGTAATAATTCATGTAAATTATGATTTGAAGGTAAGAACTTAGACAAGAATTTGGAAAGTGGAAGTGTTTCCTGTCCCATTACTGAGATAGAACACTCTAAAGTCTTTTAAGATTAGCAAAACTCACTTTGGAATCCAGTAAACTAGAAAATTGGGGAGGCAGGAAAATTTGGTATTTTCTTCTTGTAAAACGAACAAAGCATTCATTACTGGGTGAATTAGAGAATGTTGGTTTGTCATTAGTTTTGATTGTTGTTTTACAAAGTTAACTGACAAGATATTGTTTGATGTATAGTTCTGTCTTGGTTTGAGTTCGTGTACTGGGATAAACTTACCTAACTGGTGCTACTAAATGAATATTGTCTTTTATGTTGAGTGCGTAACCCCCTAATATAACATATACATATACTGTCTCTTTCTATACTTGAAAGAAAGCTTTGATGGAGCTTTGAAAGTACTCCTTTGTAGTTACAACTTTTTTATTCATTCCGATTAAACAGTTTGTGTAATCGTAGGATTGTAGTGTTTGATGAAACAAGGGTCCAATTAGGCAAGTAAGTTGAGTAAAGTGGGTTGGTATCTGCCAGGGACTTGTGAAGAAACTGTCCAGTTAAATATGGAAAGTCAGTGGTTCTGCTTTTGAAATAATGTGTGGTGGGTTTCAGAGGTCTTAAATGATTTTGGAATGTTAACATTTTTCAGTAAGACTAAATGGCCAAGTTGTTAAGGTCGCTGAACCTATAGGATAGGAATCTATCCAGCTAGGTTATGAAAGGTCAATGGTAATCTACTCTGAGGTGCATACTTGTGCCTGAAAGTCCCCATATATAACCCTTTTCAGTGTAGGTGTGACTTAAAACCCACAAAACAACCTTTATAGCTTATATGACCCTTGTAAATAGGTTATATGACCCATGTAGGTATCTCATTATCACCCAGTAATATCTTGGAATCATTCTTTCTACTTGGATCTATGACAATCTTAGATTCCTTAACCACATTGTGGGAAGTACATGTTGTAATGTCTTATATTGTTTGCATATTTCCATAAAGACATCTTGTCCACAGGAATGTCATTCCATTATGTTGTAAAATGATTTTATTACATCACCTATAGTAAACTATCATCAGAAGTATCGAACATATTTGAGGTATGTTATATATACTCGTCAGTTAATGAATTTCATCCTATGACTAAGCCATAGAGCACACAATCATAATGTGGGTAAAGTTTTATAACCGCTCCCAGATGCTTGCCGGATTCATCATACATTAGGAACGAGTTAGAGTTCTTCGAACTCCACCCAAATTTAATGTAACATTGTGTTATGACATTTTTTTTTATTTTTGGTGCTAACAACCTATTTCAATAATGCTGATAAGCCCGGCTTCAGAGGAAATGATTTTAAGTGGAATGCAATATAAAATAAACTGATAATTATCTTAGGAGTGCATCTGATAGAAAATGTTGGGATAAAAGGAGGAAAATGCATTAAGAGGCTGCATAAAGGTGAACATCTGGCAGATATTAATTGATACTAGCATTTCATATGATGTGTAATTCATAAACAATATGTTATTGGTGCTTGATTTTATTAGCAATTATCCCATGTTCAATTATAAACAAGCATAATTTTGTTTATATCTTTTATTTATGCAGAAAGTTTGCTGCTTCTTTATTTTTGTCCCTTTGACAGCTGTTATAGGCAAGTTTTGCCTGTGTGCTGTATAAGTGTATGACAAATTTGTTTCACATAATCTACCAATTTGACAATTTTATTATTAAGTGCTATGAAATTCATGAAAGCAATGTGCTTCAAGGGAGAGCACTTCTGTCTATTGTATGTGATTTTGACATATCTTTAACTCTCGAATTTTGACATATTCTTGACTGGGATTTTGACATATTCTTGACTCTTGAATTTTGACATATTCCTGACTGCAATAACAGAGATATCCCTGACCATTTTGATCCACTGCATTGTCCCTGCAGAGCAGGACATGAAAAGTAAATGCCAAGAGCACATTCCTTACTAAACTCTGCTCTTCCCCAGGTTGCCACGGTTGCAATTGACTGGTACATTTATTATTAGCATGAAATAACAGAAATCTTAACAATAAAATTATATAAAGAGTTTCTCAATTTTTAGCAAAACACTCCAGGGAATAGGGATAGCTTTTGTACTCGCCCAGGCAACTGCGTCTCACTTTGGTTAAGTTTTTGTGTGCAAGTTTGTGTCTCCAAAACTACATGTACTAAATAGAAACACACTTATTTGAGAAACATTCAACAAATATATTTGGAGGTCACTCTCCAAGGCTTATAACTTGGCTCATAACTGGAACATGGATTTTGACAGAAATATGGCCCTTTTTGTACTTATAAAATTTGTCATTATCCAGGCTCTTGTTGTATTTTTAGGGATATGGACAAGCCAACCACAGCATCACAGCCCGTATTTTGAGCAAGAAGTTTCGTGATTACGACAACATCACATGGAACAATGATGGTTACTAGTAGCAACCAGGACCAATAAAAGGGAGATCACTCTTTGCATTGTATAGAGCTCAACAAAGGGAGATTACTACTGCTGACTTCAGATTATCAAGGGAAAGAACTCTTGGATTTATTAAAAGCAGTCTAGAGCCATGTAGTAGATGCTGATTTTAGACAGTTACAAGTTTTTCTTCATCAAGATTGAACTTGCCCAGTTGTTAAATTACTGAAAAATATGTTGTTTATGATTTATTTTCTTAATCTAGAAATTATGTTAAATAAATTTTGTGTAATGAATTACAGTGTGTAATTGAAATATGTCATTAATATATGTCATGAGTATAAACTCAATATTGTTTTCAGTTTTGGTGTAGGCACATTGTGCATATTAGAAAATATTGGAAAAGCATGAAAAAAAATTTAATTTTTAAAATCAGGCTGTAATAATTATGTTTGTTGAAATTTTAGATTTTTGTGGTTAATATAATTATATAAGGGGAAAAAATGCAATAATTTTCAATATTAAATGATAATAATTAGATTTTTATAGCAAATTAAAATCAGAATATACTTCGTGTATTGATTTTGAGTTTTGGAAAAATTTTAAAATTTATGTTGATTTTTTCATATCAAACTACGGTATATGGATTTTTGGGGGTTTTTTATTTTAAAAAATATTATCATATTTCTTTAATGAGCAAGACTTCATATAAAAGGTAGATACATGTACCTCAAAGACTATTTGAAGTGCCTACAGCTATATTTATATGATTGTAAAAATATAGATTTGTTGTCATGGTGAACATTCCTCTTGTAATTCTTTAAAAAAAAGTAATGAAAAATCTATACTGCGATCCTTTGTATTTAAATTTTTTGCTTCTAGCCCAGTTACTATTAGAAATGTCTTTGTCATGTTTTAATGAATCTAAATTTAAAATTCTTACAAATCTTTCATCATTCATTTCATAGTGCAGTATTTCCATGTTTATATTGTTTCATAGTGGGTTTGTTTTTTTAAAAACCAACATTTTTTTTTAGTATTTCCGAAGACTGATTGAATAGCATAAAAAGTAAATAGGTTGAAAATGAGAATTTGGAAGCATAGCGTACTGCTTCTGGAGAGCAACACCTTTTAGGAAACAAACATTTTGGTTGTTGTTGAGAGGTGGTTTCTCTAGACAGGTTTATTTTCTACTCTTGTTGTAAAGAGGTGATTGCTATATAAAGGGCTACACTGCAGAGGTTACACTGTATTCAATGCACTACTCCACCAGTTGTCATTTTCAAAGTTTGTCCTATTTACTATAAGCCAATCGACAACTAACTTTTTTCCCCTCGGTGACAGTCAGTCTCATGTTTTTAAATTTTAGCCTTCTTTGTTATGAAAATTAATATACACACATCTTACTAACTTTGAAATGAGATTAGAAAAAATAAGCATATTACTAGTATCCAGTACTTGAAAGTGGGAATTTTTTTTTATACTAGTTAACAAACATCATTTATAATATTCTGTCACATTCTTTTAATTTTTTTTTGAAATGAAAAATATTTGGGTATTTTTGTGAAGCTTTCAGACTTGCTCTGTTAGGCATTGTATTAGCAAAGTAACAATAGATATAAAGTTTTTGTCTATATTAAATGTGTGTTGTTTGTAATAATAATAATGTCCATATCTAAAAGATGTATACATATTAGTTATATTTTCTTTGTGTGTGTTTCTTTTCTTCCAATATTTGTTGGATTTGACAGTAAGGCAGAGCAAAAATGGTTCTGTTCCTGGTCTCCAAACGCCTGCTGTTAAAAAAGAGGGTAGGTAAGACGGCTCCAAACAGAACTCTTTTTATCTGTGAGTTAAATAAGTGTATTTTTATGAAACATGACTTTCGTTGTCATGGCAATGTATTGTGAGATTTGTCAGATTTGATTTCAAATGAATATAGTAAATAGTGACACAGTCGTACTTGTACATGTTGCAGTTATTAGATTTTAGGGTGATTTTTTTGTGTATTTAGTTTCTTTGTGATTTTTAGGTATATTTTGTAGCATAGGTACAAATATTTGTTGTTGTACGATTTTGTAAACATGAAACTGAATTGATTTCTTTATCAACAAATGAGAATTCTGTATGGATAATGATGTCATATTTTTAATTTATTACATAAAAAACACGTGCATTTGATGAGTCAACATTTATTTTAAGACCAGATGTAACCAGCAACTTATATTGGAAACCCACTTTTTGACATTTTCGAAGCCATTGAAAATTTGAATTTTTTTTTCCTCAGAAACTAATTGTTCTTAACTACTAACTTTGACTTAATTATTAACATATGATTA
Source organism: Ruditapes philippinarum (assembly GCF_026571515.1). Taxonomy (NCBI): domain Eukaryota; kingdom Metazoa; phylum Mollusca; class Bivalvia; order Venerida; family Veneridae; genus Ruditapes; species Ruditapes philippinarum. The sequence goes on along the minus strand of NW_026852000.1, from coordinate 438,422 downwards.
TATAACATAGTTATCAGTATTCTTTTAGAAAACTCATTGTTACACTACACACCTGCTTTATATAAAAAGTTTGTATTTCATAGGATCTTAAAGTGCACATGTATGCCTGTCTCCATGTTGGAATTTTCTAGAAAATAATGATGTCATGATGGAAAATATACTCTCATGTGACACAGAGGTGCATAATTATATTGTTAAGATGAAAACATTCGAAATAAGTGATACAGTTAAGATGAAAATTGTCAACAAAAAAAAGACGAGAGTTGCTTCGCGTTTTATTATGATACTACCTTAATTTAGTTGATATTAAATGATATTACTGATTTGTTAGGGTTCATGATTCTTAACAATTTTCTTATGAGTTAGTTTAGTTTTGTTCCCAACTGTGCGAGATGCCAGTGTTCTTTCAGTAAACTAGTCACTAGAAGAATTTTGAAATAAATTGTGAGGGGAATAAAGGAAAAATTTATATCACAAGGTTTTCCTGACTTTTTTTGTTGTTGACAAATCTCTGCTAGCTTGTAACCAAGGTCTTTTAGTTAATTATTGTAAAAGAAAAGAAGGGTAAAACAGAGTTCAAATAAGTAATCAATCATGGATGGCATAGACCTCAGTGGTTAAATAATGAAGTATCTGAGCTTCAGTATCGGATGATTAACAATAAGATGGTCTATAAAAAATAGACATATACTGAAATATTGAAAGTTAAATGAGGTTGAAGTTGAAATTACTTCCATGCTATTTGTGGATTATTTATTTTCTAAAAAAAAAAAAAAAGATCATACATCTTGTCGAAAAAAGGTTATGTTTTATTATATTAATTAAACATACAGCTTTGTAGATTTTTGTTCTACATTGTTGTTTAACTGTAATACAAAATAACCCTTGATAAAGAATTAATTTCAATTTTTTTTTTATTTGGATATATTCTCACTTGTTAAAAAAATGGAAACACAAAATATAAGATATTATTTTAGCCATAAAACATGAAGACAGAGTGAGTTGTGATTGAGTACAATTTTGTGTCAGATTGTTTTTTCCCCATTATTTATGTGGGCTCTTTTATATATCATATATCACCTAGGTAACACAATTTATCAGTTTTATTTTGTAAGCCTGATTGATAGTAGTGATTATTTTACTGATTTAAGTTTAAAAAAAAAGTCAAGATAAATTTTTTCTCTCGTTAAATATACTGTTCTAAATTTCTTGTTGCTGAATATAAAAAGTAATTTATACGGTTTTCTCTTTTTAAAAGTACTTGTTTTTAAACATTTTCGTTACATTATTTCAGTCCCTCATGAAATTATGAATAAGTTTTTTTGAGGCGATATTTTTTAAATAAATCAAATAGTATGTTATAGTTATAAATAACTTAAACAAGTCTCATGAAAAGTATTCAGAAGCATTCTAATGTGTACTATCAACAAAGAGTGTCATAATTCTGTGAAAAACTTAAAAGGAAGAAAAGTAATCTACAAATTGTGAGTGAAATATTTGTTACATCATCATTTATCGTCATGTTGTTGTTGTTGTAGTTTGAGTCATCAGTTTGTCCTTTATTGCAGCAGACGTCGGGTTTATTGTTGCTATGGTAACAGATTATAAGATTTCATACTGCATGTTTTGTAATGACAATTTTCATTGGATAATCATGATACCTGTATTATCTATATTAACATGACTAGTACAAAATTATAAATTTTTCTTTTTCCTTTTTAATCAAAAAGAGCAGTAGCGCAAGTTTGTTTAACTTTATTTAATTATATGGCCATGCATAAACTGCAGCTTGCTATATGGTTCCAGTTTTATATGATTACAAGCATTTATACCAGGCCATATAACCTGTCACAAAATCTTTATTAGCTGATTTTATAACCCAGTCCAAACAATTCCTGATATCACTGTTTTATTTACTGTATATTATATATATATGCTTTTTTTTTCAAGTGAAATATTAGGTGACATCTGTGTTTTTACTGTATAAGTTATAATTTAACAAAATTTAATTTGTTAATTAAATGATGTGTGTTATATATGTAAATTATAATTTTTGGTACATGTATATTGTTTAGCATGCCTCCAGATTACTGTCTATGATATTCTAAAGTGCATTAAACAGTAAAAATTATTTTAACCATTTAAATATATGTAGATAACAAACTTTTTTTAAAGTCATACATATTTACAAATCTCCTGAAAGGGACTTGGGATTCTTTCATGTGAGGGCACTCCCAGCTTGCTTATAGAACATTGATTGTTCTACTCAGGAGCAAGCTAGTGCCTGATATAATGCACAGAGGGACAGTGGCCTAAGATGTCTCCCCAACCAGTGATATATATGTAAAACAGTGTTCTTCTAACATAAAACCCAACAACAATTTTTTGTTTTGTTTGAAGTCAGCTGTATGAAAGAAAGCAGAATTTTGGAGTTTATAATAAAGAAAAAAATTTAGTCATGTTTTATTTTTGATTTTGTAAAGTATATATAGACAGCAGATATTAATGTTTATCTTCATTGCTGAATATGTTAATTTTTTGGTCTGGAGGCATGTAGCTTTTTAATTTTTCAATTTTTTAGTGCAGGGGGAGTAATCACTATGAATTTTAGTATTTTGTGAACATTTGTTGTCTCCCTTTGTAAGCATTTTTTTGTGTTTTGAGTTTTGGTTATTTTCATTTTTTTTTATAAAATGATCTGTATTATTATTTGAATAAATTCCTGTGAGGATTAAAGAGTACAAGTAATGTTTTGTTGTTAGTCTCTTTGCTCCTAGAACTAAAGGCTCCAGTTGACATTTTAGGGATACAGGTATTTTTCACTGTCATTTTACACACCAACAGAATATGAAGGGTTTACTGAAATCAATTTTCACCTAAAGAAAAACATTGTAATTTCAGCTATATATGATGATTCAAATGACTTATTGGTGTATGATCCAGTATCCCAGGGTAACAAATCTATATGTTATGCAAGCAGTTTTAAACTAGGTTGCCTGAGATACCAAGAAAAATTGTTATTATTCCAGTGAGACTCTCGTTTCTTGTTTTTAGAACCCTAGGTCTGAGGTTATAAAGAAATGTTCTAGGCTCGAACTCAGATCTCAGGTTTTTGATAAACTGCCACAGAATGTACACTGACCAATGAAATTCCTGAGTTTTAGACAACCCAGAAATTTTTTTTATTACCCTGAGGCCTGATTTCATTATTTCCTTTGTCTATTTATTCCACTCCTGTTTACCACTATTTGTAAAAAAAATCTTTAAAATAATCAGTCATAGCCTTTATGCCTTTCAAGTTTAAAATTGTAACTTCTAAATTTGTACCTTTGTTCTCTGACGTGGAAAAGACTGCCATGCATTATTTTATTCTTATGTTTTGCAGATATTTTCATAAAATCTGTGTTTGAAATGAAAAGAAAATTGAAGATAAGTTTTCTTCTTCTTAAGCATTACTCTTTTATGCAGTCTTTCAAACTGTATTTTATAATTTTATATAAGCCAACATATGACCTTTGAATGATTGGTCTTTGGTTCATCTGCCAGCATTGCCCACTAGTGTCCATTCACATTATCTTCTAAGCAACATTTTCTCTGTCGATTCCTCTAATTACAAACTAACCCTCTTTTTAGCTCACCTGTCACAAAGTGACATGGTGAGCATTTGTGATCGCTTTTCGTCCGTCCGTCCAACCAGCGCCCGTTCTGTAAACTTTTACTTTAAACAGCATCTACTTTAAACAGCAGCTCCTCATAAACCACTAAGCCAATTTCATTTAAACTTCACAGGAATGTTCCTTTGGTAGTCAACTTTAAAAATTATTCAAAGAATTTAATTCAAAGTAGAACTCTGGTTGCCATGGCATCTGAAAGAAAAAACTTAAAATATCTTCTTTTAGAAAACCCAAAGAGCTAGAGCTCAAATATTTGGCATGAAACATCATCTAGTCAGTGTCTACCAAATGTGTTCAAATAAATGCCCTGAGGTCAAAATTGGCCCCGCCCCGGGGGTCATTGATTTTCCTTATTTGTATATAGTAAAAACTTAAAATATCTTCTTTTAAAAACCCCAGAGAGCTAAAGATAAGATATTTAGCATGAAACATCTTCTAATGAGTGTCTACCAAGTTTGTTCAAATAAGGGCCCTTCGGTTATAATGGGCCCTGCCTCGATGGTTATTGATTTTCCTTATATATGTAAATATATAAATTTATATAGTAAAAACTTGAAAATCTGCTTATAAAAAACCCAAAGAGCTAGAGTGTAGATACTAAGCATGAAATATCTTCTAGTGAGTGTCTACCAAGTTTGTTCAAATAAAAGCCCTGGGGTCAAAATTGGCCCCTCCGAGTGTGGGGGGGGGAGGTTCATTGTTTTTCCCTATATGTATATATAGTAAAAACTTAAAAAATCTTCTTATAAAAACCCCAAAGAGCTAGAGCTTAGATATATATCATGAAACATCTTGTAATGGGTGTCTACAAAGTTTCTTCAAATAAAACCCCTGGTTTAAAATTTGCCTTGGCCTAGGGTCTATATACAGGTGAGCGCTTTCAGGGTCATGATGGCCCTCTTGTTACTTTTGTCACTAAGTGCCATTCTTCCATACCAGATTTTGCAAAAATATGAATTGTAGAAATATTTTGAAAGCAAATGAAATAAAAGAATAAAGACTTAGAACTATCCTCCCACTATGGCGTTTCCTGATAAACCAAAGTGCATGTTTTACCAAATTCATTGGAATAAGCTCAAATTCACCATCTACAAAAAATATTTGTCTGGTGTAGTTTTACACATGTCTGACTCTCGACAATTGTCAAGATATCTCAAAATAAAGATTAAAAAATACATGTTCATTTGGCTTGAAGAACTATGACAGGACTGTTTTTAGTGGTGTTCGTTATTATTTAGAGCTATTATTTAATTCTCAACAAACACTCAAACTGATTTTATTTGTTTAGAAACTGCTCATCCTAATGGGTGTGGATAGTGAAACTTTTCTTTTTATGAGTTGTTTCCCTTTATTACATTTACGCCATTTGCATCATGAAAAATCAACAAGTGGGTAACTTTATTAGAAGTCTATTCTTAGAGGAGCAGCTATTTAAAAGATAGAAACAATGGTAACAATCATTTATTGCACACGAATATAGCTCATTTCCATATACAAAATAATGACAGCCTTGATAAAGGATGTTGGTGCCAAGCAAAGGACCATTATTAGGGCTTTGAATTTACCAACTCTTGAATACAGACGTCAACGTGGAGATATGATACAAGTTTTTAAACTTATTCACAAAATAGACGATTTTGACTATGAAAAGTTGTTCAAATTATTTGTTTCATATCATGAAATCTGAGGACATATTTATAAATAAGAAAAGTTAAGACCACTAAAGGCAATATTAAAGACAAAATTCCTTCGCTTAAAGAGTCGTAAACGAATGGAACCTACTTTCCAGTGAAATAGTTTTATCCAAGAATGTAAATGAGTTCAAATCAAAATTAGATAAACACTGGCAGTGGAAAAGATTCAAACCCGACAATATTTATTGAATAGACCAGTACCGGAGCAAACAACAATGAAAACAGAACTCGAGGGGAATGATAGTCTGTTAGGGGACTAATAAAGTTTCCCATACATCACAAGGTATCACATGGTAAGATGTGCGCATACCAGGGAGAGATACCAATATATATCTACATGTATAGGCCTATATAAATGTTGAAAGTGATTTAAAAGGTAATTTATTATTGAATGCCATTGAAATGCCATGATAATGAAATATGAATTACAAATTGCAATAATCAGAATTGTTACTTATGGTAAATAAGCTAGCTCTCTGTCTTCAAATACATGTATGCATAAAATTTGTTAATTTATTATATTTCAGCAAAGGGCATAAAAAGACATTTAAAACAGCACTTACTTTTATGTAAGACAATAGACCTAGTTACAAATGTAGTTTTCATTATGCAATCAGAATAATTAGTGCACTGAGTACATTAGATTAATGTATTTCTTATGCATCAGGTAGGGTGTTTTAAATTCTGATGTCAGAAACTCAACAAGGGTTGAATAGGTGCAATTTCTGTCGGTAGCTTTTAACAGACACATTTGTGCAATATTCTTCCCTGATGAATTTTTCATGATACACTTCATGTTTAACTCTTACAATGCATAATATCGTAAATCTTAAAGTACATGTATATTTGATAGAGGCTCATAGGGAAGACTGGGCATGCCTAACTGTGTTGCCTCTTTGAATAAAGTCTTTATTATTATTATTATTAATATAAATTGTCTTGTTCATCTTAGAATGTGAATAACACTATTCATTACTTTTTTGCAGTTTTTAAAACATTTACTGACTGAATGGCCAATAGTAAAGACCATGTTCAAACATCATGGAGGCATGGATGATCAATTTGTGGACTTGAAAATATTCCTGCCAAAGAGGATTATTTCTTTTTCTCATTGACAACTGATTTGCCAACACATCATTTTTATATCAAAAGACATCTTAACCTTTAATAACTTGGACACATTGACATCCTCACAGTGACCTCAATAAGGTTTGTAATGTGAGTCTTATTGATACATATATCTATAATTATAATATAAATTCAGTCCTATAAAGATTGATAATTTTATTGAATATACAAATGTACCGTATATTTAAATGCATATCTAGGGGACACTACTTTGTTTATTTTTGCTTCATAGTATTACTCTAGTTATCCCCCTTATTGCTCTTGTTTGAAATTGTCATTTCAGTCCATTTTAAGTTTATTTTTTTAAGTGAATTTTTATAAGTTAACTATGATATAAATAATTGTAAGGTAAATAAAACATAGGCAAAACTAAAATGACTGCTGGAAGAGAAGAACAAAAGATTTAAACAGTACTTTATTGATCAATATTACTTTATTCATTATAAACTAAACAAATATTTAAAGGTCAAGCTTTGATGGTGATTTTTCTCTCTAATAATAATTATATTGACAATAATACCTTGTATAATAAACTTGTTGGTTTTGTACCAGATGTGAGATGTAAACAATTCTATAGTACAATTTGTAGAACTTTAAAATGGAAAGTTCAACATGATTTACCTCTATTTCCAATACATGAACACCTGCGAATTTTTATAAACTGGCTAAATTAGCTTCATGAATTTATTATTTTTCGGTTTTCATAATTGATTTTTTTATTTTGAATTTCCTAACAAGATCTTCAAAAGTATGATAGAAATTTTAAAGGTTAAATGATCAAAATAAGAAAGATACATTAATTATGTCTCAAACATTACATTAAATCATAGAAAAAAAAGTTGTTAGTTTCTGGTCTTCCATTAAGTTTCAAAATTTGGGAGTCAGAGATTGCAAAGTCTCTGATATTAGAAGCCGCATTATATAGATAAAGAAGGAAAATCATCATATTTTGGAGGTCACAAGCGAAAATCAAGGAGTAAATGACTCCCAAACGTCCTTTAACGGAAGCCTTCGAGTTTGTTAGTATTAACATAAAGTTAAAAATCATTCCTGCCATATTATCGTAAGGTCAGTTGATTAAAGGTCATCATCCTCATGGTCATTTACCTTGACTACAAGAAGCTGATTGTCTGTCTGATCATCTGTCAGCAATTTCATATCTGCTCTATATTTTTTTAAACTCTTTAGGTAAATTCATTATACAATTTGATTCTCAAATGTTTATCTTGACTTTTGTGACAACATGATCCCATATTTCGTAAGACAAGTTTACTGATCATTTGAGCCACATCACGACAAAACCAACATAATTGGTTTGCGACATGCATGGATCCAGACCAGCCTGGGCATCCGCGAAGTCTGATCAGGATCCATGCTGTTCGCTTACCAACTCTATTACAAGTAGAGAAACTGATAGCGAACACTGCATGGATCCTGATCAGACTGGGTGGATGCGCAGGCTGGTCTGGATCCATGCTAGTCGCAAACGCACTATGTTGGTTTTGTCGTGATGCGGCTCATTTTACGATTTTGGAGCCCCCATTCCCAGTGATATCAGGTATTAGTAAAGTGATTTCTTAATAAGAGGTAGCTACATGTTCTTATGTAAAATTCTGTTATTATATTATTACTGTTTGAAAAATGTTCAGTTGAATTTATTTTGGATTCCTCAAACAAATCTGGATTTTGTCGTATAATGCCTGCCTTTACTTATGTGGCATGTTTGTCTTTTCATTTCATCACATAATTATGTATGTTATACAAGCAATTTAATCAATTATATTCACCTTTTTCAAGTTTGCATACTTATATACATGAGAATTCTAATGTATTCTTTTATGAATTAAGCTTACAAAGGCTAGAGTGTAAATTTCTCACTCGTTTGTGGGAAATATTTGCATATTTTTCAATATTTCCTGCGATTATTTGTTATAAATTATCCCATTGAAAAGATATGCATACCAGAATAAATGATTTAAGGCATTAGAAGGAAATGTCATATAATCTTATATGGTATGTTAAACTCATGTTATATTTATTGTATTACTAGGATAGGATTATATTTGTATGAGTAATACAACATACAGTATAGTGGGATACAACTTGTATGATTTGTATGAGTAATACAACATACAGTAGATCACAACTTGTATGATTTGTATGAGTAATACAACATACAGTAGATCGCAACTTGTATGATTTGTATGAGTAATACAACATACAGTAGATCGCAACTTGTATGATTTGTATGAGTAATACAACATACAGTAGATCACAACTTGTATGATTTGTATGAGTAATACAACATACAGTAGATCGCAACTTGTATGATTTGTATGAGTAATACAACATACAGTAGGACACAACTTGTATGAGAAGAAGTGTCTGTATTCTTTGTATATGGAGGAATTTTAGAAAAAATCCTTATTGGACATAATTGCAAGTAAGTTTTTTTACATTTTTTAAATGTCCCCACTACTTAAATGGGGAAGAGGGGAATGGGTTTGCCCCTTTTCTGCCCATCCTGCTGTCACCAGTGTTTTTTCTTTTTTTACTTTTAGGGGAATGGTTGAACTTGCAGTGCCCATGGATTGGGGAAATGATGAGAAAATTTAGAAATTGGAAATGGAGGAAAGAAACCATTTTACACGCATGTTAAATTGTAATTCAAAAGATTTATCATTTCAGTCTACAAAGAAAAGACATTTGCCTTTTTTTTTTATAAAAAAAAAAAATGGATCTTAAAAAAGGAAGATGGAAAACAAACAAAAAATGGGCAGGAATTTTTTTTTGAAAGAGGGCAATTAAGTCAAATCCCCCCAAGCACTGAGGGCATAACAGATTTTCAGTCTTCAATTATATTAATGATAAACTGTGTCTTGGGGTTTCCAGATTTCTGGTTGAAGTTTTGTGCTGGTAAAATATTTTTTTTATTTTACTATTACTTTAATGACTTAATAAAATATTTCTTTAGAGATTTACTTCTACCTTCAAATATAAGTTCCTTATAAATCATCATTATAATCACCCACATAATAATTATGTGGCAAGGTTCATAACTCCAGTACCACTATTTTCAGAATTATCTCCCCTTTGAACTTATAATTCTTATAAATGGCGATATCTTTAATGTAACTTCATGGGACAAATATTTTGGTATTAAAACAGAAATTTCTCTTATAATATAGTTGTGAATTAAATCTTATCTTTTTAAAATTCATTTAAATACTAATTACCAAAGAGTGTTTTCTGGCATAATCAGTGGTAAAACTTGCTTTTAAAATTTTCTAACATCCTAAGTTATTGTAAAAGTTTTGAAAACTGGCTAATTTTAACTCAGTAATGAAATAGGCTGCCAATTTTGATGAAATATTTGATAATTTATTGATTATAACTATCTAGTCTTGTCACAGGTATATGTGGTTATAAAGGTGTGGTCTTTAATTTACCAATCTCAGTGTTTATTTCTGCTGTAGGGACAAAATGTATTGTTTGTTTTACATAATGAGGAATTTTAATTGAAGTGTCAGAATAGAAGAGAAGATGGCCCTGAGGTATAACCTATGTACATAAACAGGCCAAAGATTGTTCTTTAATTCTTTCTAATTTATTCAAATCTATTTCTTTCTTTTTTTGTATAATAAAAAGTAACCTTAATTTTGCTTGAGTAAACTATCATAAATTACCATAATAATCCACCTGGTGGTTTTCTAATGCAAGTTTAACAGTTGTTACAATGATGGCAATCAGTGGTGGTTTTCTAATGCAGGTTTTACAGTTGTTACAATGATGGCAATCAGTGGTGGTTTTCTAATGCAGGTTTTACAGTTGTTACAATGATGGCAATCAGTGGTGGTTTTCTTATGCAGGTTTTACAGTTGTTACAATGATGGCAATCAGTGGTGGTTTTCTAATGCAGGTTTTACAGTTGTTACAATGATGGCAATCAGTGGTGGTTTTCTTATGCAGGTTTTACATTTGTTACAATAATGGCAATCAGTGGTGGTTTTCTAATGCAGGTTTTACAGTTGTTACAATGATGGCAATCAGTGGTGGTTTTCTAATGCTGGTTTACAGTTGTTACAATGATGGCAATCAGTGGTGGTTTTCTTATGCAGGTTTTACAGTTGTTACAATGATTGCAATCAGTGGTGGTTTTCTAATGCAGGTTTTACAGTTGTTACAATGATGGCAATCAGTGGTGGTTTTCTAATGCAGGTTCTACATTGTTACAGTGATTGCAATCAGTGGTGGTTTTCTAATGTAGGTTTTACAGTTGTTGCAATGATGGCAATCAGTGGTGGTTTTCTAATGCAGGTTTTACAGTTGTTATAAGGATGGGAATCAGTGGTGGTTTTCTAATGCAGGTTTTACAGTTGTAACAATGATGGCAATCAGAGTGGTTTTCTTATGCAGGTTTTACAGTTTGAAAAAGGAGTCGTATTTTAGCTTCCACCCTGGTTGGTGGGTGGGTGGCGGCATCCTATTTTTGTCCGGAGCATATCTCTTACACCCATGAAGGGATTCTAATGAAACTTCATACAAATGTTCACCACTATGAGAAGCCGTGTCCTGCACATGAAGCAGGCCTTTTGATCAAAGGTCAAGGTCACACTTAGAGGTCATAGAAAAATGCTGGTTCGGAGCAAAACTTCTACATGCATCGAGGGATTTCATTATAACTTGGCACAAATGTTCACTATTATGAGGTGGAGTGTTGCGTGCAAAATTTAGGTCATTTTGGCCAAGGTCAAGGTACACATAGGGGTCAAAGTTCAGATAAAATATGAAAATGTGTATTCGGAACCATTTAGTCATCATTAATTGAGGGATTGCAACACAAATGGTCATTATCATGATTACTGGTGTGACACATGTATTTAGGTAAATATATGTAAGGTCAAGGTCACTAAAGATGATTTGCAAGGTCACTAAAGATGATAAAATATAGAAATTTTGTCCAGAGCATATCTCCTACACATATGGAGGGATTCTAATGAAACTGCTTACAAATGTTCACAACTATGAGAAGCCATGACACACTCATGAACCAGACCTCTAGGTCAAAGGTCAAGGTCACACTTAGAGGTCATAGAAAAATGCTGGTCTGGAGCAAAACTTCTACATGCATAGAGGGATTTCAATATAACTTGGCACAAATGTTCACTATTGTAAGGCAGAGTGTCACATGCAAAATTTAGGTCCCTGTGGCCAAGGTCAAGGTCACACATAGGGCATCTCTTTTGCCTGAAATTATACAAAAAAGGGACACTTGTTTACCATTAACACTTTGAAAATACAATACAAGGCAATATTTTACTGAAGTTTCTCTTTGAACAAGAAAAAATGGTCACAACAATATTTTCTTGTTTTAAAAAAACATCATCCAGTGAAAGTAAATGATTTGACAGATAAGAAATGGTGATAAATATAACACGATCATGGTGGAATCTTAAGCTACTTGTTAGTTTTGGGTATCAATCAGTTGTAAATAACTGATAGTGTATTACAATATTAATTTATTGCACAGTTATATTTCATAAACATTTATTTTTAGTCATTGTACCATTTTAACACAAATATGAACGAGGATAAAATCATTTTGTTAGGGTCATATTGACGAGGTTTATTTAATCTGAGGTTTATTCAATTTGAAATGAATTAAGTAATCTTCAAAATTACAGTTTTTACGTTATGTTTAAAAGGTATTCATTGAAGTAGAAAGAGAAGAAGAAAAGGCTTTTTAAACTGTAATATAAAAGTACTTTGTGTATTTCGAAAATGTTTTTATTATGTTAAGACTGTAATATTGTACCGTTATTTGGTATTTGGTACACGACGACCACGACGACAATATATTTGTACCTGCAGAAAAGTGACGTGTCTAACAACTTAATACTGACATGTTTAACATTACCTTTTATTTTACAGCTTGTATAGACAGAGATTTTATCTTTAGACGCAGAAGGAAATGTGCGACCAGTTTGTCAAGTACTGTCGACTATTAGGACAAGAGGTTAGTTTATACTCGGATCATTAGAAATCATTGAACAAAGGATATAACTATAGTGGTAGGAGATTATTGATTTAATTAGAGAAAAAACAAGTTTGTTTGTGGAAGATATTTCTAGTTTGTAAAACATATTAGTTCACTCGCTCGTTGCCTTTGTTTTCAATTTGTGGTTTTTAAACGGTAGATTTCTTCTTCTTAAGCAAAGAGACATTTAAAAGGTTGAGTTGATGTTCGGAGGTGACAGTCGTGCGAGACTGTATTTACAGCGTTTTTATATGTAATTTTGTTGTGAAGAAAAAACTGTTAACATTTAACAGATGAGAGAAGTATTTTATCAGATTTTGTGACTAATAATAAAATCTACCTTCTTTAGGCTTAGCCTGTGACAAATTGGATTTAATGTTTTAATATCATTAACCATATATAAGCAGACTGGATTACAGTTTAAGATTTGAATGTTGTACAGAAATCAAGTTTATGTTTGCTATATTTTTACAGGACTGTTATCAGACAGCTGGTCTGACGGGACAATAACATTTGTTTTTAGTGCGGACAGTTAGTGGAATAATTTGTTGACTAAAGGTAATTAACAATCAGATGATATCAGATGGTTTATGTGATCATATACAATATTACATTATTATTGCATTATTATTATTCTTTTATATTAATTTGAACACCAGATTAATCAGTCTAGTCTAGTTAAGGATATTGTTATCACATCATAGAGATTTTAAGGATCACTGACACCCACTTGTATAATATTCTGAAGAAATAGATTAAAATCTCTTAAGTAATGATAATAAAATGTAATATGTTAAGAATTTAGTAAATCTTGTAAAAGTATAAATGGAATGGTGTAGCAATCTAACTTCAAGATTCAATTAATTTTGTTAGATTTTTAAAACAATTTAGCAAAGCGAAAAAGAGTTAATTTGATTCATTTTAAGAGTATAAAAAGTTGTAAGCTTTTTACATAATATTGACTGTAGATTTGGTAACTGTTTGGTTGCTAGAGGTGAATATTAAAGACATTTTCCATTAGTATAGTGAGCTTGGCCAGCGTACACACACATGCAGTTCCTGTTTGCTACCTAGGTATAGTATTGAGTGACCTTGTCTGCTTCTCAACCCAGGGGCTGTGGGTTTGAACCCAACATTAGTCATGACCATCTCTCCATATGCGACACCAGTACTGGATAGTTCCAGGAAACGACCTTGAAAGTGATTATTACATGTAGTAATATAAGTTTCAAGAACTTGTTTCACATTTGAGCTCAAATAAATACATATATGAGCCGCGTCATGACAAAACCAACATAGTGCATTTGCGTCCAGCATGGATCAGGACCAGCCTGTGCATCTGCGCAGTCTGATCTGGATCCATGCTGTTCACTATCAGTTTCTCCACTTGTAATGGGGTTGGAAAGCGAACAGCATGGATCCTGATCAGACTGCGTGGATGCACAGGCTGGTCTGGATTCATGCTGGTCACAAACACACTATGTTGGTTTTGTCATGACGTGGCTCATATGTTTAAATTACTTATAGATTTGATATTGTCACACTGAAATCGCTTACATTACTAATGGATTGTTCCAAATTCAGAACAAAGCCAGTTCATTATACAAATTCAGCAGGGAAAAGGTTTCTCAAAGATATACTAAACGTTGAGAGTAATTGAGGAAATTCTACTTCAATATTGGACCACACCCAGTTTCTGTGATACAAGAATGGAAATAAAAACTGCACATTGCTGATAAACCTCCACAGTTGTCTAATGTTTTTACATGCTGCTACATTATTGAATATCAAGAAATGTTTATATTGTACAGATAAAAGGGGGGAGGGGGGGGGGGGGGTTCAGGTGAGGGAAGGGGGTGGCTTAAAAAGGCCCATGGTTCAAGCAATATTTTGTTTCACATCATTTTAGTTTCTATCTAAGACACATTATTGTAAGAAGTTCCCTATAATATAATTTATAGAAATGAAGCTGAATTCCTTTATAATTTTAAAGGAACTCCACTGAGGTTTATAAGCCTAAAACATAATATTTTAATTTTTCTCATAGATTAACATGAGCACTTTAAACAGAAAATATTAATAAAGTATAACTAAAAAATACACAAGAAATACATTTAAAATCATATGTTTGTGCTATTCTCAGTCCGATTTGAGTGAAAAGCGTTTAAATGCTTTTCAATTTTGGGTCATTTTTCACTATCATAATAATTATTCTGGAAAAATGGAGCAAGCTAATGATCTGAAATGTTGCACATAAGTTATTAGTATAGATCTACATCAAATGGAGGAATAATCTAAAAAAAATATTTCCAGTCCCGTCATGTCAAAAAACCGCAGTGGAGTCCCTTTAATATAAAATTTTTCTAAGAGAAAAAAAATCTTTTTAAATCTTATAGGTATGAATATTTACAAAAAAAGGAAAAGAACTGATTAGCCTAATATATATTTTAAAGGTCAGCTTAGTATTAAGTGTGAACTTTTCGTTATAAATGATGGCAGAAATTATTATACAATTATGAATTAATATTTGAATGTAATTAAGTTGGATGAGTCATTATATAAAGCCGGTAAACGTATTTCTGCATAAAGGATATCAAAAAACACACAGTAATATAAGTTTCGATCATCCTACAAAATATATATCCAAATATATATTGGATTTATATTGGATTTATAAGTACATTTTAGTCAAATCTTTTGTTAAACTTGAAATAACATGACTCAAAACATATAACGTATAAAGGAATGTATTTTATCAAAGTGTTCACATAACATGGTTTTAATTTCATACTCAGATTTTTTTTTAATGTATTTCCGACTGGTACAAAGAATGAATGTAAATGGAGATGGTTTTTTTGTGACATATCTCTTATTGTCCCTGGGTTAAAACAAAACGCTGATTGTTAGTTATAATAATTGAGCTGTGTCATGACAAAACCAACATAATGGGTTTGCGACCAGCATGGATCCAGACCAGCCTGAGCATCCGCACAGTCTGATCAGGATCCATGCTGTTCGCTATCAGTTTCTCTACTTGTTATAGAGTACGTAAGCGAACAGCATGGATCCTGATCAGACTGCGCGGATGCGCAGGCTGGTCTGGATCCATGCTGGTCGAAAATCCATTATGTTGGTTTTGTCATGACGCGGCTCATATATAGTTGAAATAAGATGATTGATTGTAACTTATGTTGACTGTAGATATCCTACAATATTTTACTCTATTATCATAGCTGTAGGCTGTTGTATTAATATAAATGCAAGGTATCAAGAAAGAATGAGAGAAAAAAAAAGCTTTTAGTTGTTGATAATACATTATGAATGGATATCCAATAGTATAAACTGTACACACTGTAAGATGCATCGTTGCTGCAGTGACTAGGGTTCGACTTTGGTGTAAGCAAGCAGTTTGGGGTTCAATTCTTTGTCTGAGATTGTACAGTAATTATTGACATACTTGTAATGTCCCGTATTAGGTTTCTATCAATTGTCATTCTTAAAATTTATTAATAAAATTTTTAATAGTCATGTTTTAGAAAAAAAACATGGAAAATTTGTCCTTTGCATATTTGTTGTTTTTTTTGGGGGAGGGGGATTTTTTTTCTTTGATAATTCACACTGCTGGTGAACATTTGAGTTTAGTCGTGATTAGCTATTATAAGGTCTTCTTGACTAAGTTGTTAGGTTGCGGAATTCATATCATGTGCCCCCTTACTTGTTAGAGTTTGAATCTAGTTGAGGGAACTACGTGGATTTTTTCATATATGGAAGCTATTCAGCTAGGTTACTGAACGTCGGTAGATCTGCTCAGATAACTACATGACCTTTTGTCTGAAATAATGTATGAACCTGAGGTCTTCCTCCACTAGTAAAACTGGAAAGTCACTATATATATATTTTCTTTACTGTTTAGGTGTAACTTACAATCCATTAATTTAGTAACATCATGAGGAGAGTATGAAAAATTATCAAATTCAATGCTGTTTACAAAATTAATTATTATAACACTTTTTACACAACTATGGTTACGGAGGGGCACATTTAGTGCTTGCATAGGGCGATCTATAATTGCGCTGTAAGTCGCTTGTATATGGGAATGGGTTTAGAGAAGTACAGCTCAAATATCGAGGGTTGATCGCGAAACTGTTGTAAGTTCTGATTTCACATGAGTTACTGCAGTTTTGTGGTCAACCCCCAATATGTAATTATCATATTATATTCTGTCTCATTATGCATGTTACTGTGCAGTTAATTAGATAGTCATGATTATCGACAGGTGCTAGCGTTATATATTATATATAATTATAACGTACATAAATAAGGTTACAATATGTCCAGTAATTAGTTGTCCATGATCATAAATGAATATATTATAGAATAATTATCTCTATAAATGGCTTTCAATTATCACCAAATATAGTAACAGTAATTAATAAGTCATGAATATTGATGAAGTTACGAATTTCTGCTAGTCATTCTCACTCACTCTACTTTTGGACGTGCAGGCTGACCTAGGCCTACACTGATTGCCAAGGTCAGTCGCTTCAAATTACAGCACAGACCGACTGGGCTATTGATACATAATTCCGTGTAAGGAGTTCTTAAACGTAGAATTTTAAATGAATATATGACAAAAAGTGTGTGCTAGGACAGAAACATTGAAGTTCGAATTAAGACATGAGCAAAATTTGTATGCAAAAACTGTTCTTAAATTTACATGTGAATGACTCACTTATAACTAGTAATTACATAAAAAGCTTCTACAAAAAAAAGATTTATAATCATCGGAAATAAGGGGAAATGTGTTCTAGAAAAGCGGTAACCCAAATCGTATTAGGTGCAAAATGTCTCGTGCAGAAAGAGTTTTATTTGCGTAGAGATTTTATCATTTCTACAGTTGAAAAGAAAACTGTTAGTCATTGAGTTTATTTGTGGTTTTATGATTTCTGTGCCATAACATGCACTGTTAATGTGAGAAGCATACATAGGCCAAAATAATTTCAGCGATGTTTGCTGTTTCCAGCCAGAAGTATGAGATTTTGATGATTTAACATCATCATAACGTTTGAACATTCCTCGGTTGTCTACAATCCTCAAGGTGGGGAAGTGGATACAAAATAATGATAAAGATTTCTCCAGGTTGTCAAATGGTATAATAATTTTAATGAGAAATTTCTTCACCAGGATAAACTGTCCTCATTGTGACCAAATGTATGTAAGGGTGTTAAACTTTTTTTACACGGCATGTTGAAGCTTGACAAGCATGTTTTTCACCATATCAAATTGCCCGAGGCAATGTTGCATAACATTTCTGATGTAAAAACATGTACATAGTTAGGATAATTAAATATTTTTAGCACTACTGTAACAAAGTTATATTTACATGATACACGAGCCGGTATGATATAGATCTACATGTATATAAAAAGGTTTACGACTTTTTATGAGAAGGAAATAGTGCTTCAAAGGTGTTTGTCAAGTTGGCTGATTAGATCAACTGTTTTTATTTTGTTATGTAAGGTTTCTTGATGGAATTGCTTGATAAACAAAGTTAAAAAATTGTACCTAGACAGATATCAGCTTTTGATAGCGACTTGTGTATAGTAGTGTTTTTCTTAACTTCTTGTGTGGTTTTTGATAAATTAATGTACTTTATTTGGAAACTCTTGACCCAGTTACTGTGGGTTTGAATCCCATAGGGGACTTTGGATTATTGTAGGCAAGGAAGCTATCTAGCTAGCCTAGGCAGGGCCGGTGATTCTACTCAGGTGACTCCTTGTTACTTTAATAATACACTTGATTGGCGCCTTGGAGGTTTGCCTCCATTGTTGAAGCTGGAAAATAGCTATGTGGCCTGTACAGTGTTGGTGAAACTTTAAAAACTAACAAAATACATTTATTTTACACATATCTATATACTAAAGGCGAATTCAGTGGCTAAGAGTTAACTTTGTTGCTCTCTGATGAAATATCTGCATAGAATTGAAAAAAGCAATCCAGATATCGTAAGGAAAGGTTGGTGGTTTAACTAGGTGCTGGTGTATAAAGGCCCATAAAGGGCCGGTCTTTCTTCACCAGTGAAAAAAAAAGCTGGAAAGTGGTCATTATGGCCTTTGCAGTGTCTACTTCACTTGAAACAAATAACACCGTGAAATAAAGTCCGCCATAACCAGTTAGGACATTGTGTCTTACTGGTAATAGATTGACATTATGGTAAGTATTGCATTAGAAATGTGGCTATGCATGAAACGTTAATTGTTGAATTAAGAAATGAATGCTGTGTTTCAGATGATTGATATGATAGGTACAGTATAAGGAAGTTTTTCTATTGTTTTGAAAAGATAGCTGGTTTACATACTGTCTCAACTGATATAATTATGATACATGTATGTTGAAAAGGAGTTCATATTTTGTTGTTAGGATTAGGTACAGCAGCTCTTGTTAATGTATAAATATTGAGTTACAGCAATAACAACAATATTATGGTAATTAACATAATTGTCATCATCATCATCATCATCATCATTGCGTTACAGCATTAATAACATTATCATAATAATAATTAAGATTAATGTCACCATCATCATCATCATTGCTTTACAGCATTAATAACATTATCATAATAATAATTAACATTATTGTCATCATCATCATTGCTTTACAGCATTAATAACATTATCATAATAATAATTAACATAATTGTCATCATCATCATCATCATCATTGCTTTACAGCATTAATAACATTATCATAATAATAATTAACATAATTGTCATCATCATCATCATCATCATTGCGTTACAGCATTAATAACATTATCATAATAATAATTAACATAATTGTCATCATCATCATCATCATCATC
This sequence comes from Ruditapes philippinarum, assembly GCF_026571515.1. Classification (NCBI taxonomy): domain Eukaryota; kingdom Metazoa; phylum Mollusca; class Bivalvia; order Venerida; family Veneridae; genus Ruditapes; species Ruditapes philippinarum. Next base: position 419,024 of record NW_026852000.1, on the reverse strand, counting down.
ATTGCGTTACAGCATTAATAACATTATCATAATAATAATTAAGATTAATGTCACCATCATCATTAAGACATTAACAACATTATTATATTGTCATCATCATCATCATCATCATTATTGTTTTTATCAACATCATCATTAATATCATTATCATCATCATTATCATCATCAGCAGAAGCAGAATTGTTGTCATCACCAATGTTATTGTAAGATTATATACTAATTGGTAAATGTAAAAACTAAGAGGGGTACACTTTATTTCAGAAATTTTCACAAGGATTTTAAAATGCAGTTTGTTCAAATGTTTCCTGGAGAAACGAAAGAAATTCTTATAAAGAAATTCTTGATAAAAGAAACCTGCTCATTACAATTGTAATAATTAATACAATTTAATCAATGATATAATATATGTATTTTTTATAATTATGTATTTAAGTACTGTAATATAATGGATCTTAGATTTGTTCTTCCTACTTTTTCATATACATTTATAAAGAAGTGGAAGAACAAAAGATTTAGGCAAAAAATGTAATATTGATTTTTTCAGCTAAATATAAGTCATTGTTTAAACTAAATTTATTTCCAGTCTCATATTATGCCATTTACTTGGCTTATTGGGTTTATAAATCAGTTTTCAATTCTGATATGATATAAATGATATTTATGGCAGTGTGTAATATTTGTATGACATTTTGTCTCATTATTATTTCAGTGATCAGCAGACACAGGTATAAACAGAGAGAACAGTATTGAATTTTCACTAAGAAAATCAATTAGTTTATTGACGATCGAGCGTAACAGACGTGTGAGCACACCAGCTGACTCTCGTAACATTTTTTTATGATATTTAAACCTTGCATAAATGACACATGAAGTTAGTAGTGGAGTGCTTTGTCCAAAATGGAGACAGGAAAGTCAAAAGATAAGGAGTATGAAAATAAACATGGAAACTTACTGAGCTGTCAGGACATTAAATCTAAAGCGGATTTTATTGATATAATTGATGTGTCCTTGCAAGGTCAAGATTATACCAATGGTTTAAATGCTGAGGTAGATCTTGATGACAGTATTGACAAGAAAGATGAACAAACTGACAAAGATGATGCAGCGAATAAAAGTGGGAACAAAACATGTGATGTTAAGGTAGTTAATGGTGACAAAGTTGATTCCGAAAAAGCAAGTGCCAAAGTTAATCCAGAGAATAAAAGTCCATCTCAGAAGAAAAAGAAGAAGAAAAAGAAGAAGAAGAAGAAGGATTCTAGCAAAGATAGGAGCGATTCTGTAGATAACACAGATAATAGTGAAGGTGAAGTCGGTAAAGAAAAGGTGTTACTTGATACACAAGTTAATTCTGTTAAAAGTCAAGAGGATATGGGTAATAATTTGGAAGGCAAAGATAAACTGGAAACAAGTGTTGATAACCCTCAACAAACCATTGATGATGCATGTGCTAAACTTGATGAAGGTGCTCTAGAAAATAATAACTTGAAATCAGCTTTAGATAATGAAAGCCAGCCTCCTGTTGCAGATGTTAAAGTGAATGAAGATGGTGCAAAAGATTCTAGTGTTGTAAATGTAGAGAATCTTGAAAATGATTTGGTTACAAAGATTGAAGGCACAGATGTTGTGGTAGAAACTAACCAGGAGAAAGAAGGTGATATAATTGAGGATGCCGCCAGTGAAGATAAAAATCAGATACAAAAGGAAGATGAAAGAACCAAGAGTTTGGAAGTAAAGGAAGATACAGCAAAAAATGAAAATGCTGATGATACTGAATTGAATATTTCAGTTGGTATAGAAAGTACTACAACAGTAACTGAAAAGGAAGATACTGGAGGTGATGAAGAATTCATAGACCGGGAGAAAGTTAAGAATTTCATTGATGAAGTTATAAATGATATACAAGGAATTGTTATTGAAGCAGATGAGTGTGATTCTGTTGTAAATGATATGTGTAAGAAAGGTGAAAATAGTGAATTAGCTTATGATCAAGTAAAGAATGAAATCAGTGAGGTGGTAGGAAGTGACATTCCTGAAGTTAGTGGAGTGGATAGCAAATCAGTGGAATTAAGTTCAAACAAAGGAGAAGCAAATTTGAATCTGTCTGAAACTATTGAAGATAATCCTACGATAGATAAAAGCAAATTGGAGTTGAATGGACATGAATTGCCATGTGAACTTGTTATTAAAGAAGAGACGGATTTTGTTGAAAATTCTCAATCTCCTGTCTGTCAAAATGAGGAATTACCAAAGATGAATGAAACAACGACCAAAGAAAATAAAACATCTGATGTGGATACGACCAGTTCTGGTGAGACAACAGAGACACAAGATCTAAAACCTGTAACTGAGGAGGTAGCTGATGTTTCTGATGCACAGGGCAAGAAGAGACTTGACATGCCAGGTGCACAGGGAGTAGACACAGAGACACAAACAGACCAGGTTGTTAATCGTAAAGAAAAGGTTAGTAATTAAAGGTATTTAAAATATAACAACATTGATTATTGTATTCTGAATATTCAGTGGACATAAAATGTATTAACTAAATAGTTTAACAAAATAATTTCTGACATAAATTGAAAAGTAATATAGCAAGTTGAGAGCTTAACACAACTCTTGAGTGACCTATTAGCTATATTGCAATATACCAAAATGGGCTCATGAAAAATTGAAAACTTAAACAATATATTAAGTTGAAACAATTAATTTTGATGTCGCACAGGTTAAAATAATTAACAAAAGTTCAGTCTACACTCAGGTTTATGTCTATGTTGACATAAGAAAATGTAACTTACTAATTAATTATATACAAGGTTATTTAGAGTAAAGGTAAAATACATGAAGTGATATGTTTTTATGAAATTGTACAGGGCTTTTTACCGCTATGAAAGATGAATTAACATATTGTTTAATTACTGATTATACATGTACATTCATAAAACTCTTAACATATTTGTTCAGAGACAGATTAAATGACTTAAATGCCTTTTCACCCTTTAATCTGCAGGAACGTAGAAGGTGATTAGTCTTTTCCAACAGTATAGAACCTGGTCAGACTGCACAGAATTGCAGGCTGGCCTGGCTCTATACTGTTGGTAGCACTTCTTTTGTATTTTGATTATAAATTTCCCTTTAAACTTGGAATGGACTGTTCCAAATTCAAAGCTGGACAATCCATTATAGAAATTCAGGAGGTTAAGGGTTTAAGAGTCCAAGTTACAATAAGTATGTAATCTTAACTATGATGTTATTGCAACTAGACAACATTGTAATTTTCCACATGTACCTTGTAGTGTATAGTGAAATATATTGACCTGCATTAATGTGTTACCTGGATGTGTCTCTATATGGTTTTGTTTAAAGTTTTTATTGGCACAGAGGCACTATTGATTTGTATTGAAGATAGGGTGTCTCTCTTGTCATTGCTATATTTAGATTCTCCGTCTGTAATTAACATGAGTAGAGTGTTTTACTGAAGGTAATGAAAAAAGATGCAGTCCCAGTGGTGCGAGTCTGTGGCTGCCATTATCCTGTAAAATCAATAATATTATTGCTCTTTATGGTGTAAAACTCTTTGTTGTTCTGTCTATTAGTGAATTACTGCAACAGTTCTGTTCAATTTGTTCGAAAATGGGACTGTTCACTTTGTTTGAAAATGAGGCTGTTCAATTTGTTTGAAAATGAGGCTGTTCAATTTGTTTGAAAAAGGGGCTGTTCAATTTGTTTGAAAATGGGGCTGTTCAATTTGTTTGAAAATGGGGCTGTTCAATTTGTTTGAAAATGAGGCTGTTCAATTTCTTTGAAAATGGGGCTGTTCAATTTGTTTGAAAATGGGGGTGTTCAATTTGTATGAAAATGGGGAAAAAAAGAATTCAGCCTGGTTTCTTCTTTCTTTGTAAAAAATGAAACCATGAAATTATCTTTAGGCTGTGACTTCTGATATGGGATATTTGTCAAATATTTAACTAACAGTACAAGCCATAATGGGACAGATCTGCAGGCTTATTTAATGGTCTGCACTGGCCACATGGGTAGAATCAGTTGCTACTAGCAGGCTTTTGGTTAACTAAAAAACATTCCTGGTCTATGTTGGTTGCTTAAGATAAATATGTTGACACAGTCACACTATTTTATTAAAGTTTTTTTTGTAAAACAGGCAACTTCACGTTTCATAAACTGACAGGAAAAGATATGATTTTGTCACAATGTCATAATAATATTTCGAAATTATAGCTTAAAAGGGTTTGAATTACAAAAAAAAAGATATTTGAAGAGATATGTATTTATCAATAATAAAATGTGAAACTTGGCATGTATTCAGAACTGTTTTGAATGATTTTATATGTTATGGTAATCAGAGGAAATGAATCCAGGTGCACATTGAAGAGATTTCCAAATAAAGTGTTCACTCAAATTATAGCTTTAATTTCTGCAGTATAAACTGATTAAGTCAAGGTCAAACTAAAGGTACAGGGTAATCTTTCTTCTATATATATACATATATGTTATTTCTATTGATTGCAAGACTTCTTAATTTATATGAAGTCAGGGTTTTAATAATTTGGATAACTTCAAACAGTACTGTGTGAAAATTTTAAAATATTTGAATGAAATATATGAAATAATGGGATAAATCTGTGTGTTTTTATTGAATGATGGTGATTTTTGTGATTTTTCTTGAAATTGGTTTGCCATGATGGTAAGGCCAATTTTTTTTTATATTTTGGTTTACTGATTTTTTCCAAAAAAAGGTAGGGTCGGCGGCGGGGAAAAAAAAAAAAAAAAAGTTTTCATAACTATAAATGTGGTGCATACATATACATAGTACTTACTAGAGCAATGAAATTAAATAAATCGCCGATTGTCTATTCCAAAGATTGTCTAAATACACAAAAAAAAACTTTTGCTCATATTGCCATTGTTTAAAAACACACATGAAATCTACACACGATGACTTATGACAAGTGGCAAGCCAGCCCTTCAAAAGAATCTGTCATTCTTTGATGTTTACACACTGCTGTGTAATCTGAATCATCAAAGGTGCCGAAAATCAGCTGACTTGCACTCATTTCTTTATAGATCAGATGTTAAAAAAAAACTGTCAAGAAAAGATTACACAAAGTCATGTTCAATTTTGCCCATTTTGAAAATATTTTTATCGGATAATTAGCGGGTCAATTTTTGACATAAAAATCTATTAAAAGTAAGTGCGGGCATTTTTTTTATTTTGTTTGTTTGAAACCTGTATTCAATCTGCTTTTAAAGACTATTTTTTTTTTTGTTAAATCTGAAAATACTGATCTTGTCAATTGCAGCAGATTTCTCTCGCTCTGTCCTTGAATGTAATTGCTTACGTAATTTGGCGTGTTTTTTGTTTGTTTGGTTGTTTTACATTTTTACGCATTTCGACCTTCAATGCATTGATGAAATATGATCAAAGCCTAATTATAATTCTGTGAGAATGGCTTGACCCCATTTAACAGACATTCTTTCATAATACACCAATAAACACTTTGCCCAACTAGCAGACGACAGGCTATTCTCGAGTAAAGATAACCGGTTGCGTATCTCACTATATAAATCGTAGGTAAAATAGTCTGGCATGTGGTAGGTTTAACAGTTAATTAAAATACTTACCGCGACATTTCTTTGACAAGTCGTATTATTAGCAGCGTATTTCAAGACAACACAGAATTTTTTTGGGGGCAGATTTTTTTTTTTTTTTTCATTTTCCCAAAATACAGAGTCGGCGGGTCTGTAAACCGAAATATCAAAAAATAATGGCCTAAGTGCATTTATTTTATGCTGCAAGTAGGATTTTTGCAAGAAATTTAAAATTTGATTTGAAAAATCGTTTATGTCTGTCATTTTTTGACTGCTTTCAAATTTTTTACATGTGTCTTGTATTTGAAATAAGGAATTAATAATATAAATTGCTTAGCTTGGTGGAAGCAACTAACTTCTATCTCTGCGACTAGTGCAGACCAAATGCAAACCAAGTGCTGATGGAACATCTGTGATGGTCAGATTGTGGTCTGCGCTATTCATTTCTTAGTCAGTACATATGAAAATTTCTCAAAAAAAACGATGAGTGGATTTGTCCGAAGGAAAAAATGGACTAGTCAATATCGTCCATTATTTATACATACTAGGGTCATTACCATATGAATATGTATATTATCTGGATCACAAAGAGCAATTTAAAAAATTTATAACGTTTCTATCTATCTATTTATTTACTAACGATTCTCTATAGAAGTTTTTATTGGTTCAACGAATACAGTAAATTTATGATGTCATCAGTGTGATGTCAAATTATTATCTATTCATAAAACTTTTAATTAAAGCAGCATACACGCCTACAGATACATATTTATTGTTACGAAAACTTGTAAATAGTTCTAATACATTAAAATGCTGTCAAATTATTTGATATAACCTGGCCTAAGGCAGTAACATTGTACTTTGCACTGCACTTGAAATAAAGTTTAACTTGTCAGAAAATGCAGATATTGGGTGATAAAAACAATCAATGTTGTCATTCTTTGCATAATTAAACATTCAATGTTTCACCTGAATTACAAACTTCATGCATTTCTTAAACTAGATACATTTGTATACTGGTTTTTGAGCGGTTTCCGGGGCCCCAGATTGAATTTATTTACAAATAAATTATAGCAAGTTCTCTAAGGTAACTAAACAACAGACAAACCTTCAAAATATATCAACCATTACTATTTTACAGAAGGTATAATTATATTATACAATAAGTATATTATTACTGTACTATTTTAATTTATATGTTGCCTAGAAAACAAATGTCTCTCTGATGTGATGAAGTAACATAGATGCCCGATTGATAGAAATAGACTGTACTGTATGAAAATGATAAATGGCCGGGCTAGAAATCTACTAAAAAAAAAAACAATATATTTTTTCTTATTTATTTTTTTTTTTTTCTTAATTTTTTAATTTTTTTTTTTTTTTTTACATCTTTTATTTAACTCTTTGGTGAGAATGAGAAATTTTATAACTATCATATGAGAATAAACATGTGTAGTAAAGCAAATTGTGCCTTTAATGTAATGTTATTAATAATGTAAATGAAGAAATTTATCGCAACTAGGTAACAGGTTGAAGTATTACTGGTATTTTAGTATTTTAGTAAGTTATAGAGGTGCCGTAAAGAAGAGGTTTTTATCTGGATACATGCTGGTTTATTGATAGATAATATAAGGTGCTGATTGAATTAAACCACTGCATCATGTAATTATGTACTCAGATTCCACTTAAAGGACTGAAGGACTGGGACAATGTCCGATATTTCTTCACAACTTTTCAAACCACTTCATAATGAAATAAAGATTGCACAATGTCTTTGCTATAGAAAGAAACCATCTATTTAGTCACCTATATGCCAAAAGCCTGTAATTTATGCAGGACGATTCTGATTTAACATGTGCTAGAGAACTACCACTTACCCGAGTTAGTCACGCGGCTAGCTCGTACACAATGACTAAGGTGTGGTAATTATTGCTTTCAAAGGTAATACGAGTCAGGAACACAGCTTAAATCTACCCATCTAATCTATTTAAACTGTACCTTTCCAACTGAAAAGATTATTAAGTGTTTTTTGTCACTAGGGTTTGGTGTAGGCTATGTCAGTCAACTCGAATGATGATGAAGCAAATTTTCTCCTCAGCTTTTTAACTTTTACAAATTTTATCAGGAAGTTGTTTTCAAAAACGTTTTCACACAAATAATAAAGCCTTTTTGTTGTCTTTTTTTATCCTCCTTGACTACCGAATTTGATATGTACATGATGGCAACAAAGTGTAAGATGGTACAAACCTTTAGAGCTATCTAAAAAGGAAACGCAAAAGCATATTGGCACAAATTATGTACCTTTTCTGTTGGCTTTTGTATTGTCTTTGGTAGCTGAGTTTGGTACATGATGGCAAGAAAGTGTAAGATAGTGCAAACCTATACAGTTACCTAAAATGGAAACTCGAAAGCATTTTTGGCCGTTTTGTTGGCTTTTCTTTTAATTCCCATCGGCAGCTGTATGAGTATGGTGCATGGCAACAATGTACATGTACAAGATCATGGTACAAACTCTTCATGTTTGCTTTCATCATGACACACTATTCTAATGTTTCTACAATAGTACACCATTCTAGTGGTTTTTATGATTTATTACAAATTGTTTTAGTGGTTTCTGATTCATATTGTTTTGTTATGGTAGTGGTTTTATTGCTTTGTGCAATGTATGTGGGGTTTTCCCCAGTCCACTTTGTTGTAGAGGAAACTTACACATAGATTTGCTTATGTTTGTATGTACATCCATACAAATATGATACACTATAGTCATGGTAATTCTGTAACTGTTGGCTTTCTGGTGGCCACTGGATCTACCAACATGACCTGTGCAGACTTAGATTATAGTTGGCACGTCTGTGTTGTGATCATGGTCTGCACTGTTTGGCTGTAGTTATTCAGCCTGTACTTATTTTGAAATTTCCTTTAAAGGTGGTGAATGGTAAGGTCCAGATTGAAAGATGGGCAAGTCCATTAAACAAATAAAGTGTGGTAAGGGATATAGTGACAGATTGCTATAATGAAATGTTTAATTTAACGTTGCTCTTTGTCTTACAGTGATTAACTTGGGGGAAGTCTAGCCTTTAATTCAGGTCATTTGAAAATCCACATCTAATTGTAATCCATTTGTTGAACACTTATCATAACAGCATGCCTTCTCTCTGAGCTGTCATTTAATACGTACAGTACAACCGCTACAGAGTAACACCCTGTGGGAGACCATGATTTTGGTTGTTTGTGAAATCAAAGTGTTGCTGTAGATAGGTTAAATTTATAGTGAAAATAGTTGTTGTTATAAGAAAGATACATCAGCCCTTTAAAAGCTGGAACCGAAAGTGATTTAAGCCTGTGCCACAAGCCAAGCATGCCTGTCCTATGAAAATGACTGTACGATTATGGAAATCTGTTTGTACAATTTTGATCTACACTGGTTGTAGCTCAATCGTAAGACCGTCTTAAAAACGCAATCCTACGATAAAGGAAATCTGAGATGTTTGGTGAGACACGTCCAGAATCGTACAATTGATGTACGACCATCATACAAGAAACACAGACATACAAGCGTTGACAAGACAGGACCCCGGGTATTTAACGTTGACTGATGAACTTCAAATTTTAATCTTGTCTATATCCTTAGAATTGATAATCGAAAGTTCCAAAAATGGATGCTGGACACAAACATTTAAGAAATTAAACAGGTTATTGCTTAATTGCTGCACAGGGGGTCGTTCTGCAAAGGTTATACTGTATATTATATATAAAGAGAAGAACGCTGATTTAATGGTCAGCCTTTTTATATTTTCCTGAGGAATATTTCTTGCTGACATGATAGAAACTAGTTTAAGGTGGTAACAATGTGAAATACAGTCTGGTTGCTATGGCAACTGTTCTGTTACAATTCTTGCGAGAATTATAATACAGTACAATATATATGATAGTTCATATAGTATAAATAGTATTGAGAATTTGTTAGAAAATTGAACAGTTTAATACTGATATGAGACAACTTTGAGAATATTATAATGATTGTTTGTTATTCTATGAAGGATACTTTTAGATTGGTGCACTATTGCACTGGAACGGAACGTGTCACATGAGTCATTTGGATTTATTTCGTGCAAATGGTGATATATATATATATATATATATGAGCCGCGTCACGACAAAACCAACATAATGGGTTTGCGACCAGCATGGATCCAGACCAGCCTGCGCATTCGCGCACCAACTCTATTACAAGTAGAGAAACTGATAGTGAACAGCATGGATCCTGATCAGACTGTGTGGATGCGCAGGCTGGTCTGAATCCATGCTGGTCGCAAACCCATTTTGTTGGTTTTGTCATGACGCGGCTCATATATTCTTATATTTTATTGAACGTTTGTCAGTATGACTATCATATCCTAATTTTGTTCAAGTCAAGTGATTGCATTAAAGTATTATTACCATTATCATTGATTTTTTGGGGGAACTTTGGGAAAGGGTCAAAGTTGGAGCAGTCTTATTGGGAAAAAATGAGTGGTGTGATGCCTAATTTGGTATTTTTCAAAATGTTAACACACTATCATATTTGTTGTTTTATTTATTTTTACATCATAGATCAATGTAAAATTATTTGACTGGCAATTGTGTACTTCCTAAACTTGTATATATGGGAATTTTTAGGTTTCAAATTGGGAAAAAATGTCTGTTTTTTGATCAGTCAAACAAAGGAGTAAAGAAAATCACTGATCATAAATGTATTTATAATGTCATGCATATGTTAAAAGAATGTTTATAAGTAAAAATGTAAAAAAAGATGTTTTAATAATATAAATTGAATTTTATAATTCTTTTAAACAATTTAAAGTATGTATGAATATATTATATGTAAATGGACTGAAAGGGTTGTTTTCGTAAAGTATCATCTTCATTTTTAGCTCCACTATTCGCAGAATAATCGGCGTCGGCATCCCTGTGGTAAAGTTTTTGCGTGTAAGCAAGTATCTCCATAACTACTGAAGGAATGCATTGAAACTTTACACACTTGTTCTTTATGATTATCTAACATGATTGGCACAAGTTTCGTAACTCTTTTTCGACTTAGAAATTCCCTTGGTTAAATTTTTGCGTGTAAGCTGGTATCTCCATAACTACTGAAGGGATTGGATTGAAACTTTACACACTTGTTCTCTGTGATTATCTAACCTAATTGGCACAAGTTATGTAACTCTGATTTTCTTTTTTGCATAATTATGCCCCTTTTTCAGCTTAGAAGTTCTTGGTAAAGTTTTTACTTAAGCTGGTATCTTCTCCATTACTACTGAAGGGTTTGTGCCATTTTTGGGACAATTCTATGCATTCATGATTTACTCAATAAAACATTTAAATAACAAGCCTTTGTACCTTTTCGAACAATTTTATGTATTCATATAGGTAAGCATTACTATACTCAATGAAACAACAGTGTGACAACTTTTTCGAATAGTTGAGCGTTACTGTCCTCCGACGGTTCTTGTTTAAAAATAAAAATGATCACCTGTGCCATACATACAAGCGTTAACAACGTTCTTTTATTTATGAAGACAAAGTTAAATGTTATATATATCTTTCATGTGAGTGCAATAAATTTTATATTCAAATATAGTGCAGTTAAAGAACTTTATAAGATTTTGTCAGCAAGACATAATTTTACTGAATGAAGTGTTTATTTGCTGATCTCACATTCTTTAACATCGTAAAATATTTTTATCATCGTAAAAAATGCACACATAACAATTTATTGAGACTAAATTTCTACATGTGTCATTAACTTTAACTGGAACGTTTATTTGAGCCGTGTCACGACAAAACCAACATAATGGGTTTGCGGCCAGCATGGATCCAGACCAGCCTGCGTGTCTGCGCAGTCTGATCAGCATCCATGCTGTTCGCTTACAAACCCTATAACAAGTAGAGAAACTGAAAGCGAACAGAATGGATCCTGATCAGACTGCGTGGATGCGCAGGCTGGTCTGGATCCATGCTGGTCGCAAACCCATTATGTTGGTTTTATCGTGACGCGGCTCATTTGAATTTACTCAACTTGTGAAAATGGTAGACGTTAATATATTTCATTTTTTGAATTAAGAAATTTTTATTACTTTTAATAATTTTACTGTCTGAACTTTTGGTTTTAAAACATTTCACTCCAGTTAAAATGGCGCCAAAAATGCATTGAAAATGCATGTAAATTTCAATATAAAGATATTAATTATGATAATTAATCTGGATTGTTACGATTGAAATTATTTCAAGTGTTCAAGTAAAGGTAAATGCACTTGATATTTTGTTGTTTTCGTCAAGACAACTTGTTTTTGTAAAGTCACTACAATTAATGACTTTCCAAAATACATATGACGTATTATTTCTCACCCCACTAGATATCTTAAATGCACTTGTCCTTCTTTAAAATTGGACAAAACTATTCGTAAATTTAAGGGAAAATTTCATGGACATAATAAGATTGATTTGCAGTTGTAACTGGCTGTTAAGGCAACACTCGTTTTAACTGACTATTAAGTGAATTATTGGTTTGCTTGTTTTAAATGACTGTTAAGTGAGTTATTGGTTTGCTTCTTTTAACTGACTGTTAAGTGAATTATTGGTTTGCCTGTGAATTGTTGGTTTGCTTGTTTTAACTGACTGTAAAGTAAATTATTGGTTTTGCCTGTTTTAACTGACTGTAAAGTGAATTATTGATTTGCCTGTTTTAACTGACTGTTAAGTGAATTATTGGTTTGCCTGTTTTAACTGACTGTTAAGTGAATTATTGGTTTGCCTGTTTTAACTGACTGTTAAGTGAATTATTGGTTTGCCTGTTTTAACTGACTGTTAAGTGAATTATTGATTTGCCTGTTTTAACTGACTGTAAAGTGAATTATTGGTTTGCCTGTTTTAAATGACTGTTAAGTGAATTATTGGTTTTGCCTGTTTTAACTGACTGTAAAGTGAATTATTGGTTTGCCTGTTTTAACTGACTGTTAAGTGAATTATTGGTTTGCCTGTTTTAACTGACTGTTAAGTGAATTATTGGTTTGCCTGTTTTAACTGACTGTTAAGTGAATTATTGGTTTGCCTGTTTTAACTGACTGTTAAGTGAATTATTGGTTTGCCTGTTTTAACTGACTGTAAAGTCAATTATTGGTTTGCCTGTTTTAACTGACTGTTCAGTGAATTATTGGTTTGCTAAAATGTTTTAACTGACTGTTCAGTGAATTATTGGTTTGCTAAAATGTTTTAACTGACTGTTAAGTGAATTATTGGTTTGCTTGTTTTAACTGACTGTTAAGTGAATTATTGGTTTGCTTGTTTTAACTGACTGTAAAGTGAATTATTGGTTTGCCTGTTTTAACTGACTGTTAAGTGAATTATTGGTTTGCCTGTTTTAACTGACTGTTAAGTGAATTATTGATTTGCCTGTTTTAACTGACTGTTAAGTGAATTATTGGTTTGCCTGTTTTAACTGACTGTTAAGTGAATTATTGGTTTGCCTGTTTTAACTGACTGTTAAGTGAATTATTGGTTTGCTTGTTTTAACTGACTGTTAAGTGAATTGTTAGTTTGCTTTTTTGAACTGACTGTTAAGTATTTTTATTGGTTTGCCTGTTTGAACTGACTCTTAAGTAAATTATCGGTTTGCCTGTTTTAACTGACTGTTAAGTGAATTATTGATTTGCCTGTTTTAACTGACTGTTAAGTGAATTATTGGTTTGCCTGTTTTAACTGACTGTTAAGTGAATTATTGGTTTGCCTGTTTTAACTGACTCTATATGTTAAGCCAACTTTTGATATAAGGCAGCTAAAGTAAGCCAACTTGGTTTATAAAATGTAATCAGGTTTGATCTTTGTGAATGACAAAGCATTTATTTCCATTTGGCTCTAAAAACTCTTTCAATGGTGTGTAATGCAAAAAATCACTGCAGGGAGATAGATAAATGTAGACCTATCCTTTGATACAAACATTTTATGTGCACTGTTTAACTTTATTTAATAGAAAGACAGCGTAGTTTATGAATGAACCTCAGACCTTTGATTATATCTGTCTTGTCGTTACCTTTTGTTTTACTGTACAACAGACCCACTGGACTGGAATTGGTATGATTTTCTTGTAAACATAAAACTGTATAAATTTTTGTTTCAGGTGACAATGTTTGAACTTGGCTTTGTGATATGTTTGTTTTTCTGCCGGTTCGGTATTTTCTGCCTGACTTCCATTGACATGTTGGCTGAATGTCGTTGAATGTGGTACGGGTGTTTTGTTTCACCGTATTGGGGCCAATAAGTCTGTACCATACACTTCCTTGTATGGGTTGTGTAATATTCACGATTTATTTGGTAACTGGTTGTCACTTAAAACTTGTCATCTTGTCAATTACTTTTTAATTGATATGGGTAGAACAAAATCTGTACAATGCAATTTGTTTTTCTTTAACATGTTTAACGATCTTTAAATTTTAAAGATGTTCTCCTGAAAATATATTAATGTTTTTCTTATAGCTGCCATTTTGAGGTTCAACAAAACATATATTATTTTAATTGCTTAAGATAAAAAAAATTCGTAATTGTACAATCTGCATGAAAACTGATAAAAATTTGACATATTGATGCTGTAATAAATTTTCCTTCATGTGTATTTAAAGAATTTGATAATTCACCTACTTAGTTGTTAAAAATTGATTTTTTAAAAATATTTTGTCAATTATATTACCTGTATATAGAATTTTGACACACAAAGTGGCTGCCATTTTTGGCAAGGGAGGTTAATATGGTAAGAATTGAGAAGACAGACTTTGTCAGTATCCCACATAACAGGCTTTGTTATAATAACATACAAAGTAGTATATACATAATCCCACATAACAATCTGACTTTGTTAAAATAACATACAAAGTAGTATATACATAATCCCACATAACAGACTTTGTTATAATAACATACAAAGTAGTATATACACAATCCCACATAACAGACTTTGTTATAATAACATACAAAGTAGTATATACATAATCCCACATAACAGACTTTGTTATAATAACATACAAAGTAGTATATTCACACTCCCACATAACAGGCTTTGTTATAATAACATACAAAGTAGTTTATACACAATCCCACATAACAGACTTTGTTATATTACATGTAGCATAAAAGTGGTATATACACAATCCCACAGAACAGACTTTTAGGTATATACACAATCCCACATAACAGACTTTCTCATAATAACAAGCTGGTGTATATACTGTTTCACTTAAACCAACTTAATACTAAGAGGGAAGAAAAATTAGAATGTGAGACAGTTAACACAGATCAATAGTAACTGTTTGTTCAGACCTGAATTATTTATAAGTTGTTGGCAAATAAATCTTTATTATTCAAGTTTAACCTTTAATATGAAACATCTGCTTTTATTGTGTTATTGGTAAACCAAAATCAATGCATAAATGGTAACAGAAGACTTTGTCATGATAACATGCAAAGTGGTTTGTTCACATTCCCACATAACAGACTTTGTTATATTACATGTAGCATAAAAGTGGTATATACACAATCCCACAGAACAGACTTTTAGGTATATACACAATCCCACATAACAGACTTTCTTATAATAACAAGCTGGTGTATATAATACTAAGAGGGAAGAAAAATTAGAATGTGAGACAGTTAACACAGATCAATAGTAACTGTTTGTTCAGACCTGAATTATTTATAAGTTGTTGGCAAATAAATCTTTATTATTCAAGTTTAACCTTATGAAACATCTGCTTTTATTGTGTTATTGGTAAACCAAAATCAATGCATAAATGCTAACAGAAGGATTATGTCATTTTTTTGTGTCATTTATGAATTAAAGTTAATTAAATCAAGCAAAACTTTAACATCTGCATAATTTACAAAGAACCAATTTGATTAAAATCTGAGCTTTTAAATAATGCTACATTATCACGCAAAACATAAAGAAGACCTGAACTTAAGTCAGATATAATTTGTACAAGGAACTAATTCTTTGAGATTTATTACTACATTGTTTCCTTGCTTGCTTGTCATAAAAAATGACACAGTGTTGACTGACTGCTGCAGTGTTGACTGACTGCTGTAGTGTTGACAGAATGCTGCAGTGTTGACAGAATGCTGCAGTGTTGACAGAACGTTGCAGTGATGACAGATTGCTGTAGTGTTGACTGAACATTGCAGTGTTGACAGAATGCTGCAGTGATGACAGAATGTTGCAGTGTTGACAGAATGCTGCAGTGTTGACAGAATGTTGCAGTGTTGACAGAATGTTGCAGTGTTGACAGAATGTTGCAGTGTTGACAGAATGATTCAGTGTTGACAGAACATTGCAGTGATGACAGATTGATGCAGTGATGACAGAACATTGCAGTGATGACAGAACACTGCAGTGTTGACTGAATGCTGTAGTGTTGACAGAATGCTGCAGTGTTGACATATTGCTGCAGTGTTGACATATTGCTGCAGTGTTGACATATATGCTGCAGTGTTGACAGATTGCTGCAGTGTTGACAGAATGCTGCAGTGTTGACAGAATGCTGCAGTGATGACAGAATGTGCAGTGTTGACAGATGCTGCAGTTTGACAGATTGCTGCAGTGTTGACAGAATGCTTTGTTGAGAATGTGTGTGACAGAATGCTGCAGTGTTGACAGTTGCAGTGATGACAGATTGATGCTGCAGTTGCTGATGACAGATGCAGTGTTACTGAATGCAGTGTTGACAGGTTGAATGCTTGTTGACATATTGCTGCGTGTTGACAGATGCTGTAGTGTTGACAGTGCAGTGTGACAGAGCGCAGTATGCATGCATGTTACAGTGCTGCAGTTTGACAGAATGCTGCAGTTGACAGAATGTTGCAGTGTTTACAGAACGCTGCTGATGACAGAACACTGCAGTGTTGACAGCTGAATGTAAACAGATTGCTGTAGTGTTGAAAGAATGTTGCAGTGTTGACAGAATGCTGCAGTGTGACAGTATGCTGCAGTGTTGACTGATTGCTGCAGTGTTGACAGATTGCTGCAGTGTTGACAGAATGCTGCAGTGTTGACTGATTGCTGCAGTGTTGACAGAACGCTGCATGCAGTGTTGACAAATGCTGTAGTGTTTTGACAGAATGCTGCAATTTTGACAGAATAATTATGACTGTTATGATCACTGCATTGTTGTTAATGTGCAGAAACTTGAATGTAGCCCATGATTCAAACATTTTTAAAAGATACTAACATGAAACTTGGAATTCTTGATTATGATAATAAGATACAGTTATATAACAAGGGACATAATTCTGAAAGCTATATTTTTGGAGTTATGCCCCTTTTTAATGAAGAATTTTTGTTGAAACTGGATATTGATAGTCCTTGACTTGCGTTAACGTGGCATGAGGTGCTCTTGTCTTATTTACATTTGCGTTTATTGAACAAATCAGGTCAGGATGACAGATAAGAAAAATGTGAAAAACATTTATCAAAATCTGTGTGTACTTAAGATATTCGGAACAGCCAGGATAGGAAACATGTATTTCTACTTAATTTCTAAATATAACATGACTAATGATGGCGCTTTGTTCAGTTAATTAATTGACAATGTCAGTGAGTAATGTTATACACCTTGTACAGACTATGTTTATATAAGAGCCGTGTCATGACAAAACCAACATAATGGGTTTGCGACCAGCATGGATCCAGACCAGCCTGCGCATCCGCGCAGTCTGATCAGGATCCATGCTGTTCGCTATCAGTTTCTCTACATGTAATACGATTTGTAAGCGAACAGCATGGATCCTGATCAGACTGCGCGGATGCGCAGGCTGGTCTGGATCCATGCTGGTCGCAAACCCAATATGTTGGTTTTGTCATGACACGGCTCATATATTTGTATACAAGTATATATTAATTAAAACAATTATCATAAATATTTATTATCATGTAACAGTCTGTTATATTTACTGTTCTGTTAAACATTTACGATATATTTGGAGTGAAATGTACAATATATTAGAGTGAAATGTACGGCCTGCAGGGCCGAAGGTGCCTTAGGGGACCAGACCAGACTGGTATAATATTCTATCATAGACTGATATCTGTGGGTGATATGTACCTGTATAAGTTTATGTATCTACGTTATCTATTGTAAACATTTTTAACTGAGCTCTAACAGTAAAAATGCTCTTTTAAATAGATAAAACACTTAAAGCCACAGTTCTAACAGGAATTAAAATGGAATTTAGGAAGAAAAGGTATGTAAGCATATATTGTACTTCATTTAACAGAAGGTTTATTTTAGATGTATGTATATAAATTAATGTATTCATGATTTTCTACAAAGGAAGGTTTTATAGTTTTCAGGTGTAATATAATTTATGAATATTTGATAGTTTGTGTCAGTCAAAGAATCAGGTTACTGCATACAAACAAACAAGTTTATATTTGATAAAGAATAAAAGAGTCAGTTATTTTGTAAAGCACAGGAAATAAACAGTGAAATTTAAAAGTTTCAGAAACATTTTTTTCAAGATTTAACTTCCTGTGTTAGTTCCTATAGTAACCTCTTCAAATTTCATTTCCTGCAGTGTGTATGAGTACTTAAAAGATTAAAGTACTTCAAAGATTAGTATTTAAAGATTAGTATCTTACAGATGAGTGATAAGAGATTGCAGGTTTTTGGTTTTATTGCAGACTGATGTTTTAAAAGATTACAGATTTTCATGTTATTTTAACAGAAATTTTTAATTTTTTTATCAAAATTTTGTTTCAAATATTGATTAAGGGAAAGTGATGTTTTAGATTTATTTCTGGATTTATTAAAGACATTTTGAAAGGGATATATGTGTATTGTTGAATTGAGATATATAATGGTATAGTGCTGTCCATATCAGATTTTGTGGAGATTTAATATTTGTAGTTTTCAGTTTTTATGGAAAAATTTTATGTTGGAGATTTCAGTTGCTATGAAGAGATAATTATGTTGGAGATATTTAGATTTTATAAATGTGTTATATATTGGGAGATTTCTTCCATGAAGAATGTTGGAGATTTTAGGTTATATTGGAGATTTCAATAATATTCTTTTTTCATGGAGAATGTTGGAGATTTTAGGTTTTATAAATTTGTTACATATTAGAGATTTCAATAATATTTGTTTTTTCATTGCAAATATTGGAGAATATAGGTTTTATAAATTTGTTACATATTGGAGATTTTCAATAATATTTGTATTTTCATGGAGAGTGTTGGAGTTTTCTTAGGATTTATAAAGATTTTATGTTGGAGATTTTATGTTTTCATTGAGTTATTATGTTGAAGATTTTTTGCCATCATTTTGGAAAACTGTAGGTTGACACTTTGAGTGTAATAGGAAAATAAAGTGTTTGAACTACTTTGAACTTGAAGGTAAGCGTATGGCAAATAAATGTAACGTTATATATACTTAATAAATTTGTTATTAAACATGACAGGGACCTTGCCTATTGTCAAACATTAAAACATCTAAAATCTAACCTACAGTTATAATTTCTACAACCTACTACAGTGTAGGTGGCAAATTGCTGACTTTTATTGGGAATAATATAACATTAGACAAAGACAATACATGTACCCACATGATGTCACATCACTGTCATTAATTGATTAATAGAGGAAAAGTTATTTAAATTTCTAATGCAGCTCATTATTTTATGCGCCTCATCTATTGGTACTGTGAATCAGCAATGATGATTTTATGCGCCCATATTCATTGATAATCAAAAAGGGTTAGAAATGATGATTTTATGCGCCCATATTCATTGATAATCAAAAAGGGTTAGAAATGATGATTTTATGCGCCCATATTCATTGATAATCAAAAAGGGTTAGAAATGATGATTTTATGCGCCCATATTCATTGATAATCAAAAAGGGTTAGAAATGATGATTTTATGCGCCCATATTCATTGATAATCAAAAAGGGTTAGAAATGATGATTTTATGCGCCCATATTCATTGATAATCAAAAAGGGTTAGAAATGATGATTTTATGCGCCCATATTCATTGATAATCAAAAGGGTTAGAAATGATGATTTTATGCGCCCATATTCATTGATAATCAAAAAGGGTTAGAAATGATGATCTTATGAGCCCATATTCATTGATAATCAAAAAGGGTTAGAAATGATGATCTTATGCGCCCACATTCATTGATAGTCATAAAGGGTTAGCACTGTAGTTTTTATGCCCCACATCCATTGATAGTCATAAAGGGTTAGCACTGTAGTTTTTATGCCCCACATCCATTGATAGTCATAAAGGGTTAGCACTGTAGTTTTTATGCCCCACATTCATTGATAGTCATAAAGGGTTAGCACTGTAGTTTTTATGCCCCACATTCATTGATAGTCATAAAGGGTTAGCACTGTAGTTTTTATGCCCCACATTCATTGATAGTCATAAAGGGTTAGCACTGTAGTTTTTATGCCCCACATTCATTGATAGTCATAAAGGGTTAGCACTGTAGTTTTTATGCCCCACATCCATTGATAGTCATAAAGGGTTAGCACTGTAGTTTTTATGCCCCACATTCATTGATAGTCATAAAGGGTTAGCACTGTAGTTTTTATGCCCCACATTCATTGATAGTCATAAAGGGTTAGCACTGTAGTTTTTATGCCCCACATTCATTGATAGTCATAAAGGGTTAGCACTGTAGTTTTTATGCCCCACATTCATTGATAGTCATAAAGGGTTAGCACTGTAGTTTTTATGCCCCACATCCATTGATAGTCATAAAGGGTTAGCACTGTAGTTTTTATGCCCCACATTCATTGATAGTCATAAAGGGTTAGCACTGTAGTTTTTATGCCCCACATTCATTGATAGTCATAAAGGGTTAGCACTGTAGTTTTTATGCCCCACATTCATTGATAGTCATAAAGGGTTAGCACTGTAGTTTTTATGCCCCACATTCATTGATAGTCATAAAGGGTTAGCACTGTAGTTTTTATGCCCCACATCCATTGATAGTCATAAAGGGTTAGCACTGTAGTTTTTATGCCCCACATTCATTGATAGTCATAAAGGGTTAGCACTGTAGTTTTTATGCCCCACATTCATTGATAGTCATAAAGGGTTAGCACTGTAGTTTTTATGCCCCACATTCATTGATAGTCATAAAGGGTTAGCACTGTAGTTTTTATGCCCCACATTCATTGATAGTCATAAAGGGTTAGCACTGTAGTTTTTATGCCCCACATCCATTGATAGTCATAAAGGGTTAGCACTGTAGTTTTTATGCCCCACATTCATTGACAGACTCTACCCTAGGTTAGCAATTTGGTTTCTATGGCCTATTCCTACACATTCAGTGATAGGGAACTGGATAGGGAACTGGAGAATATGCACATTGTCTTTGTCCTGTCTGTTTGACTGTATGATTGTTTATTGGAAGAAGTTTTGCAAGAAGGTTCTTATGCTCCAATATTAATAAATAGAGGCCAGGTTTTCCATGAGGTTTTTATTTGCCCTTTATGGCATATTTGTCCTGTTTGTTATGATATCTTTAAGTTGCAACTTTTATTTGGGACACACATTCACGCTTGACATTTTTTAAAATGACCTTGACCTCTAAGTTACTTTGACCTTAAACAAGCTCAAATTTTCAAAATTCAGTCACCGCAACCTTGTTTTTCATTCTCCATTGTGTCTGAAATCATCTACCATTGCTTTAAATATTTCTTGAGTGTTTTCTTGTTGCACATGTTGAAGGATGTAGGGTAAAAGAATTATTAGAGTTTGAGTATTTTCTAATATAATAGGGACCCCTACAGTGCATGAGCATGAATGTCTTTTATATTGTACTGTGCATTATGGTAAAACAATTTGAGAGAGAGGACAAAGGGACAGCTGTCAATATAACTGATATCATGGAAACAAAATGTATGAGCTTGCCTGTTTTTTTATATGAACGCCTGTAGGCAATTATGATAAAGTACCACACACAAACCTCTCTCCGATGCCATGGATGTTGTTCAGGAACTCTAAACAAAACCAGGAAAAAGATGTGTAAAAACTGCTTTTGTTTTCTGAAACAGTACCCCACCCACCAGGAGAGCCCATGATTGTTTTGTTTAAATATGGGCTATAGAGATGAAAGAAGTATTTTGAAATAAAAGGAATACAGAGATTTTGTCATGAAGTAGTGGTAACATCTGTTGACAGATGGTTAGAGAATGGTGCCAGCTTGAGTTACATTTTCTCTGATGTTATTGATGCCAGGCTCAGATAAACTTCTGCCACTGTGTAATATTGCCTATACAACATGTTGTACAACATTTCTATTAATAAATAGCTAACTTTATATCGATTTTCATGCCCTTAATAGTAATTAATGTAAACGAAAATTATAGGAAATATTTTTTTTCATATAAGAGCTATAATCATAAATCATTGAATTATAGATTTTCATATTTAAAAGTTGTATTGCCATGGAAAATTAATGATAATTTCATGAAATTCTCCTTAAAGAAATATGTTGAAAATATTTTTCTTGCTTCATTGACTTCTGGCAAGATCAAAGGATCTGATGTATAAAAGATGCAAAATTTAGCTTTATAACCAGTATTAAGTCAGCTAAACTTCCTGTTAAATTTAAATGTAAAATAATTTTTTTTTTATTTCGCTCATATTATTAACGACTTACCTTGCCGCCTTCTCATGCCATTATGCAAATTGACTTTCTGATCTGATATGTTTTCATTCAGAATCGGCAATTATTATGTAATGTTACAGGGTGTGATCTTAGTAAAGTTCTTGTGCGACTCGTATAACTTGAAAATTTAAACCTCTCATATAATTTTGCGGTTTTTATGACAGCCAGGTGTACTTTTTCGATTTACCTTTTTGTATATACATGTTGTACATGTTTACAACTTTACAGCCCGTGTTTCATGATTTGTTACTGAATTACCATACAGCAGCTGCGGCGTGTACTTACAATCTGCACATGAGAAATTTGCATACAGAAAATATGCAATTCTACAACTTTTTTAGCTAAGAATGAGGAGCTATCCTACTCACCAGGGTGTCCGCGTCAGTGTATTACATGTTTGTTTAGTTATTTGAACCTACCCGCTTTTTTCACCAAACCCTTGAAAATTTCAAAAACTGGTTCAGGCAAGAGAACATTACTCTCTCATTGCTTTTGACAAAATCATCTCCCTTTAGTGCTGATTTTTGTCATAATTATATCCCACTAATGACAAGGTTTTTATGAACCTGTTTCTTTGCTACTGTCAAATTTTGAGAATATTTATGTAAGCTGTCTAAAAAATTAAATGGACAGCTCTTTTGATCTGCTTGTATTCCAAAAGTTATTGCCCCTGAACCTATAGAAAATACAGAATTTTTTTTTCCAGAGCTTAGCCAAAGATATATTTTAAAAGTTTTTATGAAAAGTCTCTGCGCAATTGTAATGTTCATGTGTATATTAACAGGAGTTGTTGCCCCTGAACTGATAGAAAATTACCTTAATTGTGGAATAAATCATTGTATTGTATTAGTTTGTTGACAATCTTCTATATAATGAGACAAAATTGGATGAAACCATGGTCTATCTTAAGTGATCTGCATTAGACCAAGTTTAATAAGTTAGGTCTCGTGTATAACAAGTGGAGGCAATGAGGCTTAGAAGTTACATAAGGTCTGGGCTCCATGTAGCCCGCAAGACTCGGAATTATCTTTTATCTCCTATATAAAGATTTAACGTGATCCCATATGTAGCCCAATATAAACCATAAACAATATTTATGGCTGATTTTTCTGTTAAGTTTATAAAATGGTATAAAGGTCTCTTTGTTAAGTTTTGACTTAAAATTTGAGCCAGGATTAAAGTTATCATTAGATTTTAGAGATAAATCAAAGATTTGCACTGTCATCCCTAGCTGAAAGATGACACTTAGTCAATATTTGATTTTATGGTTACTGGATTTTAATACAGAATTTAATTGCATTTAATCTTGACAATTTTTTATCACTATGACGATGACAATTTAAGTATTATATGAATGTCGTCTGCTTTTTGCGACAAACGGTTAATAATTATGACCTTAAGAAAATATTTGTTCATGTATTGGGTACGGAAATTTAGGACTTAATGACAGGGGAAGAATAAAACTGCCCCCCCCCCCCCCCCAAAAAAAAAAAAAAATGATTCAAAAGATCTATTTTAAGATTTTGAATTATTCCTAAGTTTTGAAACTTGACAAAATAGAAGTTCAGTGTAAGCACATTTAATACACAAGAGCAATAACTCCAGAATATTAAGATATTTATAAGTTTGAGAAGGAATGTCGTTATTTTCTACAGGCATTTAATTTAAAGGTAAAAATTGTTTGATTATTTTATAGAATTGAAACAAGTCACATAAATAGAAATTTTAATTAAAATATCAGATGGATTTTTTATTGAATATCAGTGAATAAAAATTTTGTGTTGATTATTTATTATATTCAAACAATCTACAATGGATTAATTAGATAAAAAAAATTCACTGTAAGTTGAAGAATTGTTTTTGTATTGATTCAAAATGAACAGAGGTAGTTGATATTATTGTACATGGCTGTTTTCCATTTGTCATGTTCTTTAATTGTGAAGTAAAATATACTGTTTGTTGTGTTTATATCTTGTATCCTGGTGTAGGAAGTATAATAATCTTTGACCAATAAAACAAAATATGAATCATCAAGATTTTCCTGTTTAACAGATTAAAAAACTTTCTTTTTTGTGTGGTTTTTGATATGCAGTAACATATTGCTGTATTTTATGGGTATTGAATCTTGATCTATTTGTATATCTGAAATGGAGTTTGTCCTGTTTGTAAATGGTAAGGTTTTAATATATTGAGATAAATTCATTAACTTGTTTGTAAATTTAGATATGGTTTTGGGTACTATGGTAGAATTATCATGTTTGTAAATGGCAAGATTTTAAGTTATTGAAGTAAATTCATCCTGTTTGTAAATGTTGGTAAGATTCTGAGTTATTAAGAAAGTTCTATCCTGTTTGTAAAAAGTCGTTATACGGAACTCGGCAAATGTTGGTTTTTCCCAGCTAATCTGTAGGTACAAACAAACTTTTACCGACCGTTATAGTTACATGGTGCACTACCAGTCCGACTAGATTAGACAACCTGTTGCACTTATTTTCGAACCTGTCACTGTAAAAGTTTGTTTGGAAAACTCCAAATATTCATAATTCTGCAGTAAGTCTGTTGAAATAGTTTAATTATTGAGGTAGACCTATTCTGTTCTGTTTGTAAAATCTCAAGATTTTAAGTTATTGAAGTAGATTTATCCTGTTTGTAAATGGTTGTATTTTAAACTATTGAGGTATAGACCTATCTTGTTTTTAAATGGTAAGAATTTAAGTTGATATTAATGTTTGGAAATGGTGAGATTTTAAGTAATTGAGGTAGATCAATTCTTTTCAAGTTATTGAGTCTTATGTATTCTAGTTTAATAGTTTAATTATTGAGGTAGACCTATTCTGTTCTGTTTGTAAAATCTGAAGATTTTAAGTAAATATTGAGGTATAGACCTATCTTGTTTTTAAATGGTAAGAATTTAAGTTGATGTAAATGTTGGTAAGATTCTGAGTTATTAAGAAAGTTCTATCCTGTTTGTAAATAGTCGTTATTTTCCTGTAAACAAAGTATACCTGATGAAGACTTTTGAGTCGAAACGTTGTATATTTTTCAAATAAAATAAATACATTTTTAAATTGAAACTGGAGTTGATTTCTATATTCAAACTTACATAGTTTAATATGTAAACATTAAATTTTGCTCTGGTGGAGAAGCATTTATTACTTTTCAAAGTTTGGAGAGAATGGCTGTATTCTTATAATAGTTGACATAGAAAATTGAATGTTACATTATTATTGCCTGGTATAATTGTAGGACTGTGTCTGCAGCATGATCACATAGTTCAATACATAGTCAATACAACTTGAGTTGTCTAATTGAAAACTTGAAATTTGTTTATTATTATGCCAATTATTTGACTGAATACCTCTTTTCATTGCTAGGACAAACTATGATTGCATGATCGTGGATTCTCGAACAATTACTCATTTTGTCAAACATTTATATCAAAGTTTAATTCGATCAAGATAAAAAAAAATGTAATGTTCATGATAAAATGGATTGAAATGGCAAAGCGATTTCTTTTTTGGTAAGATAAATGGTATATAAGTGAATGAGATAGCAAAAATCCAAGCCTGGGTAAATCTTATATGCTACATGATTGAGATTATTATAAACTGGAAGATTATTTTAATTTGTTCAAGGTAAAATTGAATTATCTAGAATATATAGTTTTGTTCCTTTATAAAAACTTATTTTAATTATGTCTAGGTTACTAAACAATCAAAATATATGTTGAGCACAAAATCTATTTATAATGTATGTTACATTGTATGTATATGCTGAGGCCCACATGGAACTTACCAGACAACAGAATGTGCTAGCCTCATTAAATACAGTTGTTACTTATTTATTATAAATGCTGTTAAAGTCAGTTACGATATTGAGCACATTTTTACTAAAACTAAACATAAGGTTGCTTAACATAACAAAGTTATGACTGGGGTGAGCCTTGTTAATGTAGTACATGTACTTATATTCCTCACAATGTAGTTGCAATGGAGTACAGTCTGCCTCAGACTCTAAGCTTAAATTAGCAGAGCATTTGATTTGTTATCAAGGTGTCCCTAGTTAGATCCTCTGGCAAGGTGAAATTGTTCATTGACAGTTGATCTCGAACATCAAGACTCATAATTTCACTGCTGATGGGATAGGTTACAGTCTGCTAGTCAGTCACTTGCAGAGAAATTGGTCAATTATACTGGTTAGTTATCCAGGACATCCCATTCTAGGTGGACCGACCAACAAAAATGTGTCGATATTGGCATACAAAACTGACAGACAATGATGTACAATTTTGTCAGGTCTGAATACATTTCCAAGTACTGAGTGCAATTTTCTATGTGTAACTTGTTACGTGTACTAAACATTGCAGAGTTACCCTAAGTGCAAATTTTATGTCAAGACTCTGTCATATTTTTTGTAAAAACAACATGTATTGCATTCTTTGAATCTGTAAAATATTTTCCTGTTATCTCACCCACTTAAATCTATTCATTTCCTTGAAAATTATCATATTCCTCATAAAGCTTAAATGTGCCAATACTTAATGTAAAATGATTATAAATGTTTTTTTGTTGTTTTTTTTAAAAATGCATGACCTTTTGTTTATAGGATTTGTCTGTTAGTATAATGTGCACAATGTTTGAATGACATTGTAAAATATAAGAAAATTACAGAAAATGAGTCATCAGAATATAAGATGAAAGTAAATGAGCCGTGCCATGACAAAACCAACATAATGGGTTTGCGACCAGCATCCGCGCAGTCTGATCAGGATCCATGCTGTTCGCTATCAGTTTCTCTACTTGTTATAGGGTTTGTAAGCGAACAGCATGGATCCTGATCAGACTGCGCAGATGTGCAGGCTGGTCTGGATCCATGCTGGTCGCAAACCCATTATGTTGGTTTTGTCATGGCACGTCTCAAATGTTGTTTGATAAATAACATAATATACATGGTGGTGTGAGTCAGACAAAAACAATTAACATTAATTAAATAATTATTCAAGTGGTGTTATCATTAGATGTAAAATATCCACATGCAACAAAATACAAGGAATGTTTCATTACTGCACGTATTCATTATAAACAGTACATACTACAGTTTATGCGGTATATACATTCATTTCAGGTTCATTAGCTATAAAAATCTATTTTTAGCTGTGAAAATCAAAGGTTCAAGATGAACTATTAGTATATATAGACTTTTAATATAATGCGTCAATCATAGGGGGACGTCGACAATGTTGTAGTCCTTATAATCTACTGGTCATAATCATTTCAAATTGTGTTGCATCTAGTATGCTAAGAAGAAAATTAATCTACTCATAAATTTTTCCACTTTTCCTCATTAAGGAGTTGACCTCTTTTAGGATTTTGGTCTCTTTAGGGGGCAACCAGAGCTTAAGAATAGTAGTATTCTTTAAAGGCTGTAAGTTTAAAACACAAGTTTTGTTGCAGCTGCTTGAGCAGTATATAAAATCTCAGGTGACACTTACTTTTTGCAAACCAAGTTATGAATCATAGCAGAAATTTGTATGAGCGTAC
Organism: Ruditapes philippinarum; assembly: GCF_026571515.1. Taxonomy (NCBI): domain Eukaryota; kingdom Metazoa; phylum Mollusca; class Bivalvia; order Venerida; family Veneridae; genus Ruditapes; species Ruditapes philippinarum. Next base: position 391,176 of record NW_026852000.1, on the reverse strand, counting down.
CTTCCTCAGTTTGTATGGTACGCCACAAGGGTGATTAGCGCTAAATGTTTGCAACGTATATGACATAAAGAAGAAGTTACAATTGTATTATCCCACCAAGTCCTTGTTTATTATGATTGGTCCATCAAGTTTGCTCATTTAAAGTTAGTTGGGCCCCCGCAAGAGCTATGAATAGAATACTCGTAAACGATCAACTTATTCTCATACAGAAAGAATCATCACAAAATTTGATCTGTAGCTTCCCTTCCTATTACTTTCTATTATGTCTGCTGATCACCTCAATTTGCCTTGTCCCTTTTGCCAATAGAGCTTAAAATGGGGAAAAAAAAGACTGACTTAAGATTTCTTTTTGTAAATCCACAACACTTGGCCTGTAGCATTCATGTAGGTGACCTTAATTATGATATTAGAGTGAAGACAATGTTGATACTAACCTTAATTATGCAAATTTAACTATTGTTCAAATGAAAATTAAAAAAAAAAAATCTGAAAGATAACAGTTACACTTACCATGAAATAAAATGTTCAAAATTGTCGTAAAATGTCATTGACACAAGTTCGTGACAACCCATGCATAAAATTTACGCATGTTGCCGCTGTATGCAATACTTTTATACTGTATCTCTATAAATATATCAATGTATGCAATTTATAATTGTGTTTGATAGTCACATCCTGTAGTGTTATATGAAAAATGATTGGTATTTTAATAACTGTTCGAAATATTCGACTCTGCAGACAAGATGACTGTGTGAAATTTACATATTTTTGAATGAATACATGAAACAATGATGGTTATGATAAACGTTAGTGATGGAATAAGTAAAGAAAGTGCTTGTATAATTTCAGAATGATATAAAGATGTTAGAAGAGGAATTAAAGATGGCGCAGACGGCACTGCAGAAATCACAACGATGTCTCCAAGACGAGCGTTCCAGCCATAACCGAGATGTTATCTCATTGAAACTACAACTATACAAAAGTCAAACTGAACTTAAACACCAAAAATCCAAATCCGAGAAACAGTTTACGGAAATTATGTCCCATCTTGTTATGTTGGAGAGTCGATTGAGACGCGAACAGTTGAAACTGCAAAGGGAGACAAGAGATAAAAATACTGTGATTGATAATCAGAAGAAAGAAATCATGAAATTAAGAGACCAAAATGAGCAGTTAATGAATGCTATTAAGGAAATCTGTGCAAACGGTGGTATGAATGGATATATGAGACGCAAAAGTGGTGATAATTCCGAAAATAGTGCTAAAGGATCTCGTGATAAGAAAGGGGCTGCTGGGAAATTGAGTTCCATGAAAGATAAGTTCTCTGCAAAGAACAGAAGCAGTTTGGAATTAAGTAGTTTAAATCTGGAAAAATATCTGATAAAAAACGAAAGGTTGTATTCTAGTCAGGAAGATTTGCGTAGACTCGGAGATGAACGGAGGCGGAGCATTCCAAGTGGAGATGAGAGAATAGCGAGAGGTCAGCAAAATGATTCAAGCCCTCGACCCGTTAGTGATAATAGTGAATATAAAAATGGAAATCGTGCAAAACATGTCAGGTATGCAAATCAGAATTTCTTTTCCGAATACGGTTCTCCAAAATACGAAATGAACAAATCCATAAGTGATTCTTCGCACTTGAGCGAATCCAGTGGTTTTCATTCCCTCAGTGACCATGACCTCTCTGCACAAAACGATTCTTTAACGAACGGAAACCATGACTATGTTGATGAAGATGACGACGATGACAGAATTTTCTCATTCAGTTCGACTCATATTAACACAGTGATAGATGAAGAGGAGGCAATGGGACCGATCGTGTCGCATTCAGGACAAATGATGTCAATGGGATCTATGCCAATGTTGGCACATCGTAATGAGGAGCTTGGTTCGGGCAAGAATCGACCTCATTCATTGTCTAGTGTAGATTTAATGTCCATCCAACAACAGGCACTGAATTTGTCCAGATTAGAACACAGGGGTAGTCCAAAGGGATCGCCTGTGTTGGAAGTTAGTACCCCACCCTCTAGTCCCTCATACACACATTCCAAGAATGAATTGACACCATTTCAAACATTTAAGACGATGTTTCGTAGGAAAGGAAGTAGTAAGAGTAAGGCTAGTAAAAAACGCTCTGTGTCATTGTCGCAAACTACAAATATGGAATACAGCGAGGCTTTGAAAAAGCATTTTCAGAAATATGACATGTCCTAGTTTAATGCCTTATCATTGTGTAGAACTGGTAATTATCAGTTCTGTAGAATGGTTACATTATTTGACTGTTAAAACCAGATTTTCTTTAAAATGGGTAAAAGTTGTGAATTATAATTGTTTATTTGGAAAAAAAAACTGATTTGTGAGTTATGATAGAGTAAAATTTAGTTTGCTTTAAGTTATTGTAAGCTTGTTTTTATATTTTATATATTTTTATGCTAGTTTGGAGACTTTCTTTTCATTTAATTAATTTTAAATTTAGTGGCTTTTATTGACTGTTTTTCCATCTGTTAAAAAAGTGTAATGATTTCATTAGTTGCGTAGTTCTCAATAATTTCAAAGTTTTTATCTGTAACATCTCAGTCTGGGCATAAACCTTATCTTGGCTATTATACCTTGAATGGAACTCTAATGCATTTCTTCAAATGGTTGTGTTCTTTTGTAAAGCTAGCCCACATGGGCTTGAAAACATTTTCAAAAATGGAAATAATACTTGTTGAACATTTCATGTTTTTTTCCATCGTGACTCAAGATTTTTTGGGTTTTTCTTTTTGAGAGCAAAGATTTGTAAGACAGTAATACTGTTGTAGCAAAATAACTAAAGTTTTGTAGAATATACAAGCTAAATCACACTCATATCTAATATCTTGGTTTGGTTCTTTTTGACATTTACTGTTATCTCTTTCTTTACGATTATTTTAATGACCTTAGTGTAATTCAACCACAAACTTCAAAACCAGCTAGGTTATGGGTGCTAGTTGGTTCTACCTAGGAGCCCTCAGCTGCCTAAAATAGTTCATGGGGGATCCATCCTCAAGGCCTCATGGAGGAGCAGTCCTCAAGTCCCCACGGAGGAGCAGTCCTTAAGTCCCCCTTCATCGGTAAAAGCTAGACAGTCTAAAACCCAACAAAACAAAAACTAAACTAATCTATTCTAGAACAAACTTGATTTTTCTTTAAATTATTTTATTTTGCATAATTTCAAGGTTAGGTATAACATGGTGCAAGTTTTTTTTAACAGTGAAGGCAAATGGTATGTAAAATACCTTTTGATTTTGTGACATAAACATTTACAAGGTCTACTTTGATGTCATTGATCACATACCTATTAAAAGGGAATAATGTACAGTACGCACGTTTCTTATAATTTCTTCAAAAAATTATCTGTACAGACTTTAACCTACAAATTATCAAAGTGCGTCAAACTATGTTTGATAATTTTTAACTGGTCGAAATAGTCAGAAAAACATAACTTCATACAGAATTCATTACAAAATTGTTTTGTGTAATTTTGGAGGACAAATTTAAGGAGTTAAATGCGTTGTTGTTGAAAGCTATTTAAATATGAGATAAGAGCAAATCAGTCACGCATGACTTACAAAATAGTATAAAGTAAAACCGACACTGTTTATATGTCAGGCTGACTATCGGTAAATCTAAAGTGCGATTAAATTACAAATTTTTAAACAGTAATTGAAGTAACAGAACGAACAAATTACTCTCGTATTTAACATGAATGTGTTTTCTAATTTTTTGTACCTTTCACTGTTTGTGAAATTTTAGATTAAATTTCAACAACAAACATATGAATGGAATTTCCCAAAATTCTTAATTACTATGAATTGTCTTTATTTGATTTTGAAATTAATTAAAAGACATGGTTTAATTGTAGAAATAAGCTCCCGATTTAATTAAGGTAACCCAACATAAAATATTTGTGTAGATTAAAATTAATGTAACCCTTAGCTCTGCACTTTTTTCGCAGCTTGTACCCTGTATAAGAATTGAAAGTGATTAATATTTTATGCCACTAATATTCAACCAGGCAACCATATGCCCCGGTCACATATTCACGGATAATGCCACGGAAGAGCTACGGTCTAATCGTTCACGGATTACTACGGAAATGTGAAATTTCGTATTCCGCTACGGTTCAAGTACGGACACACAACGGTATGAGCACGGAGTCCGACGGATTTACCACCAAAAGCCCCCGGAGAGACACGGATTGTTACGGACCGACACGGTTTGATACGGAGCGACACGAATCAGGACGGACGCACTACGGATACACTACGGTCTGCTACGGTATAAGCACGGGTTAGTACGAATAAGTACGGTCTGATACGGAGAAGAACGTATTGATACGGAGAAGAACGAATTGCCACGGATCTATACGGACCTAATACATCCGTCCACAACCTCTTGCTTGCTCATAGAAAACGAATTGCAGAGTTCAATAATTTTGGCGGAGAGGACTCAGCCTAATCGCGTCCGACACATCAGGTCCGATTAAAGTGAATTTCTGGAAGGACGCTGGATCCTCAACAAGTTTGACCATGAGAGCCTCATACTAAACTTGAAGCGGTCTTCGTAAAAGCCCATCTCTAGTCCACCATCTCGTCTGTCTTCTCTTACCTGATTAGATATGGACTAGTGATCATTAATGAAAAATGTTGATCAATACTGCTTCTCTTTTAATTTTAAGATTTGCGGTTCATCTTACAATTACATTAATTATCGTGATGTTTATGTTTTAAATATATGTAAAAAGCTTGTTAATTAATCTTATTATCACTCAAGGGCCAGCCTCCGAGACTTATGAGACTCTTCTCTTTATTTACATATTTACTCCAATTTCACGATCTAATGTTTGTAAAATATGTAACATTAATGTAATTCTATTACTTATGAATTGTAGTACGATATTAATATAAATTTAATTCTATGTATGTCATCAAGCAGCTCGACCATTGCCTCTGCATTCTGAGCCATTTCAATATAAAGTTGCAGCCAGTAAATGGCAATTATCATTTTTTAAATGTTTCCGCAAATATGTCTGTTTTTAACAAGAGGGTAGTATTTATACTCTTATGGTGGCATGTTTCTGCCACCAGATAACCATATAACTAACTAGTTAATTAAGAGGTTAACTAGTTACGTAACTAGTTAACCTCTTAATAAACTAGTTAGTTATCAGGTTAACTAGTTACGTAACTAGTTAATCTCTTAATTAACTAGTTATTTATCAGGTTAACTAGTAACATAACTAGTTAACCTCTTTATTAACTAGTTAGTTATCAGGTTAACTAGTTACGTAACTAGTTAATCTCTTAATTAACTAGTTATTTATCATGTTAACTAGTTACGTATCTAGTAAACATCTTCATTAACTAGTTAGATATCAGGTTAACTAGTTACGTAACTAGTTAACCTCTTAATTAACTAGTTAGTTATCAGGTTATCTGATGGCAGAAATATGCCACCATATACCCTTGAAAAAGTACATGATACTTAATTCATTCGTACTAAACAGTGGTGGACCGTACCATTCCGTACCGTTTCGTGTTGCAACGCAATAAACCGTATAAGACCGTGCTAATCCTTGCCTCTCCGAAGTACAACGTATTACGATCGTGGCTTTCCGTGAAAATGCCGTATTAATCCGTATTAAAACCGTAGCTTATACGTAGGGTAACCGTACAAATACGTAGTTCTCCGTACAAAACCGTGGAAATCCTTCACAAGTTGGTGGACTACGAATCAGTACGGACTAGTACGGTTTTTGTACGGACCAGTACGTATCAGTACGGATTAATACGGACTAGTAGGGATACGCTACGGTTGATTTTTCCGTAGCAAATTTTTGTGCATGTTCAAAAATTGTCAAGGATCGCTACGGATATACAAGGACTACTACGATTGATTACGGTTACAATACGGAGAGCTACTGACCAGTACGGGTAGCTACGGACGATGCCGGAATTAATCCGTGGCTCTTCCGTGGGCGTATTCCGTGAATATGTGACCGGGGTAATACACAGTCCGCAGTCTGAGCTGACACTCAATATTGCTGGTAGCTCAATATTTTATGTCCCCACTTTGGGGGCATACAGATTTTCCTCTGTCAGAGTCCAGGGGTGTGCAGGCATACAGATTTTCCTATGTCAAAGTCCAGGGGTGTGCAGGCATATAGATTTTCCTCTGTCAGAGTCCAGGGGTGTGCAGGCATATAGATTTTCCTCTGTCAGAGTCCAGGGGTGTGCAGGCATATAGATTTTCCTCTGTCAGAGTCCAGGGGTGTGCAGGCATATAGATTTTCCTCTGTCAGAGTCCAGGGGTGTGTAGGCATATAGATTTTCCTCTGTCAGAGTCCAGGGGTGTGCAGGCATACAGATTTTCCTCTGTCAGAGTCCAGGGGTGTGCAGGCATACAGATTTTCCTCTGTCAGAGTCCAGGGGTGTGTAGGCATATAGATTTTCCTCTGGCAGAGTCCAGGGGTGTGCAGGCATATAGATTTTCCTCTGGCAGAGTCCAGGGGTGTGTAGGCATATAGATTTTCCTCTGGCAGAGTCCAGGGGTGTGCAGGCATACAGATTTTCCTCTGTCAGAGTCCAGGGGTGTGTAGGCATATAGATTTTCCTCTGTCAGAGTCCAGGGGTGTGTAGGCATATAGATTTTCCTCTGGCAGAGTCCAGGGGTGTGCAGGCATACAGATTTTCCTCTGTCAGAGTCCAGGGTGTGTAGGCATATAGATTTTTCCTCTGGCAGAGTCCAGGGGTGTGCAGGCATACAGATTTTCCTATGTCAGAGTCCAGGGGTGTGCAGGCATATAGATTTTCCTATGTCAGAGTCCAGGGGTGTGCAGGCTGGCCTGGCTCAATACCAGTGGTAGAGATTTAATCACTTTAATTTCCTGCAAAAACAGTTAAATCCTAAAAGGTATGCATTGAAATTTTTGTCGTGCCTTAATAAGTATATATAAGAAATCATATCATATTACCCAATCACAAAGGATCCCACATGATTTGTTATGTCTGAAATAATCATACTTTTTTTAAAATATATTACATTAGTACTGGAACTGAAAAATAAACACACTGGTGTAATATAAAACGCAGTGTGTGTCTGTCTGTACATGGCTAAATTTCTAAAGAAACATTAATAGTTTATCTTGAAGCTAAAAAGTCCCCCCACCTGTCCACCCCTCATAATATTATGGACTTAAAAATAAATATATGACCTATATGACGATATATATTAATATTTGTGATCTATCAAGAATATAAACATTACTATGTTCAATGCAGGTTTTAGACATTATGAATAGCTTATTACATAAAAGATACCTTGTGAATTGAAGAAGCTGAAAAAAAAATTTGGTACATCACTAAACTTATTAAAAAAATACATAAACACAGTCATTAAAAATATAAATAAGCACAGTATTGTATACAATGACAGGTACATGTTAGTAACCCCTGGTATAACATTGAAAAATATACTTTATCATGATTTAAACAAATTGCTATTTTATTATTTATATATAAAATTGTCCATCAAATTACTATAATTATTTTAAATTGTACCTTCCAAATCATTTCACCTGTTAAAATTACCCTGTAACAGGTGTTATAAATATGAATAATGTATTTTTTTTTCAATAAATTTATTTATAATCTACCATCTACAATTATTTGTTTCTTACATAAATGACCTTGAAATAAAAAGTTAAAGGTATAAATTTATGTTAATATATCAAACATCATTTTGTAATTAGTAAACAAGATTAACAATAGAAACTGTTAAGTTGGTTGTCGAAATAATACTGTTAGTACTTAGTTAAAAGGTCACCTTCAGATAACCACCACAATATTGCAAGACCTTTAACTCTGTCACCTTAACATAATCTAGGATTGCAATGTTAAAGTTAGTTAGTGAAGTAAGTAAATTTTATTAGAGTGACATTGTGTTATGCACAATATAGGAAAAATAAACATAACAAATTACATCACCCAGCCATGTTGGGCTTATAAGTCACTTTAAACTATATGCAATTCATGAATGTATTTTATATAAAGAAATTCATGTTAAATATTTTTTTCACTGTCATTTTAAAAGGATTTTACTATAGCCCTCTCAAATTAATACAGTTATTTTGGAGTTCTATATAAAACTTGTGAATAACATATTGAAAATCTATCTTGTAATTTATTTATTCTTCTGAACATGTACCTTGTACCATCAAAATTTTATTTCATAATACCTGTCAAAATGTGACTGTCTCTACCAAAGTTTTGTACTGAATAATTGCTATTCTTTTCTCTTGTTAATGTTTTTGTCCTCACTATTTTTAATAGAAAAAAAGTCAAGCCGGCTGTCTCATGTAACAGCTCTCCGAGTAATTATATTGTCTTTTGAAAGAAAACTATTTAATTACAGAAAATGTCACATAAATGAACAATTGATTTTTCTTTAAGTCGGGACTTAATGAATGTCTAAGATATTAAAGAACCCGCTTCAAAATATCTAATGATTTTTGTTCTCTGCCCCTGCTTTCTTATCTTATATTACATAACTGTCTCAATGTAAAATGTGCTAGAATTTGTTCGGTTATTTTTAGCATTTCTTTCTTTCCTTTGTGAATTATCTTTGTTTTCAAAAATTATGTAAAACATCTGTCAAAACTTGATATACATTTAATAATGGGTTGTTTAGAACTGCGTAGGATTGAATTGTCACATTAGAGCTTGCAAAATTTCACTTGAATTGTCATTTGTTATTTGTCTAAATTTTGTAAAGACTCCATTCTTCATTCTTTAATTTTGTAAAAAAAAATTGTATTTTTCTTTTTTTTTTCTTTTTTTTAAAATTTTTTTTGGAATGTAATTATCCCTCAGCCTGTTTGTTTACTTAAATATATTTACATAAGAATTGTTAATTCAAGTCATAAATATATATCAATCTAATATTATTTGGGTTAAGATTAGTTAAGATTAGTCAATATCATGTATTTCAATCATATTGAAAAAGTGACATTTACTTAGGTTGTTACGTTTTGTGACAGGACTTTGTAAATGATTTTATATGATAACAAATTTGTATAGCTATAGATTTGAGAAAAGTAAAAGAAAAAGAACGCAATATATCTTGGCGCAGTTTTAAGGTTGTTGACCTATGAAGATCAAATTGGTTAGTAAAGTAAATCCTGAAGAAGTTATATCATATGCCATTATTTGATTTAGATTTGATGTTATAACTTTCGCTTTTTTTAAGAAAGGGGAGAGAATTGTGTCTGTAATATGTCATTTTAGTGGAAGAGTTATCTATGTTGTTTTGTACTTATGCTTGTTATTTTCCCTATGTGCATCTGCTTTATAAATTATTTTTTTCTGTTTCTAAAACAGTCATGTAAGAATGAGCTTAAAATCAGCAAAAATGTATTACAATATAATATACGTAATGTTTAAACATTTATTGAAATATTTACTATTCGATTAGGGAGCTGAACTCTGATCTTACGAGGGAAGTTACGAGGAAAGTTTTGATAGTATTATGTATTAAAATAGATTATAATCGACATGTTGACATACTTTCTGTTTTGTGAAACAAGATCAGTGTAATAAATGCATTCCAAAGTGATTAAAGTTTCAAGTGCCTGTATACATTTTAATCTTTTGACCAGCAGTGACCATTAGCCATTTGTTCAAGAGATTATAAGTATTGACTTAAAGAATATCCCTTCATTTTAATATAGTTGGTAGTTAAGTGTGTCAAATAGGCAGAATCAGGGTAAAAACTACATACCCAGGCAGAATTAAATTTAAAATTGTGTAATTTTAATATGTTAACCTTTAATCTACTTATAATATATGCAATGGATTTGCAAAGCTTTGAAATTTAGAACAGTCCATTCAAAGTTATTCAAGATATCAATATTGATATTATTATTGAGCTACATATATTGAACTATCAACAGTATAGTGCCTGGTCAGAACACGACTATGTACAGGCTGGCCTGGTACCATACTGGTTGCCAAGGCTAATCACTCTTGATGTCAGAAAGTTAAGGGTCCAAGTCGAGCATTATGTCCCTTTATATAGATCATTGTTGGGGACAAACAGGTTTCACCCTTAGTTACATCAAAATAGGTTTCTCACTAAGTAATATGTTTTTTTTATTCTTCTTTGTCAATGTAAAAGATGTGAACATAGTCTGATTTTAATAGAATTATTTATTGTGAACTTGCGACAGGAGTTTAAACTCATTAGCTAGAACTTAGGATGCTTAAATGTGACCACCATGTCAATTTTTCCAAAATGATAGTACATTGATTTATGATTCATAATTGTAGAAATAGTACATGTGTACCTCAGCAAGTTTGACACATTGTTTAAAAAAAGCCATTTGCTTGTAAAAGGAAATTACTCTGTGCCTTAGAATACTATATTGTGATGTTTTGATTTTTAAAAGTTGTTTTTTAAGCTCTAGAGGGACCAAGGGTTCAACTGGGGCTGTTAAATTTAATATATTGATATTAGATATATACATTGTGTATCTTCAAAGATAATCTGTAACTTTCTGTCATTGTCACATGTGAGGAGTGCTCACATTATTCCGAATGACCTACTTTTGGAGGTCACTATAGCTAGAAATATAAAGCAAACTGAACAACTTCTTCTCATTAGTCAGTATATAGACACCAGTATTGTAAAGGTGCCTGGTGTGTCACAAGGACTTGAACAACTTCATTTCATTAACCAATGGACACCAGTATTGTCCAGAATTGTGTAATAGTATGATATGTTACAATGGCTACCAGTAATGATGAACAATGAGTTGATACACATATTTTACAGTTTATTTGACCTATCATCATACATACTGCACATGCTAATCAAATAATTGAATGTTCATGTTCATTTTGAAATGTATTGATTTTTGAAAAAAAGTACATAAAAACAAAAAACTGTTCATAACGTAAAAAGAATTATACAAAAATTGAATGAAATGAAAAAGGGGCATTGATTATTTATTTGGAAGATTTTTAGTACTGTTAGGTTTTTATAATTTTTTTAGTAATTCCTAACAGGTTGATACATTTGTTAAGAATTTATTCATTTCTCTCAAGACTATATCACATTGCATATATGGGTTATATTTCATCAACAACGTAACATTGCCCATCAAAAATACATTTGCTGATCTAGAAGGCAATCCAACTGAAATATTGGAACCATTGACTTGATGTAAAAGTTTCAGTTGTTGAAAAATAAACCTAGCTAGAATACGTATATCAATTTGTACCATGATTAAATTTTGTGTTACTTTATTACATCTACATCTTTACTTCATCTTTAACTGTGTGACACAATGTTTTCAAAGTAACTATTCAGAGTGATAATTTGTCACCTCAGTGCAATAACTGTTTAACTCCTATTTAATTTAGAAGGATATAACCCGTTACTGCACTAAGGTGACATTATATGGTGTTAATGATGTGTTAGTTGATATATTTCTACAGAAATTTTGCGCGGATGTGCAGGCTGGTCTGGATCCATGCTGGTCGCAAACCCATTATGTTGGTTTTGTCATGACACGGCTCATTTATACATCCTGGTTGTTTTATTAGAGACCAGAATTGTCTCTATATTTATATGCCTTTTATGTATTATAACCAAATGATGGACCATTATGTAAAATAAAGTTATTCTACAAACCAAAATGTTTCTGTCACTTTGTTTATTGACAACAGTGTTGTCAACTGCAGGCTGCACTCTGCTTAACATTACTTTACATCATGTAAAAGATCGTATTTTACCTAGTGCCCACACAGCATGTCTTCAGGACATGGAAGAAAAAAAGAATCCCTAAAGAAAGTACAAAATGGCAAAATTGAAAACGTTGCAGGCTCGGTTTGATGGACGGTACTGTCAAATGCAGACTACCGTCCACGCCCCCTAGCACCAAATTGATGTTCGCAGAAGCAAGAATTTTGTCAATCTGACTAAAATCAGCACCTAAATAATGCTACGCATTAAGAAATAAGTACATCTTAACTTTAGTCAGATTGCAATTGTGTATTCCAATTACTCCCCTGTTGGTAAAATAGTATACAAACACGTATCTGAATTATCCAAAATATGGCCATTGAACATGTATATACATCTGTCTGTCAAACTACAAAGGCTAGAGCTTTGGTAATTTGCATGTTGCATTGCAAAATGACTAAATCATGCCCAAATCCACATCCCTTCCTTCGGGGGGTCAAAAAATGTCGGGGCATTTTGTCAAGTGACTTGAATAAAAAGAAACTAAAGATATTTAGCGTCTTACATTACAAAGTAGTCCTCTATAAGTTACGCAATTAAACTTCCTGAGGTAAAAAAAACATTCCGGCGTTGGACTATAACTTGGGTAATATTCAAAACTAAAGATAGTGCATTTTCCAAATAATTTTCTGTTAAATGACTGAAAAAACGATAATTTTCCTATCTTGTTTGTTAAAACTTGGATTATGACAAAACTACATGTCGCTTATTTTAATCATCAGAACACTCAATATTTAATTTTGTAACGTAATATGTCTTACATACTTTAAATTATAGAGCGATTGTGTTTTAAAAGTTTTGAAGAAAAAAAGCTCAGAAGACAGGAAATCATTTCAACTGAAGGGCCATATGACAGGGCACCTGGCGACCACTCTCTTCACCTTCACGTGAACTTTTTTGGGTGCAGAACTCAGTTACTGTGATGTATGAACCATAAAATGCCTATTGAGTCTGGTAGATTTTGTAATATACCAAGAGAATTAAGAGTGTGTAATTTATGCAATAATAGCTCACTTATTGATGAATATCATTATTTATTAAATTGTCAATTCTTTAATACTGATAGAAAAAAATATATTACTAGAGAGTATAGTACTAATGTTAATTCAATCAAGTTTTCTATGTTAATGAATAGCACAGATAGGGGTATATTGTTAAAACTTGCAGTATTCTGTAAAAAAATATTTCAGCATTTAAGTAACTGATAACTAAGCTTATTTTCATAATGTAACACTTTCATTTTTGATTTATATTTGCCATGTAATACATCAGTATATTTCGTGGATATCTCTTTATGATATGTCATATTATATGTATATATTATTGTATATGTGACTGATGCCTCTAAGAGGCCCAGCACTTTCAATAAACTGTTAAACTGATGTGTTTCACGTGAGCGTCTACACCATGTCCCCACCCACTTTCACCAACCTATTCATGGTTAAATAACAGAAAAGTGAACCGAATCTGAAAAGCAAACAAATTTCAATAACTGAATACAAAAATAAAAACCCCACTAATTATTATGTACATGTAATTACATGATAGCCAAGTTGTCGTTCAGAGACTAACCTCTCTGTTAATGGGACTCAACTATGTTCAGACTATTTTAGATGAATGAATTGAGATTATTTCCCTTGCATTAAAAATGCGGGCGTTTACAACACTATTCTGCTGTTAAAGCTGTGGTGAGAATAAGTTTTCTACAAAATTGAGTTATTAATATTATAGGAACTGCAACAATAGAAACAATTTTAGTTGATACTTAAAAACGTTTTAATAACGACAATAAATTATGACGTAGATTGCGTTCATGTTCTCTTTAATCATGAACTGTTTGTATTTTATGTAACATCAATTCGTCAACCGTTCACATGCTCTATCACAGCCACAATTTATGATTGACTCTTTTGTGTTATACGTATTTTAATCAAAATTAGATATACAGTATAACATAAATTCGTCAAAATAGTTTGAAATATACAAAAGGTTTATGTAACTTTTCACGAAACAACAATCGGAGAAAAAAAAAACAAATACCACATGATGATTTTAATTTGGTCTTTAGCTCTTTACACTCAATTGTCTTGTGTACGTGCAATAAACAGCTATTCAGTTGATTGTTTTCGTTAATTAACATTTTTATTCATAACAATTAAAAAAATGATAATGGAGTACTTTTAATATATCAAATAATTAAGCAGGCCGCTCAACCAGACGTCGGCGTTGACATATGCACCGCGGATCATCAACATCGCCCCTTATGAACCACGGAATTTCAGCGTCACCCCTTATGCATTACGGAACTTCAGCATTACCCCTTTTGCATCACGGAATTTCAGTATCACCCCTTATGAACCACGAAATTTCAGCGTCACCCCTTATGCATTACGGAACTTCAGCATTACCCCTTTTGCATCACGGAATTTCAGTATCGCCCCTTATGAACCACGAAATTTCAGCGTCACCCCTTATGCATTACGGAACTTCAGCATTACCCCTTATGCATCACGGAATTTCAGTATCGCCCCTTATGAACCACGAAATTTCAGCGTCACCCCTTATGCATTACGGAACTTCAGCATTACCCCTTATGCATCACGGAATTTCAGTATCACCCCTTATGTACCACGGATCATCAGCATCGCCCCTTATGTACCTCGGAACTTCAGCATTACCCCTTATGCATCACGGAACTTCAGCGTCATCCCTTATGTACCACGGAACTTCAGCGTCATCCCTTATGTACCACGGAACTTCAGCGTCACCCCTTATGCATAACGTTACTTCAGCGTCACCCCTTATGCACCAAAATACAAAAACAGTGTCAAACGTATTAAAATACTCATGATTTATGTAGATTAATCGGTTCTGGCGAAATATGGTAATTTCCTACTTTTTACTATGGATGATGGCCCTGTTGTTCGACACCTGTACTGATAATTAACGTTCACGTTTTGTAAAGTTTACGTTACGTTAATATTCTATGAATATGGCAAACAACTGGGTCAGTGCGTATACGCACAAAAGAAGGTGCCTGTGTGAAAACACATTTGAGATGTTTTTAGATGCTTATTGTGCACAAATGAAACAATAACAAAAAACGTTTGTGCATTTTAGTGTATGAATACCTGATCAAAGTGGTGACATTTGGTGCAGTAAATTCGTTTACTTGACTAAACTCGTTTAATCATATAAAAGTTGCATTTCATTTTAAGTACAATGAAACTTGAAAACCATTAAATTGCAGTTTACCAAATTAGACAAAAAATATGCATTTTTAGCAAAAATTATGTTAAATTTATTAAGATTGAAAGGTTTTATGAAACGTGAAAATTTCGTCGAAAACTATTTTTTGTGACAATGCAAAATTTGATATTAATTTAACTCACAAGATAAAAAAAGATAAAATAAGCTAATTAAAATGTGTCATATACGTAAATAAACGCGTTAAAGATTCGTGCTCGAAGATGTCAAAATTATATAAATGAAAAAAAGTACGAAAAAGTATCTATTGAGGATGGCATTTATGAAACAGCATGTAGAGGAACTCATTTTGTTTAAAATATCTGATTGCCGAGGTCGTTGGTGTAAGCCTTCTTTAGTTCACCACTATGGTTCCTCAAATAATACCAATATTTTCCAGAAATCGGACTCAAAAACGATAAAAGATATAAACGATAAAAGATATAAACGATAAAAAAATAAACGTCAAAAAGATATAAACGATAAAAGATATAAACGATAAAAGATATAAATTGCAAGAAAAGCTTGTCTCAAACTAGTACTAAAATAAATATCGCCGTGTCAGTAATACAATGTCCTAAAAGCCATTTTTGGTCGATCTACCGCTGGAATTGAAATTCCAAGTCCTTCCTCATAGTGTAATCTATATTGCTCTTTTTCTATTCTATCTCGAGTTACTGTCTCTATTACAAAGGTCCAGATGCAATTTATAGAAACTTTTAGTGTTACGAAGCTCTATGTCCAATTTTCCCAGTCGGCGAGCTAAGCTAGGGCTATGTGGAATTTGTGTACAAGGTTCTGTGTCCACATATAGAACTTTATTTAGACACGTATTTATAGGGTTTTATCTTTTCTATCTGAGGTTATTGTCAATACATGTACTAAAAAGGTCTATGTCCAAAATGTATATACACTAAAAAAATTCAAAGACCTATGTCAGAAATGTGTTCAATCAGAATGCACAAATGTCGTCACGTGGAAATAAAACAAGGTTTTATCCCCTAACCCGGAATTTCGGCATTTAAAACTTTAAATTGGAATAACTTGGACTCAACCCTACAACAAAACGCTGCAATCAATTATTCATGGTCAAAACTTTAAAGTCGATTTTCTTAAAACTACCCCAATGACACTTATAAAGGACTTTGTTAAACTGATTTAATGATATAGAGGATATTTGTTTGTTTGTGTGTAAGATGAAATTTTATTTCATCGGGTGGGCTTTAAAAACAGTATTCTCACGAGTGGCGTAGCCACGAGTGAAAATACTGCTTTTGAAGTTCACGAGATGAAATAAATTACACCTTAAACAACAAACAATTAAATTTTCTTTTTATTTTATGTTTAAAAACAAGTTAAAACGAAATTTCCATAATATTAACATTAATATCAAAATCTGTTTTCCCCATTGAGAGCACCATTTAGTCGGAATTTCTCATTTAATACAAAAAGTCATGAGCTGAAAAATAAGTTCGACAATAAACGTTAAATGACGGTGATATTATTCATTTTATTAGAAAAAATATAAATGATCGCTTGTTTTAATAATAAAAACAAACAATTCTTGTACGAGAAAAATGCCAACTACCCATCCATAGTTTTGCTACTTTCTGCGAATTTATATTAGACCTGGCTTTGTAAATGTAAGCGGCAGCCATTTTTTAAAGTTGTGTATTTCACTGGACGAAAATAATTGTGATTGATTCAGAGGGATATCATTTGGATTTGTTAGTCATACCCCTTTTTAAAAGAAAGATAACTTATTTGAGGATTGTAAACGACAAAAAATAAGTGTTGACAGATGTGAAAACATTCAAAAAGCAGCAAGGAAAATGGAAAACTTCAAAGGCTGGCTCAGGAACGCTGGGTTGTTTACTTATTCTTCGGCTGATGGCTGTTATTGCTTTTCAAGTTTTCATAAAGCATACGGCAGTTATTGCTCGTAGGATACTTCAATATGCCCAAATGTCATCAAGAGCAGTTTTGCATTTGGAAGGGATGTATTTTTCAGACTGTAAAAATGAAACAAAAAAATGTAGAGACGAAATTTGGTGATTAGAATTTGAATGAATAGACGTAAGTTTTCTTCTTTTTATTACTTTTGACATTTAAGTTATTTATCAATTTCAGCTTTGCTTTTCTTTAAACAGCCTGACATTGTCAGAATTGTCAGCAAAAATAAAATTGAGGTACCACATGGGGTAAATCTTAAAAAAGTAGTTTCGTCATTGAAAAGTGTGAAATTATATTTTGATAAGTTTCACTTTGAAATTATCAAATATAATTTTCACGGATAAATCAGTAATCCACTGAAAAGCATAAAATTAAAAAAATCCACACTGAGATAATTATATTTCTCAAGGCAAGAGCAACTATGTGTGCTTATACTAAGGGATATAGGTGGAATGTTGAATCTCCAACCTTGAACAATAAAGTTGGTATTTTTGTCGGTCTCTTTCTTGGCAATGAACATTAAATGAGAGGAACTGGCTCTTTTCATGTCCTCCATATTTTTTATTCAGCTTTAAAATCATATTCTGAGAAGAACGCCAGAAAAAGTTAACTGAAGTTTTATATAAGTACGAGTACATGACGTACAAATAGAATATAAACAATTTTGCTGGACATTTTCAAAGGTTTGTTGAGAAGACTGCTTTTTGATGTTTTTGTTTTTATAAAAACATTATAATGTATGCACCATGTCTTATTACAAATCAAGAATAAAGAGGCAAA
This sequence comes from Ruditapes philippinarum, assembly GCF_026571515.1. Lineage (NCBI taxonomy): Eukaryota > Metazoa > Mollusca > Bivalvia > Venerida > Veneridae > Ruditapes > Ruditapes philippinarum. Next base: position 373,371 of record NW_026852000.1, on the reverse strand, counting down.
CATCACAAATGTAATCGCCTTACCAACACGGATTGAAACTTTGTTAGATGTCATAGGTTTATTATAATAATACGATGTGTGTTTCACAAATTTTAGTTCTTATTTTCGGTGTTACGTCGGTGGCTGGAATGGAGCGGCATTATTATATTATGGCAGAGGAAGTGGATTGGAATTATGTACCATCTGGGCAGAACTTCGTCACAAATGAAATGGAGTAGGTTTATTGTTTCTCTCTCATGAATTTCTAAGTAAACTGAAATATGTACAATAAACTATAATAAATTGAATAATTTTATAACATTATTTGTAATAATAATAATAATAATAATAATAATAATAATAATAATAATAATAATGGTGGATCGAACTTATAGCGGTTTGATAAGTATTTGTTTCTGTTAAAATTACAATATACATGTAAGGCAGAACTTGCAACGGTACATGGGGATCGAAATAAAGTAATGAATTGTATACTAAAGAGAAAATACATGTGATTGAGGTATTTGTCGATGCAACCTTCAATTTGGCATGCGCATAAAAATCGAATACAATATCAAATGTTGAAACAGATATAACATGATTAGTTAAAAATTAACTGATACCAAAAAAAAAATCAATAAAATCAATGAAAATAAAAAAAATAAAAGAAGAAGAAGAAGAAAAAGAAACTTTCAAAAAATTAACTGAATTTCCAGTTTTCCTACTGTTCGAATGAAGGTATTATCCTTTGAAAATTTAGCGCTTCGAATGCAGGAACGTCATTATTTTGGTATTAAAACTGAAAAAAATGTACACTCTGTAATCGACAGGAATAAGGTGATGAGTTTCATCTTCTAATTTGTAGTTATTAAATACACGTGAAAGACACAAGTACATGTATCAGTCATAGCTATTTTAGACTCCATAAAATATCAAAGGTTCAGACTTTAATATGTAGTAATGATAAAAAATATATATTTGTAAAATCCACAATGCTTTAAGTTCACTGAGTCATCTTCGTCATTCGCTTTTTCGGTTATGAGTGCCATGTTTGTTCTCTTTTTTGTTGTATTGTTTGAACTCTCTTATGCTTTCAAGTGCCGTAAATTTTGATAATCTATAAGTAAAAAAATATAATTCAATTCAGGAGTCATTACTCTTCATGAAATGTAAACGCAAACATTCATTGCATTGTAAAACCATCTTTGTGACAAATAAACATGATTTTTGTTGATATAGGAACTTCATAAAGAAGACACGATCTGGTCCTGACAGAATTGGTAGTATTTATAAAAAGGCGATCTATCGCGGGTATACAGATGCTACTTTTACTCAACAAGTTGTAAGACCCCAATGGGCGGGTTTTGTAGGACCACTCATAAAGGCCGAGGTTGATGACGTCGTTTTCATCCACTTCCGTAACCGTGCGACCGGAAGTAACTTCAGCGTTCATCCTCATGGTTTTCAATACAATAAATCAAACGAAGGTAGATCTTTTGACTTCCTTTTGATCTTTTGACTTTCTTTTAAGCATAAGTGTTTTTTTTCTTGTAACCACGTTACCGTTCATATGTTTTGTATTTCTTCACTTTGTCAATTGTGTAAAAATAATTCTAATATTCTCACCAACTGTGATACCGGAAGTATGTGAAACCGGACAAGGCTGTATGTAACAGCCTGTTTAAGCATGACTGAATATAATCTTTGGATAAGACAACAAAAACTAAAATGTTTCCTAATAGGTTTATGCAAATATAGCAAAAACAGCATTCAGACTGTATTGCATCACTGGTTTATTTGATTACCACATTAATTAATAATTAATGCCTACGTTAAAGAGAAATTGCAGAATTTCACAATTTTATCAAATTGTGCAAAATAAAGGCAAGATTCGACTTAAAAATCCAAAAAAAAAGGTTTGGGTCGGGGATCAGCGGTTTACCAGTGCACTTTTTTGCTGTACGTGCGTTGTACGTGCAATCAGTGGCGTAATGTATGAATGTGAACAGTATTTTATAATTAATAGTCATGAGTAAACATTAGCATATTTTATGGGTTATATAGCATTGTGCATCATTCTCAACCACAAGAAATTCAAAGTTTGCTTGTATCATTGTCAATTTAATGGAAATATTATGTAAATTGAACACATAAATCTAAGGACTGCACGTTTACAGCTAGTAAATACCATTCATCAGAATAAGTTTTTATATAACTTAATTCACCATCTTAAGACAAAACGTAGACATGTAAAGTATAACATCAAATAACGCACGAGTTTAAGCTGATTTGCTCTCTATGGTATTGATGCGTTGTCTTAATATTTTTTACATAATATGGTATTATTACAAAGTTTCATTAATCTACTTTGGTAATCACGTGACTTGACATGCACGCGAAATTTTCTACATGATAGCACCACTTTCAAAATGTCTACGAAATTTAAGAAAGAACTTTTAAGTTATTACGTCAACTGAACTTTGTGCGGATTTTGCATGTTTATATGATTTCGTACAAAAACATGAAGTGTCTGAAATTTCGATTTTGTCTTCGGGCAATTTGTCATAAAAGAATAAGAAAGAAACAGCATTTATAATGTTTATATACAATTTAAGGGGCTCTTTATCTCGATGGAACAAGTGGGATCGACAAATTAGATGACGCCATTCCTCCTGGTGGTAGCGCCACCTACATTTGGAACGCGTCTAGAATGCATGCGCCTACTGAGCAAGATGATAACTGTTACGCTTTTACCTATCACTCACACACTTTGGCCGCTAAAGATGTAGACACTGGTCTTTTTGGTGTGGGACTTATTTGTAAAAAAGGTAAAATCATTTAAAAAAAAATTTATTCCCCGTGGTAGTAGGAAATAATGTCAAACAAACTTGTTTATCTTTTTTTTGCACATTATCCAAACTGGTATAATCAACATCATCATCATCATTATTATAATTATTATTATTTGATGGGAATCTTATCAGATTTTGACATATATTGCTCCATTGAGGTCAAAAAGCCAAAGAACATTAAATTAGAAATTCTTTTATAGATCAAATGGATTCTTGAAATGAAAAAAAAAACATGCAAAAAAATTTTAAAAAGTGAAAATTACTCAGATTTTAATTGAACATCGATTTGGTTGTATATTCTTATCCCGTTTGAGTTATTAATTGTTTGAACGCTTTTAAATGTTGGCTCATTTTGCAGAATGAAACTGGAAAGTGAGTGATCTGAAATTTTGCGTACAAGATATTGGTCTAGACCTTTTTCAAATGGTACACAAATCTTGAAAAAAAAATATTTTCCATCCCGCCATGCAAAAATGCCCCATAAAATCCTCAGTGTAGTCTCTGTCAACTGGTAGGTTCAAACTTAATTATTATTATTATTTTCATTTTTTTTTGAAATGAGAATTCTAGCACCAAAATACATACACTGTATCATTTTACTCTTTGAAGGAGTTCTTGATATACACGGCAATAGGAAAGATGTAGATAAAGAATTCTTCTTGTACGCGGATATAGCAGACGAAAATAATAACTTGTATGCCGACCAACATGTATCTAAATGTGGAAACCCCACATTGTGCCAAACCCTCAAGGTAAATGATGTTTGATAATAAGTTACGAAACAAACACCATCAACAACAGTTTATGATTTGACATAAATTGCTTTTTAGATCTTTATTTTAAAGAAAAAACATTCCTGGGGTTTCCTGAAAAACAAATAAAAAAACATATTCGTGATACAAGATTTTTATGTTAAAAAAGTCAAAATGCCGGATTATCTGTCCGGCAAATACCGAAAAAAGGACGGCGAATAGTTCATCAATCTACCGGAAGTCAGGGTTAAGACAAACAGGATAAGGATAGTTTTTGCCGCCTCAATTATGACTATGTCAGTAATCATTAGGGCATAATTCCTGAGAATAGTTTCTAAGTTTCTGTAAGAATATGTATTTTATTGATTAAATTAACATGTTTTGCTGTTAAAAAAAAATTGTTTGAACATCAAATACACATCTTAAAGTTTTATTTGAATAGGAAACTGGTGACGATGACTTTGCTGAAAGTAACAAAATGCCACACATCAACGGGTATTTGTATGGGAATTTACCAGACTATACAGTATGTGAAGGAGAGAATGTTGTGTGGTATTTTATGTCTATCAATGATGGTATACATACAATACACGCGAACGGACAGACCATGATCATAGAAAAGAAGCGGTAACTTCTCTATTGTTAATTATAACATCTTCTTTTTGCACATATATAACACACGAACAGTTATTATAAGCGTCATATAAGCTGTATAATTAAATAGAGTTGCAATTTGATGCCCTATAAATTTTTTATAATATTAAGATAGTATCAGTTATAGCATTGACTGATGCCATATATTGCGCATTATCACTCGTATTGTTTTACGGATGATATTTTGACTATTGTTACACAAGGATCAGCCACGCTGGTTTTAAGGACAACAATGACTAAACCATTTGTTACACATAGTAATCGGCATTTTTTATGACGTAGATCATGTGTTTTACAGAATAACTGACATAATTTTAAGGAAAATGCTGAGTTAGACTATGTTTTGCACGTGATCACTGACTTTGGACATTATTTTTGAAGATATTAGTGATTTAGCAATATGTAGAAGGTTACTGACAATATCTTTTAGGACAATGCTCACTTTAAGCACAAAATAGTTGATTACTGACACTTTTTTATCAAATTTGTTATAGAACAGACACGGCGGTATTGCACCCAGCAAGTGTTTACTCCGGTTATATGACACCTATCAACCAAGGACGCTGGTTACTTTACTGTAGAAATCAGGAACATTATGATGGTATGTCGACTGCAAATTTTGACCTATATTTGAAAGTTTTGAAGTTTTGTTTTCAGTGAAATACGTAATTCGTGGCATTTATTTCTTTTATACTAAATTGTAAAGCATATAATGTTTCTCTATTACTGGAGACAAATCATTTTCATTTGCGCATGATATATTTCTACAGTCGACTTGAACAACAAACAGGTTACATAATTATTTTGTAAAACAGTTTTTGTACTTCGAGCGCCATATTCTAATATAGTATAATTTTACATGTACTAGTTATTGTAGGCTATTGGGAGGTTCTTGGAAATGCATACTTTCCTGCGCATCGGTCGAATGTTTCAGTGAACTGCGAAGGGAGCGTAGGAAATGCACCTCTTTTTATTCCAAGTTGGGTATGGTACATCCTCGACAACCCCGGCTACTTACCGTATATATGTATGAAATGCAGTATATACGGAATGCTTACCGTGGGTTCCGACGATGGGTTTGGTATAGAAGTATATTAAAGTACCAGTGTACATGCCATTGCTCTCTTTGCTTTGTTTTGCTGTGTAATATTAGTATGTTTCAGAGGGAATGCAGGCATTTTTAGATGTAAGATATTGTCCGCCGCCTCCTAACGAGGTCATGTTTACACCAGCAGTAGTTATACACCCGACAGTGACCAGACGATATTATATAGCTATAGAAGAAGTATTGTGGGACTATGCACCGGATGTTGATGTGAATGCAATTCCGTAAGACGATGTTTTTTTTTTCTCTCATTCCGCGACGAATCTAGTGCGTTAAAAGAATAGTCTGCTAGTGTGAACAGTGTGATATTCCATATTGTTTTGTTTTGTTTTTTTCCATTTTAAGAAAAAAAGTTTTCTCTTTTTTTTACTTTTTATGTTAAAATGAACAAACAAAAGCGGTAAAATATTTATTACATGTTTTCGTTTCTATTTCAATACTATGATTTCATTTATAACAACAAAATCATGCTTATTTTGTTTGTGAAGTTAGCAATCTAGCAGTCCAGTTGGGTCAGCCGCTCGTCACCCTTGTACCACAGCAGATTGAAACTCCGCAAAATTCATGTAATTCATTATTTATAAACTTTTTGAGAAAAAATAAAACAATCCCTGACATTATTAGAAACCCGATTTCTGGAGAAAAGATGAAAATCCTTACTTTTAGCCTCGAATATTAAATAAAACACTATTTTAGGCAATTTGCTATCTTCTTTCTGTGTGGATAAACTATTTTCAGTAAACATAAATTCCAGAGCATTTCACTATTTCAATTTGCTAAGGTTATACTGTAGACTGCCATACTGCTAAAGACAGCTTGTATGTTTGCTCATGGCCCGATTGTTTCCCGTATTCTGCCGTTTGTTTTTTCATGTTGCATATATACATTAAAGCAAGGATAACTGACATTAAAGCTTCCATCTTGGTGTCTTCAAATTCCTCTTGCACTAAAATGGGTAAATACGAAAACTGCCGAATGAAGGCGAAAGTGGATTCCGGATAATAACGATATTAACCGACATTAGTACGATTCGATTCATGAAGAGGTATTGAGAGACTTACGTGATAAGGACATAAGATGAATATTTCTAATTTCCAAAACATTATGATCTAATATATCGATAAATGATAAAATAATGATTTTCTTTCAATTGTCAGTGGTGCATCAAGGTTTATCCAAGGAGGGAATCAACGTATAGGATCGGTTTATAAAAAGGCTATGTTTGTTGAATACGAGGACCCGTCCTTTAATGTACGGAAAGAGAACGGGTTTCGTGAGTTACATCATGGGTTATCTGGCCCGCCTATAAAAGTTGAAGTTGGCGACTACGTTGAGGTGTTAGTTATGAACAACGCGTCGAGGCCGTATTCTTTTCTAGCGAACGGCGTTGCCATGACCAAGTATAAAGAAGGGGCTTTATACAAGAATGTTAGAAACGGTAAGAATTATGACCGTTCGTAGTGAAAAAGTACTTTTCATGGAGGGACTGGTAGTTTCTAAGATTGTATGAATTTATCAGTGACAACAGAGATATTTATGTCTCTGGTGACAACAAATGTTGAAAAAACGTACAGAAAATAAGTAACATATATATAGGCATGCATGTATTTCAAGCTATATTGATACATATGTGTAAGATACATGTTATAAAACGTGTTTGAAATTTTTTATACAATGCATGCATATAAATTTTTATTTTTTAAAAACTTTTTCGATTTCCTATTTAAGATCCTGCGATGAGCGGAGCGGTAGTTTCCCCTGGTACAAGAAGACCATACGCGTTTTACGTTAACGGCGAACCGACGGATCTAAATACGAATTGCGTGACGTATATATATCACTCGGCTGTAGATTTTACTAGGGACATATATTCAGGACTGTTTGGACCACTTCTAGTTTGTAAACGTGGAACATTATCGTCTGATGGTAAACAGGTGAGAATTTTGTCAAGCTAGCATGTTTACTGAACATGTATACCAGATCTTTCTTGCACTTCGTGAATAAGTTATTGCAGGTATTTTATACCGTAAACAGAAACGAATAAATTGGTGGTATTCAACCTGTCATCGGAATGCTCCGAATATTTCCGGAAATCCGAACGCCTAATTTGATTGACTACGTTCTGTGTAGCGAAGTCCAGGAGGACCACTCGATCGTAACTTTTCGGCCCTTTCCGTCAGTCTTCTGATAATTCTAGTCAAATACTTCCGTGTACTTTGTTCGATTTACCCGACATCTTGTAGTAGGAGGAATAGTGAAAAACTTCGTATGCACGTACATGTATCCCTTGATTGGATACATTCAAATTCTAAGGGCAGATTACTCTGAAATAAGACTGCATGCCGACTTCAAAAGTTTCTGTTATCATATTTTAAGACCAAACAAAGTTTAAATAAATCTTATTGAACAGTTATATGCTTATATGTACACAGCGAATGTCCCTTGCACGCTATTTATATAATTACGTCATGTACATAGATATGTTAAATTGTTCACTAATGTATATAATTATTTAAAGATTGGTGTAGATCGTGAGTTCTACTTAAACTGGATGGTGATAGATGAAAACAAGTCGTGGTACATTGATGAAAATATTCAGAGATTTACTAACGAGCAACACTTGGTTGACAAGAATGATCCAGACTTTCAACTATCAAACAAAATGAGAGGTAGTTTTTCTTTTTTCTACTAAACATTCACGACCCTTCAGTCAATTCTGTTTAATATATCTGTTATATCTATAATATGTTTCTGTTTAATATATAAGTACTGAATCATATCAAAGGACCTATATATTGCGGCTCATAGAAAAAAGCCTTAAAGTAAAATTTGAAATTGTTATTTAGCGTTTCTTTATGTTTGAGACATTTTTGCACAATTCAAATGATTTTGAATGTGTAAATGGTCTAGACCTGATTTAAATGGTACGTATACAACCAACAGAATCGAATCTTCTCAAAGTAAGATTTTACAAAAGTTCAACCTCTCCATGGCAACATTTCTCAGTAACAACAAGAGTCTTTGTCTCACAATGGCAACGCCCAGACAAAGATTTTAGTTTGTTGCTTGATGGCCTTTCTAAGCAATAGCTTCTAGCTTCTTAAAGTATTGACAGACCGTCTTTGAAGTATATGTCTCTTAAAATTTATTTATTTATTTATTTATTTATTTATTTATTTATTAACTAACACAACAGGTTTAATTTTATTTCTACAGCCATTAACGGTAGAACATTTGGATCTCTTGACGGTTTGGAGATGTGTCAAGGTGAACATGTAAACTGGCACATGTACGGACTAGGTGGCCAGGTGGACCATCATCATTTTAGTTTCGAGGGTAACAACTTCAAATTTGACAACCGCAATCTAGACACAGCGTCCGTATTTCCGGGTGTTGGACAGACTGTCACTATGATACCAGATCAAACAGGTTTAAACTCTTAGTATATCCGTGTCGAATGTCATTACACTAATTCAAAATGTAAAAAATGGTGTCATTTGATTGACTATTAACAAAAACAGATGAAATTTAGAAAAATAAACTTTAATTGTCTATTTTTATCAATCGCAACATTTCGGCCCTTTACACACTTCAAATGGAAAACTCTGCAAAGGATAACAAAGAAACATGCAGACATAAATTGAAAATCTATTTGTGTGCAATTGTTAGTCTGATAAAAATAAAAAATCGTTAAAATTCTTTTCATTCTTTGGTCATTTTGCACATCGTGAAAAAACGGGATGCGGGAAATACCAGAATTTTTGAGCACAGACTTTTATAAATTGGTATACAAAATTTAATCTCGGAGAAATATTTCGAGTCTCGTCATATTAAAAACCGGTTGGAGTCTCTTTAATGCATGAATTCATGTCGAATATTTTACTTGTCTGTTTTCTTGATTTTGTCATATACGAACACTTTTAGGTATGTCTGTTTTTAAGGTACACTACTCCTACGAGATGGTCAGCTTGGGTTTGAATCAGAGGGACTATACACTTGGTATAGTGTCTCCACATGTCCAGATCAACTATTACAAAACATGGCCAACTCACGATATGGAGGGCGTGCAAGGATTCAAGGGCGACAACCCAAAATTGCGAATATACCGCCACCTCGTGGACGAGCACCTGTTGTATCCGGTATAGTGAGGCGGTATTATATTAATTGCAGCAATAGAACAGCACTGGGATTATGCCCCTGTTAAAATTGATCCTATTGATGGTTCGAGCCTTCTTAACCCAGATCAGTAAGCTGTTTGTATTTTGTATGCAAATCGAAAATAAATTGTATGTTTTCTATTTAAAATATACCTATTTTATAAACTGGTCATAAAACGTTGAAAAGAGAGCTTGAATTACAATCAGGTGAGTACAGCATATAAAAATATTTCTTCAAAGCATTTGATTGGACAGTAACCGGTACAGAATGCAAACTGACCAATAGAAACCCTGAAATTTGAATTGAAGGTCAGAAAAGGTTTTATAACATAAGGCTGGTGAGCATATACATTTTGTCATAAAGGAGTTAGTATGAATTGTTTATAATCTTATCGGATATATCTAAGTTGGTCAAAAATTATAGATATGTTGTTTAACAAGATGTCCATTCTCTTCAATAATGACACCCTGTCATAAAATATAATCCAAAATTAATAAAATAATGTTTTACGGAAGCCGCATTGAATTATCATCTAACGCATGAGTATAATTAAATAAAGCATAAATTTTATCATTTACTAACGCATAAGTTTTGCAGCGTTCATTGTCATGAAACATGTTAATCACTCTTTGAACACAAAACAAAATAATCCATCCTTTACGTTGTCCCCCCTCTGGTTTTCTAGTAGTTTCCAGCCCCAAATCTCATTTTTTTAACAAAGAAATAAGATCGGTCTACGGACGAGTACATAACATTGACAAAACAAAGTTAGGTACCTGTCCAGCATCACCATCTTTTCAATGCTGCTCTTTTACTTTACGTTTTACTTTTTAATAAGAATATAGGCATGAATGTAACCAGAGACATTGATAACATGTTATCTACATCTCTGATGTAACACCTTTTCACATTTATTCAAAATTTCAAAGCAGTTTTTCAGACTATTTTATTTTGAATATAATTCAGTACCAGTAACAAATGTTAAGATGATTTTATCAAAGAAATAGAACTTTACAACCTTTTCCGTGTCGTCTGCAAATATATTGTTCCAAATTTTTTATTTTATTGGAAAAGGGTCTCAGTTATTGCGCATGGGCATTCAATTAGAATTCCCCTGGTATTCCTTATTTTTTGATGTCGCAAGTTCTCTATGCTAACTTTAAACAACAGGCAAAACTTCAAAATATATAAACCACTGTAGTATTTTAACTGCTGTGATGCATAGAAAACAAATGTGTCTCGCTGATTTGATGACGTAACATAGATGCCCTTCTGGAAAATTAGACTGTACTTGGCAAAATGATAAAGGGGCGGGAAAACTGCAAGGGACCGGAAACTGCTAGGAAACCAGTAAGCATGCACTTTTTTGTTGACAGGTAACTATTTCTTACATTTCAGTAAAGGGTACATTTATGTTCGCACGGATCCTCCATACCTTGGGACAAGGTACATGAAAGCCGTGTACAGGGAATTCACGGACCATACGTTTACTACATTGAAGGCAAGAGCAGACGACGAGTTACATCTCGGAATACTTGGACCATTTATCCGCGGTAACGTTGGTGACACGATCGAAATTGTATTTAAAAATCTAGCATCATATCCGTACAACATTATTCCGAGGAATGTTGTTTTTAAGGACGGTTCATCTATATCAAACGCACCGGCGACTTTACCCGGACAGACGAACGTTTATACTTACTACATTCCTGAAAGATCAGGACCAACACCGACACAGCCAAACTGTGTAGGATCCCTGTACGTCTCTAGAGTCAAACCAAAGAATGATACATATAGCGGATTGGTTGGTCCGTTCGTTGTTTGCAAAGCAGGTATCTTAAATTCTAGTGGAAGTAGAATGGACGGTGTTACAAAAGAGTTTGCTACAGGATTTATCATTTATGACGAGAATCTGAGTAATTATAGACAAACTAACTTTGCAAGCGTTCCTCCAATATCAATAGATGACCCAGATTTTGTTGAAAGTAACATTATGCATACTATCAACGGCTTTATTTACGGCAATTTAAAGGGTCTTGTATTCAGTGTAAATGAGCATTCCGCTTGGTACGTATTTGGACTTGGCTCGGTTGAGGACATACATACTGTTCACTACCACGGTCAGCTCTATCTTCGTAAAACATCATTGATGTTAAAAAGGGACGTGCTAGAAGTATTTGCAGGAACATATGAGACTGTTGAAATGCTCGGATATAATACAGGCACGTGGCTATTCCATTGTCACGTGGCCGCTCATGCGATGGAAGGAATGGAGACTTCGTTCACGGTGTTACCATTAGATTATGCACATGGCAAAGGCAGTGTTGGAAGACGACGTAAACAACAACGTAAACTAAAAAAGAAATCGAGGTACTTTATGACGTCATAAAGACGTTATTACGTTTTAAGTGATTGATATGCTTTAGTAAATTTTCATGTGTATATATACAATGTAATTTCTTTATCAGCTTACAAATCAGTCATTCCCTTTTAAAGTAAAGTATATATTTGTTATGCATTATGCATTTTGATTTAAAAGGCAGTTTCTTTCAAAAATTTAAACGTTTATAAATAATTCAATTTTACCATAATTGTGTAAACAATTTAAATACACAGCTTGTAATTTAATTTAATTTTCGGTTGATTTTGTTTTAAATATTGTTTAATTATTATTTATCATTTACAGACGAAGGCAAAGGCAGCAAGGCAGATATTAGTAAGACATTATGTATATTTTAGTAGATTGTCATCTCCACGAAAAACATGTGTAAATATATCTCAGTAAATCATTTTATTTCCACCTTAAATGTTATCAATTACTAGTAATCAATTAACTTCCAACGTTTGCACCAGTGCTGTTTCAATAGCAATCATAATTGGATCCAATTTAGCCTCGTTTTCATTTTTCGAGTCCATAGAAATTTATATCAGATTCATATTGTACTCGGCCTCACTTGATTTTCAGTTTATAAAACTCGTGGTAAAATAAGTGGTTGAATAAAAAAGTCTTTAGACATTGTTAAATAAATATTGATTCTACCGTACTCCACAATATGTGATAACCTCATAATCTCTACAAACATTACAAATATCTCAATAAATCTTCATCTCTACAAATAACAGGTATATTTTAATAAATCTTCATCTCTACGAACAACAGTTTATCTCAATAAATCTTCATCTCTACAAAAAACAGGTATATTTTAATAAATCTTCATCTCTACAAACATTACAAATATCTCAATAAATCTTCATCTCTACAAATAACACGTATATCTCAATAAATTTTCATCTCTACAAACAACACAAGTATCTCAATAAATCTTCATCTCTACAAACAACATGTATATCTCAATAAATTTTCATCTCTACAAACAACACGTATATCTCAATAAATCTTCATCTCTACGAACAACGCATGAATCTCAATAAATTTTCATCTCTAAAAACAACACGTATATCTCAATAAATCTTCATCTCTACAAAAAACAGGTATATTTTAATAAATCTTCATCTCTACAAACATTACAAATATCTCAATAAATCTTCATCTCTACAAATAACAGTATATCTCAATAAATTTTCATCTCTACAAACAACACAAGTATCTCAATAAATCTTCATCTCTAAAAACAACACGTATATCTCAATAATTTTTCATCTCTACAAACAACACGTATATCTCAATAAATCTTCATCTCTACGAATAACGCGTGAATCTCAATAAATTTTCATCTCTAACAATAACACGTATATCTCAATAAATTTTCATCTCTACAAACAGCACATATATCTCAATAAATCTTCATCTCTACGAACAACGCGTTAATTTAAAAAAAATCATCTCTACGAAAAACGCGTATATCTCAGCATATTGTCATCTTTACGAACAACACGTGTACTTCAACATATTGTTACTTTTACGAGCAGTTACGCATATTACATTATCATTATCTGTGTAGTCACAATTATTTATTCACAATCTTTTTATTTTCATGAATTAAATAGAAAGTTATTGTTGCAGATTGAGTTGGAAGTTTAAAACGCTTTCTTAAAAAATCTCTTTTCAAATTTATCATCATTTGTAAAAACGACACGATTTGACAAATCTTGATATTCTAATGGCGGATAAGATACAAAATTCAATAACTTTTGATGTAATAGTTATTTATATTATTCAGAATAAAATTTCCTTGAAACTCTTATACTACTTTGCCTATCTTTGATAAAGTTTGAGGTAGGTACATTTATATATGATTTTCTGTATTTCATATATGATTTTCTCTATTTCAGGTTGAGTTTATCAAGCAGATTAAATAAAAAAGTGATGCTGGAACAATAAAAATGTCTAAACTGATTTTCAAATAATTTCAGCGAATTGTTCGTGGTTCCGTAGTACCAGTATTGTATAAACTCTTGTATGAACCTCTTGTATGAACTCTTGTATGAACTCTAAACAAAATTTAATATCCTCTGTTTTAATAACGTACTAATCTTTTTTTATCAACATGTACTTTCTAACATTTGCACCTTCTTGATTTGTTATGTAGTTTATTGTTTAACATTAAAGAACTTTATTTAGCTATTTCAAAAGTTTTATTTTTCTTATCAGCGAGTAACACATAAGTGACCATGTACCAAAAAAATGGCTGATTGTTCATGGGATTATGCATGTTAATATTCGTATATGCATATAGCCATTGTAACTATTTTATATTACAAAAGAATAAAATTGTACTCTAGTGAATATTATTTGTGAGAAATTCCTGATCTTTTAACATATGCTCCTAGCATACCGGTTTTCTTATAGCTTATTAATTGAAAAAAAAAACCCACTAATTTTCTTGAAAATAAAATCCAGAAAGGTACTTTCAGCTACTTTAATAAGAACAAAATAATAAACACACCTAATGCGTATTATTTAGTTGAAAGCTTGTTAACACTTTGAACGTTAATTAAAGAATTTATTAATTAAAATAATAAAACACATGTATGGAGTGTGGTGCAGTCTTCAACAAAGATTTACGATTAAAAGTTTTAGTTAAGGTCATGGCGACTTTCCAGCTTTTCTGGTGAGAAAGACCTCATGTTCTCTTTTTTAAAACTATTACGATTAAACAATTAAGTTTTTTTTTAAATTTATTTAGTGGAAGGTATTCATTCCAGAAATACTATATACTACAGCTTGAATTTGATACTATGTTATCTTTAAAACTATTTTAGTATAGAATATATAAACTTAAACTTCGTGAAGAAAACGAAAACAAAATGGTTTATTATTGATATATCTTTCTTGTCAAATAAAAATTCAAAACCTGTTATAAATTTTAAAATGACGATATATTAATACAGTATTTATGATCATATATCAATGTCAAAAGGCATTGAAAAGTATATCTAAAAATGTTGTGTATATATTGACATTTATTTCGTCGTTGTGAAAGCGATTTCAATTTCTCCAATTACATACAAACAAAGGATTAAAATCAATTGTAAAACGGTATAGACGTAACATAATTAATTACATGTAATCCGTTGTTATAAACGTCTTTTGATATATATATTATATATCCACTTGACCGGAAACTGGCATTTGTGGTCTGTACTCGACACATTAATACCCTCAAATATATTAGATATTACATGTTTTTTGTCAACATATTGTTTCGGTTTGATCAAACAACCGCGCTTGCACGCACACACGCACGCACACTGACGCACATTTTTTTGTAAATGAAGACACATTATCCTTTGCATAAAATGCAACAATAAAATATATGATAGATCGTTACAGTACATGTATAATTTTAAACGATATAACAGTTAATTAACATAATTATATAAGAACATATCCTTTAAATAGACATACATGTGTACATATATAAATATATTTTCTTTATGTAGAGGTAATCGCTTCCCCAGTTAAAATTACTTAAAGTAAATAAAAGTCACTATTCCACAGTCCTTCATTGCTGAATTAAAGAAAGAGCAGAGTTTCCTCCAAATAAAGGCCACTTTACTATACAGGTCATGTTTGGTCTCTCCTTTATGTGGCTTTTTTTTTACAAAGTAACTGTACACTGTGCATGAGAAGTGACCGGAAGTGATATACCTTTGCCAGTAGCAAAGGTCAGGCCAGCAGCTGTCCAGAGTCAAAGCCGGTGATGTCAGCAGGTCCCGGATAAAAAAAAACGATGGTAACTTGTGAATACCGAAAATCTTTGACCCAACAATCGTTCGTGTGGACCTCCGGTAGCAACGATTAAATCCACTTGACATATTATTAAAATTAGTCTGACGTTCGAATGGAAAAGCATTTCTTTAACGTTTGATAGAGATGGAATAGTTTGTTTACTTTCAATACAATTATTTAATTTTGTAAACCCTTCAGTTTAAATTATCTCGTTTCTAACTTATGTTTAGATTCTTATATGTAATAATTTAAAAATAACATGTAATGAAAATATTATTCTCTGCATAAGCTATAATACAAACATAACGTATTTTACTTTTGGCATAAACCGCAGCGATATTTGGGGTTGATAAAAGGTTAGGAAATTGATATTGTATAAGTTATTAAAAGAAGTTTTTTTTTCTTAAATTAAATATGTGAAATGATTGACAAAACTTTTGTTTAAATGAAATTGGATCAACAACTAGTACAGGATCGGATTATAGTCTATGAATTGCCTGTTAAATCCAGCGGAAAATAGTTAATACATTCGTTTTAAACATTTGCTTCTCAAGATTTAAACTATGTTTTCAACTGATCAAAAATTAAATTTGTCGAAGTTCGATGGCGAAAGAAAGATGGAAGCCAAGGAATATTGTTATTTAGAGCAGCAGGATCAAGTGGAGCCAAGTAGTTCCCAAGATATGAATAAAGCAGGTGTTAGAAAGTACGCAAGAGATGTTGGAACACACTCTAAAGATATAAAGACAGACAGAAGAGATAGTCAGGCATTGAAAAGAGAGGTGGATACTATACGTCTATCATTGGATGTTTTAAAAGATACCTTGATAATGCAGCAATATGTTCTAGCACGCGATTTTGAGGCCAGAATTAGAAATGTGTATGATGACGTCATTAATGATCTAAACGGAATCCGGAAGCGGGTTAATGACATTGGAGATACGTTTGAATCTGAAACAAAGTTTAAAACATGGACACCGTTAATGCCAATAAGAAAAGATGTCTTACCGAGCGCAATGAGTTCTAAATCTACAAGTAAAAACAAGCTTAAAGGAAGCAAGTCTGTTGATTTTGTTGATAAAAGAGGAACCGATGATGACTACAATTCTTCAGAAATTGATTTCGACAAGTTTGAGTCAAAGAAGATATTTAGTCAGCGGCAAAGCTGGCTTGGGTCAAGCCAGGGAAGTATTAACTCTACTGGTAGTTCTAGAAAACTGGTACCCGGATTTGGAGGTTGTTTTGACGGAGATGGAAAGACAATACCGTATCGCTCTTACAGAGCCAGACACAATTCCAACAGGTTTGATATCATTAATTTTTTTCTTTTGTTTTGTTATTTAAAAATGAGTTTCATATTCATCGCCAAATATCTTTATTCAATTTAGATTTTTTTTTCAATGAAATGTTGATATAGTAGTGAGCAGAAATTTGTAATTGAATTTTGAAAATCATATATTTTTATCAAAAAATAAGATAATCTTACTAGACAAGAAGTGACACGCTTTAATTTTATTAGTTTACACATTAATGTTTATTATTTTAACTAACGAAAAGTAACACAATTCTTTTATATGCAGAACAAATCGTCACAGCTGGGGTCCAAGTAGGTCGGTGTCAAGGTCAACTTTAGATGACGACGACTTTGAGGACAAGGGTTGTTTATGTGGCGATGTAGCGGAAGACTGGCGTGTGAAGGTCGCACCATATATGTGGGAAGGCTGGGCTGTACCAGGGATAAATAATGTAGACATACATAAACTTAGAGAACGCATGGAACGTAAGGCTTACTTACTGATTAAAATTATAATCGATATTTGATTCAGTTGAAATTCATGAACATTTTTACTTCTTGATTGTAAAAAAAAACAAACTAAACATGTTTTCATTCTATATGTTATAAATGATTAGTTTCTTAATCCTCAATCAGCTAGATCTCAAAATGACAAACCTTTTCCAACAGTATAGAGTCTCGCCAGCCTGTACATCAATGCAGTCTGACCAGGTTCTATACTGTTGGTAATATAGCTCAATTATTGTACATGTACTTTGATCTTGAAATAAATTCAAATTCGAAGTGACTATTCTAAATTCTAAGTAAGATAAATGCAGCACATAAATTTAGCAGGTAAATTTACCTTTCACACTTATAATATTAACTTATAATATTTACACTTCGTTTAAACACAGATTTGGAGAAAATGAGACATGAAATTGTTCACGTTCATAACGAGTATCGCCATCAACATGGCTGTCCTGAGTTATCCGTTACCACGGAGCTTGCGAGAGAGGCCCAACAGTGGGCGGATTTATTGGCTATGAGAGGGTTTGCTCAATATAAAGACTCTCAAGGTAATATGTTTTGGGGCATTGTTCAAAATTATGTTTCTATATGCCGAGGTTAAGTAAAATATTGCAGTTAAATGATGACATTTATTTAATTCATGGCTTTATCATATTTTCAATTTATGAATTATATGGTAAAAAGCAATATTCAGTATACCAAGTTAAAACATAAGTGCTATTAGAATATTTATTTTCAATATTCTAACCTTTGTTGTAAAATATTTTGAGTATACATACATTTGTAAACTGGTATGGGGTTATTTATAATATTACAAACCTCACTGTAAAACCGATTTTTTATATTTCGAATCTGAACGTAAAATGTTGTAATGATATTTTCAATATTTGCAAGCCTCCATTATGGCACATGCAAAGTTTAATATCATGGGTCATTTAAATGCTATGTTATGAAGATATTTTCAATAGAACAATCCTCATGGCTAATAGCTCAATATCATGAGTCTATACATAAAGGAGGCCCTTTAAATAAAATAAGTTCTGCTCTGAATCAGTCATAGGATCACAGTTACAATTACAACAGTGAGTATTTCGATATGAACTATAAACATAAACTTTCTTACCATCAAAATCATAAAAAATATGTTCTAGAAAATACGAGTAATAGAAAGAAAACATATCACTTTAGCAAATGTATTTCTAGAATCTTAAAATGGATCTTAAGATGACTGCGAGTATTTGTAGATTGATAGAGAATAAAATGTGAGTGTATTTGTTTGTCAGGGCGTGGTGAAAACATACTAGTTGTGGATATTGAGGATAACTTATCTGGTCGACAGGTGGTTGATACATGGTACAGGGAGGGTCGAGGCTATAACTACCATCGCCCTGCTTGGAAAAAAGGTTTGAAATATTTATAAAAAAAACAATACTATTATATTGAAAGCAAGATAAAAGTTTAATTTTGCAAATAATAATAATAAGACATGAATGCAGCCTGGAATTGAACAGTCAATAGTAATGCGTTTAGAAAACATAAGTTATTCAAAGTTAAACATTTCATGAGAGCAGCTTCAATCGTTTTCTATGGTAACACTCGTCAATTTCACACTACAAGTGTTTTCTCTCAAAACAATTTGTTCTCTAGAACCAATACCTGATACGACTATTAATTAAATACTGTAATTTTTAAACATTTTCTATATTATTTAACAGACATGACCAAACTTGTGAGAGACAGAACAGTTATTAATTAATACTGTATTTCAATTATCAACACCAATGATCTTTGATTTTTTTAGAAACGTCAAACTTTACCCAGATGATCTGGAAATCTAGTAAGTTTGTCGGCGTCGGCATAGCAAAGTTCCCGCTTGATAATACATATGTTATCGTAGTTCAATATCAACCACAGGGGAACATAAACACTCCCGCACATTTCCGTCGAAACGTACCGTCTGCCACTGCAAAAAAGACACCTGTATTTGAAAGCAATGTGCCTTTACAAAATGCCTCAAATAAACCAAAAGGGAAGTCGGGTACGACGGTCCAGGAACCTAAACTATCTCACCAGTTACCACCTGATGACGTCTCTTCCGTGAAGCAAGAAAGCAGTCTCGACACGGTTGAAATAAAGGAGCACTTAGTTAAGACAGAGGTTAAATTATATAACGCTATCGCTATGAATAATTCGGACATTGCTAACAACATACAAACAAAATCAACTGACGGATTAGATAAACTTGTTGCAGGATTGGACATAGTTATTCAAAATTTGACAAGAAGAAGACGATCTGGCTGTAATGATTGTGTAACAGAAAAGAACGATAATGCAGAAAATAAAGGTGATGAAGGCAATAACGCACTTGAAGATATCGATACTGACGGAATCGAAGAACAAATTGATGTTAACGATGATTGTATCGTCGAGCATGATATTGAAGATAATGAGGATATCTTAAAACGTGATGATAAAGGTAATGAGGGTATCTTAGAACATGATGATGTCGATGGTGATGCGTGTAATGATGAGGACGACTTAATAGCCTCTGTTAGCGCCTCTTTAGCAAGTTCTGTATATGACGGCAGTCTGGCAGATGAAAATAGCATAAAGGTTGGAGCAAAACAACAAGACCGCGTAATCCACAAGTATGACCAGGAACAGATTTCCGGATGGACTTCTGGTAACAGTGTTAGCCGTCAATCATCTAGGGAGAGAAAGGTCACCTCAGTCTGACAAAATAATCCAAATATATCATTCTGAAACACGCGCCTGTTGTCTATTTTTATACAGTACCCCTTAAAAACCTACTGTATTCTTTGATGGACTGGTCTAACTTCATTTTTCAAAAATGTCAATTTTTTAATTATTTTTTTTGGGATACCAAGGTGTAAAATTCTAAGGTAGTCACCTATCAGTATAGAACCTGCTGGTATACTACAAGGATGTGCAGGCTGGTCTTGTTCTTTATTGATGACAAGGACAAGTCACTTTGGGTTATAGTAGGTTAATGGTCAAAAGTTTTTTATGTTATTTTTTATATATGAATTTGAATTTTATATAAAACACTTTGAAACGACATTAATATGTCATCTGAATTCTTTATCATGCTTAAATTAATGCATACTATTAATAACATTTTCTGAAACGTAACATTTGTTTTATGCATTTTCTCTTTTTTAATGACTTAATGAATAAAGTTTTGATATTTATAATATGTTTCTCGGTTTAACTTGCTTTCTTTGTTACTGTTTTATTTGAATAAATTGATACTTTGTTTATGTCTTTTCTTTATTTGTTATATCTATATTATATTTATATTTATTCTATTTCCTGTTTCTAATAAAAATTCTTATGATTATAGTAATTATGCCCATGGTTTCAGAGAAGAAATATTTCTTTGTATGTTTGCTTATCTTGTGCTTATCTTTTTAAAGACAGATTTTGATACAGGATCGGGTCGCAATATTAGGTCCTGTTCCAATGTTCTTGTGATAATGACCTGTATCTCGTGTTAGTTTTAAAATTTTAGCCCCATTAAAAATATTATGAATTGTGTCATATAAGTGGAGCTTTATTGTTGTCCTAGAGGTTAGGGGTCAGCACAAGCCTGTTGCTACCACGAATAATGCTACTACCGTGGAAAATCTAATGAAACAAAACAGTCGGCTAATAGTTAAAGGTGATTGCAAAAAAAGTTAAGATATCATCAAAGTATCAAGGTAAGTTCATGTAACTTTTTCACCAAATCGAGGCGTACTCGTTGCGGTTAAGGCACGTGGCAGGCCAGGATTGGTTGGGTGACATAGTCGAGAGGGAGGCTCTGCAGAAGACCGTTTTGTTAAAAAGAAGCGTTTGTGAGATTGTCATTACCTATTTTTACCGCCAACGGGTGCTGAAAGGTCAAAGATGCATCGGAATGTACAGCATGACAAGACGCCGCTGATGGTACTACAGAAGGGGACCGACATAGCGCAAATATTCTGGCCCATGTGGTTAATTCCGACGGTCAGAATAAATAAACTGAAGTATCATCTCAGCATTTAAGTTTCTTACAGTAATTATAAATTAAAAAAAGCTTTTTGCTGGATGTACCTATGTTTGGTTTGTAGGCGATAAAGCAATGCGCTTCATATAATTAAGTGATAACAATACTGTTATGTGATGATAACGTAAGTGGTGATAATAATTATAAGAGAGAAAGAAGAGTATTTTATGATTTGACAAATACTTTATTAAAGACTGACCCGAGCGTACACGACATTCAGTGATAACGACAATATTCATAATAACAAAAACAATAATGTAACGGTGATGACATGTGACGTAAATAAGATAATGTAACGTAAACGATAAAAATGAGTCTGTACAAAACTGTGGTGGCAGCTATTTCGTGGACTGTTGATGATGTGGCACTAATCTCTAAATCAAAAAGTTGAGGAATTTACCTGGAAGAAGACGTAGAAAAATCAAATATAAAGCTTAAATGAAGGGAGCAGCGTGACCTACTGTTGCTGTTGAGAGCGTTAATTTTTTAACGTTTGGCTTAGTTATTTGGGCTACTTTTCGTATTTCTATATGTCCAGTTACATGTTACATTTTTAAATTAAAAAGTGGTTAGAAAAACGCTTGAATTATTGAATAGACATCAGAAAATTTTAAGTAAGGCTTTCTCAATGTATGTAAAAGAAGGTCAATGCCTAATCTTAATATCAAATACACTAAAATACGTTCATCAATGGCTAATATACAAGACAGTTTCAGAAACACTTACCATACTAACATTGTTTTAACCGTTGCTAGGGTAACAACACTATATTTAACCGCTCACTGTGGAGTTGATGAGGACGATCTGATCGTCATTTCCGGTGTTGCTTCCAAACAAAGTGAACAAGATGACCAACAAACCGATCACTGTTTATGAAGAAAATAAATACGTTATGACACAACCGTTGAAAGAAAGGCATCATGTATATAAACAAAATACGGTCATTTGCAGAAATACATAAAATTACGGCCACTTGGTAACACGCATTCTTTCGGCTCTCATTTTCTTTTTCAATTGTTATACGTAAGTTATGAACGCTGTTAGTTATTAAATATCAAAAAAATGTAGTGATTACTTATTATGTTATGATTTTAGTTGTACAACTCTTGGTTCAATCCTTAAAAAGTGCCGTCCATTTTGCATGTAAAGCATGCATATGCATACTTGTTCAACATTCTACTTTGTTATTTTAAAAGTCATGAGAAAATGTTTAAATGAGTTTGATGCGTTTCGAGAAATAAAGAGTTTTAACCGGAAATTGATATGATATGTTTAATTATTTTCTCGAAGGGTTACCAAAAAATCCGCCATATGTCATGCTATAAACTTAACTTACTTGCAATAATGCCTCCGTTACCAATTCCGCCTCTATTTGTGTTTGGGTAGACAGGTACGTAGCTGGCCTTGCCGTAGCCGCCATATCCGCCAAGTGAGGCTCCCATACCTCCGTACCCTCCATAACCTCCTCCATATCCGAGGGCATCCCAGTCGGCGAGGGCAAGGCCGATACAGCATGCGAGGGCGATAGTGTAGCAAACTGCGGTCTTCATGGTTACGCTATAAACATAAAAACAATATCTTTATTAACATACCTTTCTATATTGTATATATTTATAATATATTACTTTCATTTTAAATGGAAATTTTAGTGAAAATTTCTAACGGAACAAATCAACTCAGTGAAAAATAAATTAGAAGTAATACGTTAACGCCTAACTGCACTACACTATCAGAACCATTTTATTTCTATTCAATTTATTTTTCTTCGAAAGAAAACAAAATGATTTTATCAAAAATAATAACGTTTTAAACTTACAGGAGCCCGTTATAAAATTGCAAATTATTTGAGCACTTTCTTCCAGAAAAGTAATCGCCAAATAAATTATTGAAAATACTTTCTCGAACTATGATTTACCCATATCGCAAAAATAATGTACTTTTTTAAAAGTTATACTTTATATTCACGTTAATTTATAGAGTTTAGAAATATAAAGAAGTAGTTGAATGCATTACCTTGTTGAGTTCTTTGACAGTCTTCAAAAGTTCTGTATTCGAAAAAAAAATTCAACTCGCTTTTATACTGATCGGGTTTTACATACGGGGAACTAATGCATAAAATTGCAACCTACGTTACGCAATATTTGCACCAATTACCCGTCTCTACGTTACAATGTGTAACGTAAGTGACATGTTACAGGAAGTAATGTATATCTAACTGTAACATATCTGCAGGCAAATGTTCTATAATGTGTAAAACACATAATACAGATATTATATGATTTAAAGTTATTTATTTATTTATTTATTTATTCATTAATTTTATTTGTTTTTCCATTTTTTAAATTATTGTCATACATTATAAATCATTTTGTAATTATATCACTGACAACACTTTTTTTATTAAAACATTATTTGAGGTTATCGTTGAATAATTGTTCAAACTACTAATAAAACTTGCCAATATAAAAATAAAAATTGAGCGAATTCTCTGTGCTGATTGTTCTTGTTCTTCTGTTAACAAGCTATATTCTCTTTTTATATCACATTGCTAGCAAACTGAGCACGATCATTCATTCATTCATTCATTCATTCATTCATTCATTCATTCATTCATTCATTCATTCATTCATTCATTCATTCATTCATTCATTCTTCATTCATTCATTCATTCATTCATTCATTTTCTGTGATGACGAAAATGATGATCTTTTTTTTTTTATATAATTTTTTGTGTTTCGTAAAAGAATTTAAAACTGTGTTTATCTGCAATGGGCAATGTAATAAAGTTTGATAAAGGGGTGTTATGCATATTATAAAATTCATCGTAAAATGATTTAGAACTGTGTTTATCTTGAATGGATAATTTAAACAAGTTTGATGAAGTGATTTTAGTTTAATAATTTTTTTTGTTCTTTGAAAACAATTTAAGAACATATTTTATATAACAAGTTTAAAGATATACTCATCCGTGAGAAAAATATTTTAATCACAGAAATTTATTGAAATATATGAAATTCTTACTGATATGTCTAATTTGAATAAAAGCTTGAATAAACAATATATTGGAAGCTGCGTTCCATATTACAAGACAAAAAAGTTGGTCTTTTCTTTAAAAAAAACTGCCATTTTTTAATGACACTATATTATCCATATTGTGACCACCTGAAGTATGCAGTCTTTTTAAGATGACATATACTTTGTGTGAAGTCAATCATTTTTATTTGATATTTATATAGAGACTGTGTAGCAATTATCAATATTTTCTAATATCAAATCTGAGCGTAGTATATCTTTAACAATTTCTGGTAACATTACCAATTGTCTTTTCCTTAAGCATTCTAAGATATAGAAACGATAACATGTTTAAACCAATAACAAAGATTAAAACGGATACAAATATAAAACAACAAAACTAAATCGACACTAACTTTTTAAAAAGAGGAAATTAAATTTTAGCTATCAATTTAAAAAAATCATTTTCCTGACATGCAGTATGTGATGATTTAAATGGCTGCTTGAATTTGTAATTTATAAAAGAATTTAAAATGGAACAACAATTGTAAATTTTGCAATTACATGTAATTAATAATGATTATTTATATGTGTTTTTCTTCATATATAAATAAAAAAGAGTTTTCTTCGTCTGATAAATTTTCTTTTCCATAAAGGAAGTTACTTGTACCTAATGGATGAAATGAGCGAGTAGAAGTGAAAAGTTGGAGTCTTTGACAGTTAAAAAAGAAATGTTCAGCATTCTCCTCGATATGGCAAAACTCACAATTAAGGGAGTCTGCTAAGTGATTGGTATACAGATCATCATTAAACGTGCATGGTAAACAGAAAATACTCTTTATCCAATTAACTAAATAATAAAAGCAACTTGTGTTGGTTTGAATTTTATCTTCTAGTTTCGTTTTGAACATATTTAAAGAAGGTGAGGCACGTACATTATTATCAAGAGTATTCCAAGCCGAAATTGCTGAGTGTATAAATGATGTAGACAATATTTCTCTTCGTCTTGCTAATGTAACATAATTATCATTATTTGTAAGGTTATATTGGCTACTTTCTGAGACAATATTTGAGAATAAAGTGTCCAGATAACTTGAAAGCTCCTCATTTTTAGCTTTGTACATTATTGATATTTTTGGCATAAACGGCGATCTGCTAACGAGACCCAACATATGTCGTTTAATATTCTTTCTATAGACCAATAACCTGTGTGCAAAATTCCAGATCATTTGCTCACTGCGTTTTTCTAGAAAGATAAATAGTAAAAAATGATCAAAAATTAAAAAGTTATTCAACACTTTCACTCATATCAGGTTAAACTAGCATGCGTATATTTGTTAAATATATTTTGCATATCTTTCAGATTTAAGTGCCCCGGTTGATCTATGTAAGATATTAAAATTTTAGGTTCTTATGCTTTTTAACCTCATTGGAGCCTTATCCGAAAGAAAGACATTTTCAGAATTTCGTCATAATAAGCTTGCGCTAGCTTTAAAATATTATTAAACATTGGCAGTCAATATTTTCACCTGTAATATAAGATAACAATAAACATTCAGAGAAAGATAATTACGTTGTTCCTTTGGGACCATCGTTTCTTGCATACAAAGCCGATGCGACGAATCGAGCAGATGGTGGACGTTGGTAGTCACGTAGTGATCTCCCCTGTTTTGTTTTTTTTAGATTTATATACTATTTATATATCAACATCAGGTGTCAAGTTCCGTGTGGCAGATGTAAAATGTAGACCCATACTTAACTTTAGTGTAATTATATTTTTCTTGTCCTTTGGAATCATTACTTCTAGCACATTTAGTTTTTAAAATTGAATACAGCTTAGGCCGGTGCTGGGGGGGGGGGCTTGTATTTTCTAGTTAGTTTCTTTTATGAACAGGCTTAATCAAACCTATAGTCTGCAATTACCTTTTGATTTTGTTATTATTGTTTCTGAGAGATATCTCCTTTTTCAGATGTTTGTAAACATTTAGCAATATATATCAGTTAAACTTTCTCAGTCTACTATAACTGAACAATGGTTAAACAAATATATAAAAAATGAAATGAATTAACGTAAGTGTTAAATCAATTATATGTGAGCAGCCATATTGGTATTTTCTCAAATAATGACGTCATAGCGATAAAAATCCTCTAATGCGACAATTATTTCCCGACAAATATTTCCCGACAACCATTTTCACCAGAGTTTATCATTTCTTTATAATCAAATCCAGCAAACCATTGATTTCTCTATACAATGTGTTGCTCACAATTCACTGTTAACTGCTCACATTCATTCCTGCATTTGAAAGGCAAGTTACGTTTCATGGAATTGAACCTCGGGACTGTCAAGTCTTTAAATGCCGCAGATCCGTAGTGCTAAGGTCATTATTTTTGCGACATGCTGCTTATAATCGACCAAGAGGTCTAGGTAAAATTAAGAATTTGTGTCAAATGACTTTAAACGTACAAAGTGTTTCCAAAGTACACGAGATATAATTCATATATACTTATAAATATATACTTATAATGATATGTATGTACCACAAATACTATTTTTGTAAAACTTAAAAGAAAAAAAAATGAAAACTATGTTAATGCTATGCCGTTACTTGTTGTATTGTGGTACTATACTTTGTGCGCTGATGTCGATTACCGAAGCGTTCAAATGTCATCAAATTTCCTGCTAGTTGCAGATGCCGACCACAATATTGCATTGATAGATATCAAATGCAGTTAATACAAACATTCTTACACCAAACTTTAGTCCACTAGCAATTAAAGAAAGCTATACAGTTTTACTGATCATTTATCTACAGTAAAAATAATAACAGCAAACTGCGGCAAATACATGTACATGTATATCATATCGTAAACAAAAGAACAACAACAACCATGATTATTTGGTATCCTGCAGACATTATTTTATTAATAAATGATCACAAAAGAAACAAGAAACAACCAAGTGAAATAAAACATAACGTGGTTAACGTAGAAGAAGAAGATGAAATAAAACGTCTCTATCAACAAATATGTACAACAACTAGCTGGGGGAGGGACCATATCTCTTTACACAGTCAGCATCATCGTACGCAAGGTCGTGATTCATTTGAAATTATTCTGTGACGCATGAAGTCAGAAAAATATGTCGACATTTCGCATTAACTTGTGAACCGGACTCATCAGAAACTGTAAAAAACAACAACAACAAAAACAACATTAATTATATTTTCTCATGTGTTGATATAATGTTGTCAATTGTTTTGACACAGTTTTAGATCATTTATCACAGACAACTATCGCTTTTACGACTCATTGCATGGCCATCAAGACGCGACGTCCATCCTGTGTTATGCAAATATTGCGTAAAACGTAGTAACTACAACGCGTCAATGAAAAAATAAAATATTTTTTACTGTAAAAAGAATCGGTTATGCGTATAGTTTCAATACTAAATTCAAGAAAGTAAATAAATTGCTTCCATAAATTCAATATGCAACATTCCTTCAATATGCTCTGGTACTCACGATTAAGATTGTAACATATTAGTTCACAAAAACACATACCCCTTTTTATCCTTCAAGTGTAGAGTTCACTAGAACAAGTTGATCGTTGCTCTGAGAGAATAGTGGTAGGAATATCAGGAGGAACAAAAGTGGAAGAACTAAAAATAAATAAAAAAAATAATTATAACAAAAACAAAATAAAAATGTTCAAATAATAACAAGAGAAATAATTGAAACAGACTAAAATATTCATTTAACTACAATTGAGGAACTACAAATACAAATAATGGCCTAACATCAACAGTAAAATAATTAAAACAGATGAAAAGAAACGGCAATTGGGGAAGAACTATAAACTGTTAAACAATGCACATTTATACACGTGTAGTAAAAATGCGCATTAATATACACGTAGTAAAAAATGCGCATTAATACACAAGTAGTAAAATGCGCACTAATACACACGTAGTAAAAATGCACATTAATACACGCGGAGTAAAGATAAGTAAAAAAAGGTAAAATATTCAATAAACAGTAAGACATACTTCCCCACCAACTGTTGTTGTTAGTTTGCTGCGGATAATAAGGGACATATCCCCCACCACCACCGTAGTAATTACAGGTGACACCGGCTACAAGCAGGCAAAACAATGCCAGAGCGGATATACCGACCAGCTTCATCACGTATCTGTAACATAATTATAGTATATTTTTAAACAAAAACTCCCTCTGAAAAAGTACAACAAAAAAACTATACTTAAAGGCATATTTTATTCAGAAATGAATATTGTTTTTCTTCTGAATCAAAGACAAAGCTTGTTTTATTTTGTTTGATAAATGGATTTAGAACATGTAAATGATTACCACGTGAAGTGTTAAATGTGAAGTAATTTGTTGTAAAATAACAAAATAACGAGTTTAAACAAAGTGGTTACCTGTCTTCAATACAAAATACGTAATCACTTTATTTTCACTGACTGAACGAGTACCGTTCTAGAAATTTTAACAGAATACCCCCCAAAAATAAGAAGACGAAGAAGAAATGAAAAAAATAGCAGTTTTGTTGCTTTTATTATATTTTTTGTTATCTTGTTATATAAAAAACATGTAATTTGTTAATTGCAAAAGTTGAAACAGTTATAACAAAAAGCTAGACACAAATTAAAACAGATCTTTCCAAAACAAAATAATCTGTTAACTCTTAATTTCTGCTACAGTTGAAAAAAAAATAACGAATAAATAAAAACTACACAGTCTATTAATCCATATACGAAAAATCAGCTATATAAAAATATACACACAAATGCGAGACTGTTAAAGACTAAAATATTACCTTTAAGACTTCATAGCGCGCATAGAATCAGGCATTTTTTGTATTAAATTAAGAATTTTTACAGGAAAATAACACGAGAATCGTTCAATGGCTTTTATATTTGTCTATATAAATCTTTTTGTAAGGATATTGAAATTTAAATATGACAAAAAATCTTACTTTTCCGCTGGTCCTGTACTTGTGACAGATTCCTACGTCTGTGGCTAGAACGGAAATCGAGACATAGCTTTATACAACCTATTAACGTCAAAGATGTACTTCCCAAAATTCGCAGCCATATTACCCGCCCAGTTCCTATTCGTAAATTTCCGTGAACGCTCGTCAAAATTCGTTTCATATTTTCATTGGTCAAGAATATACATGATTTGTCACGCAAATTCTATTAAAATTCAATTTTATTTTAATATGATTAACTATCAAATACTGGTAATAAGTTAAAAGATTGCCGCAAGGACATTTTGTTGTAAATATCTCACAACTTTTATGGGTAGTAAATTATTAATTGTTTTTGTACACTAGTCATTAAACAATAAATAAAACGAAGTAATAAGGTTTATTTTGATATCCAACCTATTCATATAATTATATTTGAAATAGAATGCTTTAACGATATTTTATCAAAACTCATACATTTTAGTAAATAATATTTATCAAACGGTGTGGTAAAACATATATTTTTATCTCACAGCACACCAATATAAAATAAAATTGTGTTGTGCTTTTTTTATCCTTTTCTGTGAAAGGCGGAACAATCTTGGGTTCATAATAATAATATAACGAAAGATGGTCAAAATTGGTAATTGCGCTAAAATACATTACATATTATTGTATCAAAATGAAAACAACGAAAAATGTAATTGTTTGGTGCATTGAAACATTAATTGGCGAACGGCAATCCCATTGATAAATTTTCCCTAAAGCAAGTTGTTTATCCGGAAGAAGGCAGATGCTGGACAATTTAATTGCAACAATAAAATTTGATCCTCAACATCAATTTCGTAAAGTAGTGCGACGAATTATAAATTCCGGGAAAAAATGGGCGGTACTTATTTTGTCAAAAGCAATACACGAATAATCCGCCAATAAAGTAGTTCCGTTTATTTTCATTGACAATGCCCATGTGACTATAAGATTGTTAGTGGGATCTTTCTCGACACAGTCTTGTCATCGCCCTTGTAACAAGGGACACCAGGGACAGTGAGTTTAAACTTTCGTTTTTTGTTTGTTTGATTTTTCAT
This sequence comes from Ruditapes philippinarum, assembly GCF_026571515.1. Lineage (NCBI taxonomy): Eukaryota > Metazoa > Mollusca > Bivalvia > Venerida > Veneridae > Ruditapes > Ruditapes philippinarum. The sequence goes on along the minus strand of NW_026852000.1, from coordinate 342,740 downwards.
TTGAGAAGCTTAATATTTTAAATACTACAATTTTGGATAACTTGCTAAACGATTGTAATCAGAAACGTTTCAACTATCATAATTTTAAACTTTTTTAAATGGAAATGTACATTAAGATTTGGACAAAATTTTAGATTTTAAGTTTTGTAAAAAAAATTGTGAAATATTAATTCAAGTATGTGAAACAGAACCAATCGTAACTTTATAGGCACTGCCAAAAAGAACGAAATTACATGTATTTTATTGATGAAAAATAACTACATAGAAATATAAATGACAATAATTTACTCGCCCGAAATATCTGATACTTTTTGTTACATATTATAATATTTATATACATTTGACTTTTAGTCCATTCACCATGAAGGCTGTCGTAGTAGCGGTCCTGGCCTTGGCTTGCGTCATTGGTGTAGTGGTGTGCCAGTTTTATAACCCATATGGAGTATATGGAGGCGGTCAACAGCAAGAAAGCGTCGGAGGCTGTACGAATTATTCTTTATTTCAACTTAATATTTCAATATTGTCTCCAATAATTTATGAGTCAGCGACACATTTGTTACAAAGTGTATGATTAGTAAATGTTTATCTTTTTTAATCATGTATTGCATTTTAACTTTTTGTTTTGTGAATTTTATGTTTTAACGTTTGGTCCAACATGAACGTTTTGTCAAAATTTTTATTCAACATATAGATATTTCAGTTTAACATCGATTAGCTTCCATTCACTTGGTATCTGTTTTCTGTGTTGAGAGGTACCCGTAGTCACAACTATATAAGTTAAAACGACGTCCTTGAAATAAAGAAAACAAGCCAATGGCTGGAATATATTTTACTAGAGGACACTTCTTTGCCTTGATTAAATGGATGTTAAATGTCAGTAATTAAGTTCACTTTAAGTCTATCCTGGAAAACGGTTGACCAAGTTTTAAAGTAAACTTTTTCAAATTATAACGTTACTAAAACAAGTCATCTTTCTTTTGAAATTGCAAAGGGCATTTTCTTCTTAATTTTATAGTAAGTTTACTTCAAAGTGTAGTTAAATTTCTTTGCAGCGTTTTTGCCCCTGCTCGGCCTACTATTTCTACTAATTATATTGTTTGGCAACCGTTCTGGGACCACGACAATCTTATACGGTAACTATTCAGATCCCCCAGAAGGTAACGGTTAAAGATGTCAAAGGTAATCTTATTTCTCGTAATATTTTACAGATATCTTGGGAATGCTTGGTCTACTGTTTGTCCTGTTCTTTTTGTTCGTACGGGACGATGATTTTATCCTTGTAGGAAACTTCAGTAATCCTACTAATGGAGTAAAATAATGTAAGTCTTTTATTCTTAAATTAAAAAAAAAATAAATAAAGCATCTATCTAGAAACTGTGTTAAATTGTGTTTGTGTTATTTTAAAGATTAAAGACCAAGTTATCTCATCGTATCTTGATATATCTGTCTGTCATGTTGTTGTCTGTTGCTGTTAATAACCTTACGTGCATGTAAATGTGATATGAAAATGTCATTGATAATGTATTTGAATGAAATAAATATATTTAAATATCAACTTAACAGTAAATTGTGTAAAACGCATTTCAGTGCTTTACAAAAGGTGAATTATTAGAACAAATTAAAAGGTGAATTTTTGATACTGTTTTACACATTTCGTTCCCAGATTATCGGTATTTCATTGCTAACATATTTTTCTTTTTGACAATTTTCAGGTTTTTTACACAGATTATACCGGGCAAAGTATCAAGACGACTTGCATTTCAATCATAGGCATCCGGTATATCAGATGACACGCCTACTTGTTATTCATTCTTGCAATGTTATGCTTAAACTTCTCTGTTTCTTTGTAATGAAAATACATCCTGCAATTTTTGTAAAACCTGACTTTGTTTTTCCTTTGTATATACATGTACATGTTTAAGTACATGCATAGATAAATTCCCGTGAGTGTTATTTATTTAGTGTATTTGGGGTACATCTTATATACTTACTTACATATAAGTAAATATTGCAGAAGTTGCACATTATAGTAGTACAGCGTCTGGCTCGTTTACTGGTATATACGGCTGGTCCCGGTTAGATCCCGAACGGATGGTCCCGAGAAGATCCCGGACGGCTGGTCTCGGGTAGATCCCGAACGGATGGTCCCGAGTAGATCCCGAACGGGTGGTCCCAGGTAGAATCCGGACAGAGTATTACCAAATACATATACATGAACAATAATTCAACAGCTTCATCGCTTGACATCCACAAATCAATTGTAATATGCCTGTGATATGTACTTAATGTGATCACAGCTGAAAGAGGAGACCGATATGTTATATAACAAAATGATTATTTTAAAGATCAAATTCCGAGAACAGTCACCTAGCTAAACAACAGTTTAATACCCCTTGATATGATCACTGCTGAAAGAGAAGACCAATGTGTTATGTATAACAAAATGACTATTTTAAAGATCAAATTCCGAGATGAGTCATCTAGCTAAACTACAGTTTATTACCCCTTGTATCTCCTCTTTACAAGTTTATAAACACATATAGCACAGATAAAACGTATAATTATTCTTGGAATAATTGCAAGAGACTACTTAAGCTTATATCATCTTCGAAATTACTAGATGTACAATAATTATTGTTTTTATAATAATACGTGCTATGAAAATAGAATTATTACCTGACCAGTTTTGGTTTGAAAATGATATCTTTTACCCTTACATATATTGTTTTCTTCGGTTCTGTCAGATGTTGACTTGTGAATATAAACGTCTGAAATAAATGCATGTGTATATCGGAGACCTTGTGACTACGAGAATTGATCAAAAAGTTCTCGGCCCGAAGTACTTTCGGTAGTCAGAGAACCCAACTAATGGTCTTACTTTTCAATATAATCGCCCTCTACACCAATGCACTTTGCCCACCTGTGCTCCAACTTGTTTAACCCTTCAAAATAAAAGTGATGGACCCATGTTTCATCCTGAGTTACGATCCGGTAATAAAATCAGGTTATCCTCGTAGCAAGACGAAAGATTTCTTGAAATGTCAAGAATGGTCGGTTTCTGGTCGTCAGTCAACATCTAGCGGAAACCTTGGACATGCCATAGACATCAGTCTGAATTGCCTGAACTGAACTTATACCCACTTCCCTAGCAGTGCTTCGTAGGTCTCGACTTCTGTCGCACATGACCAGATCGTGCACAGCTTCGAAAGGTTCATCGTTGGTGGCCGCTCATCATCTGCAATGCTCTCCCTGTCCCTCTTAAATTCAGCAGCCCATTTTTTCACAGTGCTATACGAAGGGAACTCCTTCGGTAGTGTATCCACGAAGTATTCATGGTTTTACTTGGGGACATCCCTTTCTTACTGAGGTACTTAATGGCTCTGATTTCAACTTTCTCCATTTGGTCTAAATGGCACACCCCTCTACTGATCAAAGTGTGTTTGGTGTTACTTAATGTGTAACTCGGTCAGTAATCTTCAATAAGATATCGGTATCGACGTATCGTGTGTAAATGTCAGTGTAGTGGCAAGAAGTATATTGGGCCGAGAACTTTTCATTGTTGTTGAGAGGTGTTGTTGATAGGTGTAATTTATTTTGAAGTCCTTTTTGGGGTAGATCTCTGCAGAGTTAATAATGTTTCCGAAGTGGTTTTTAGAAAGTTTCTAACATTTCTTAGTGCATGTAGTTATTTGCTGGACAAAATATGCCAATAATTATCATCGTGCCATTGTTAAAAAATTGTTTTTAGAAGGAGAAAATGCACATTCAATAAAAGATAATAAAGTGCATTGTTAAATAAAACTGTAAGAAAATTTGGCGTCAATAGCAGTTTTTATTTGAATGCAGGTCTTAACAAATGTTAAATTGCAGCAGATTTGCACGTAACGAAACTTGAGAAAGACTTAAAATACTTTAATTGGTGTCAAATGAACAATTAAAGTCATTTAAGCTAAGCTAGTATTAAGAACTAATCACCTTCGAAAATTAAAAGTAAACGGTATAAATACCTACCCAGTTAGTAAGAGATACAGTGATGAAGTAGCAGATTCAGGCATATTTACATAATGCATACAAAAGCTGAAATGGGTTGAAATGTTTATACATTTCTTTAACTCTTCTACATACTATCTTGTATAGCCGGTGCTAGTGGGCGTGGACGATAGCTTGCAGATACCTCTACCGTCAATAACAGACTCAATCAAACTGAGCCTGCAACATTTTCAATATTGCCGATATTTAACGTTCTTTACGGATTTGGTTTATTTTCTCTTCTTTTTCAAAAATTATGTTCTGTTACAACGGTATCCGAACAATTGTATGTTTTTGGCCAATAGAAAAGTTATAGAGAATAAGTATTTGGTCTGGGAGACAAAATTTATATGACTTTGATTACGTTTTGCTGCTTTTATGACAAATTATTTCATATTTGAAACACCATTCTCTACGTGATAGGTACAGTACATAACATGCTCTAAATCCATTATTGAAACATTTTATAACAAAAGTATGTCTTTCTTCTGCGGAAACATTCTAGGCCTTAATGTCCTTCAAAATGTTCATAATTTTAAGTAAATATTTCATTCAGAATAGATTGAAAGTTACAGTCATTGTGGTAAACGTGTTAAACTATCACTGAATGCATGCTATTGATTTCATGTTGGAAAATATAATAATGTAGAAAGGAATTAATGTAGAAAGGAATAGTAGATTGTGTATGCTATGCAATGAAAATTCAATAGAATCAGAATATCACTATCTATATCATGTTGTTTAAATGCTTATATAACCTCCAAATATTTGTGTCATTTTTATGGCCTACTTTTCAAAAGTTCAATGTATTAATGTCAACTAAAAGTAACAGAATGAATCTTGCAAAATATATGATACATTATAGAAGCATTACGTTTACACCAAAAAACTCTCGAAGATTATCATGTTTCCTTATATTTTGTTCTTTATTATTTTTTTACAATTAACTTTCATGTATGTGATTTTCTTTGCCGTAATATTTCTTTTTTGTTCTGTGTACTTGTAATTGGCCAAAGGCAAATATGATTGACAATAAAAACTAAGACTGGTATTTTTTCGGTTCCTTAAACTTTTATATGCTAACATTTTTCTTATCGAAAGGGTTTTAAAATTTATGTCTATTTGTGATATTGCATCAATATATCATATAGGAATTTGTATATAAAGAAGTGCAATGCAATTAATTCAATTAAATATATTATACTGTAACCAATTGTCATGTAAATGTTTGATAAAAAATTAATGAAAAACACTTCATAAAACAGTATCAATTTTCCCTTTTGTTATAACTTTTCAATACAATTTGCGCCATCTCTGTTACGGATCTTTGATAACCTTTGCCTTACCTTTGCTCGAGCTTAACACATTAAAGACACGGCAACAATTAAAATGCATAGGTTCTCAATCAAATTAACACCAACACAGTAGATAACCTGTCAAATTATTTCATTTAAATCACATCAGATCGATTTCCGCTATTTTTGCGCAAAAACATGATACAAAGATTTATGATCGGCGCTTATTTTTACAGTATTACACAGTTTGGTGACTGGTGTTAGAGTGCTGGTGTTTGGGGTGATGTGTTCTTGAAGCAAATTAAGATAATCTCTCTCAAATATATTTTTCTATCACAAATTATGGTTATGATGCGCTGTAAGTAAATTACACATAACATGTTTCTTCTTTTTCTATATTTTTTACATAACATATTTTCTATATGTGTCATTTTCTTTAAATATCGTCAACTGACTGCAGAGTATCGTGCTTTTTACTGCAATTGTATTTAACGAAGATAGACACAATTTCAGCAGGAGACATGCGTCTTATTTAAGAGTTGCGTCTTATTTCTGCATAAAGATTATTATTTTTTAGCTTTTTAGCATTTGGATTATTTCAAGAAAATTACTTCTTGTAGTTACAGTCGTATATCATTTGTAGCAGTCACTATTCTGTTGATATATCATATGTTTTTTGATAACTCATTAGTTGCATAGATTGATAAAAGTAAGTATTTACTGTTTAAATAATGAAATGTAATAGTATTTTTGTAACTTATAATAACTTGCTGGTCTAGTGCTCTTGCGATTTTTGTTGTTGTTGTCGTTGTTGTTGCTCAGAAGGACAATTTAGAAGTGAAGTTTTTATTTGCACCTTGCACGAATCTATATATTTCATTGTTACCTACTTAAAATACAGTAAGGTTATAATGTCATGTAGTACATTGTATTCTGATTCTGATTCTAAGAAAATGCATACATCGGCTACTAACTCGTATAAAAAGACGTGCACTTGCCTTTCAATTGAACTTGTCATCACCTTTCAAGGAAACATAAAAAGTTGATTGCACTGTGAACTTAAACGACCTTACCAGTTTTATTTTGTTTAAAACACAAACGAACGCTCTGAAATATTTAGATAAACAGTATGGTGACGCTGGATATCTCGCGAGATTATGTGATATCACAACAACAAAACACCGCTTGTGTTCCTATCATTAAAGGCAAGTCATCTAATTTTTTTAAAGAACGGAATAGTGATTTTGCATGTCTAGTTTATATATTTTTTAACCTTTACTCTGTGAAAGTTCTTAAAAATGTTCAGCGTCCAGTTTTTGAGCTGTGAATTGTCAATTTTGGGGATAATAAAATGAAAAGCGTATGTTTATCAGCCAACATTTTAGATGTTGGTTAGACTAAACGGATGTGCAGGCTGGTCTAGCTCTATACAGGTGGGAAACTCTTATAACCTTCAGGTCGAGCAGGATAAGGGTTAAAACGTCCATTATCTACAATGTTCGTCTGTGGACAGTTGCTTTCTTCGTTTCTGCAATGCTGAAATGTGTGCATTATGTCAATCTATTAGATGGACATTCCACAACGTTTAAATTTGTGCCAAACCATTTCTATTTATCGTGTATCGCTTTGAAAAAGATAGACTATTTTATTATAACTGGTATAACAAGTCATTTTCACATTAATTTATTCGTATCTCGTATTTTCTGTAAATGGTATAATTTGTGTAAATGGCATAGCTGTGCAGGTAACCGTTATAGTACGAACTATTCCGTGTGAAAATTTTGGGGACATTTATCTTACCGTGATACATCGCTTTTTATTGTCTTTATTATCTTTCTATGCCCTTTAATGTTTATTTTTTTTTTTTCTGAACTCTTTTTTGTGTTATTCGTAATATAAAACATCGACTGACTCTTTTTCTAAATAATGAATTTTTAACTGTTTTGTATATGCATTAAAATGTAACTTGCCATGTAAATGCACTATTTATGTATCTATGTGGTTACTATAAGTTACTCGTATTTCTGTAAGATGTATTCTTTTCTATTTAAACAGGTGTACAATGAAGGTGATAGTGATATTGTGCGTGTTATTTCTATGTAGTGTTGGAGTGGTGACTAAACAAGAGACTGTCGTACAAAATGTGTACATTCCCGTCCGGAATAACGACTATGATCCCTGTTAGTAGATCACATTATCTCTAGAGGTTTATATTATTAGTTATAAAGATTGTTGACAGGTTATATGGCCCTATATAAACGGCTGTTCGTAAATATAACCCGAGCCGCCAGGCGAGGTTTATATTGCAAACAGCCGTTTATATCGGGCCATATACCATGTCAGGAATCTTTATAACGAATTTATAATACAACAAGCATCATTTTGTTTAGCATTTCTTCATAAATCGACAGCAGCCGTGTATATAAATCTATATACACGTCACGATTGTCCAATGAAAAGCGACGTTGCAAACGTGCAGTATTATAAACTATCATATATTATTAGTTATAAAGATTGCTGACAGGTTATATGGCTCTATATAAACGGCTGTTTGTAAATATAGCCCGAGCCGCTAGGCGAGGGTTATATTGCAAACAGCCGTTTATATATGGTCATATAACCTGTCAGCAATCTTTATAACGAATTTATAATACTGCAAACTTCTTTTTCTTTAGAGAAAAGTGAGATTTCTTCATAAATACAGAGCAGCCGTGTATATGAAACTATATAAACGTCACGATTATCCAATGAAAAGCGACGTTACAAACGTGCAGTATTATAATATATTAACAATGCACGATGCAGACGGAGAAAAGCTGAACTGTAAAACAATATACATGTAACTAGAAGCTAGAGTTTTTTAGTTTAAAGTGACTGTTAACTTATATAGATCAAGGCGAGGGTTATTAAGAACAAGGTGAGGGTTATATAGATCAAGGCGAGGGTGAAATATTTCATGATGAGGGAGGGTTATACTTCACTTCAGTGTTGTTATATTTTTCTGGTTCTCCGGGATCATTGAGTCCAGCACTTTAAGTGTTGAGAATTGAGTACCGCTCAAGTCGGTGATAGGGGGCGTGAGGGTTATTGCACTTTTTCATTATACCTCATGAACAGATTTAAAATGAAAGTGAGGATGATATAGATAAAGGCGAGAATTATATAGGCAAGGCTTACATAGATCAAGGGTAATATAGATGAAGTGAGGGTTAAACAGATAGGGGTGAGGGTAATATAATCAAGGCGAAGATAAGAACCTAGATGAAGGCGAGGGTAATAAAGGTTTTATAGATCAAGACCATGGTTTTAAAGTTTAAAGTGATAGTTAAATAGATTTCCGCAGCACTGCTAGGATTCGCTCACATTTTTGATGTACAGCGAATGCAGACATCGTATTGACAAAGATAATACATTTCGAAGGTTGCTAACTTACATGTATAATATAAAAGTAAAGAAAGACTTACAAAAGTTTTGCGTTCAAACCTCGATGTATGAAATTATCTCTTTTTTTCAGATTTATTGATATTTGCGCTGCCGCTTATAGCACCATATTTTTTGCAATTTTGTGACGTCGTTGTCGAGGTCGTCATGAAAGCAACGGGGATGGGTAACGGTGGTAACGGGGGTAATGGGTAAGTTCTCATAAAGTCACTAATTACCGTTTTCCGGTATGTACCGGACAAGACGCTAAAATGAATAAATGCTAAAATCTCGCCTTTTCACACGTCGAAATTCACTCTAAGACGTATAATTCATCTGTTCACAGGTATTCATATATACGATAATCGATGAGAAATGTAAGAATCGAAAATAAGCAATATTTTTCTACATTTTGATCAGCGTCTAGAGCACTGAAGTGAGTTAAATCCATGAGTTATGCAGATTTTAACATTTTATATGGCCCAGTACTATATACAATTGTAATACTCGACTCGTTTATTAACTTTATACACGACCATATAACCCGTCTAAAACTTTTTAATGAATCTATATCACAATAAAATGCATTTCTCTGAGAAAAAAAATTACTTTATAAAATGCCAGTAGATCTAGAGTTATTATAGGGTTTGTAAAATTCACGATTATCCAATGAAAAGCGACGTCACAAACTTAATAATTTTCATTTTTTATCCAATTTTCTCGGAATAACAAAAATATAACAAAAAAAAGACAAAAGAAAGAAAGAAAGTTAGAAAGAAAGAGAGAAAGATGAAAAGAAAGAAAGAAAGAAAGAAAGAATGAAAGAAAGAAAGAAAGAAAGACAGAAAGAAAGAAAGAAAAAAGAAAGAAAGAAAGAAAGAAAGAAAGAAAAAAAGGAAGAAAGAAAGAAAAGGTGACTGTCACAACAAGACGTCGAGATACATGTTGTCCTGTCTGGGACCAAACTGTTGGTTAAGGCTTCAAGTACATGTATATTGTGATAACTCTCACGTGATAACTCTCACGAGACAAAGGTCTAAGAGAAGAATGACTCATTTTTACACGGGAAGGATAAGATACTAAAATAAATCAACCCAAACACCATTTTTGAGCTCGAGAAATAGATAATGTATACACTTTTCCTTTGCAGACCACCCGTGCCAACTCCGTAAAACATAAATTGTTTCTACGAAACGGTTAGTGCGTTATGTTCTTAATCTTGTATTCAGAACATTATTCCAATGTTTAATGTACTAAGCGAAATATATTTATCATATTTCAATATCTTAAATATAAAAAAAACGCAAAAAAATCGTACAATAACATAGTTTTATTACAGAAAGTATAAGGCAGGCGGATCAAACTGAACAATTATTATCACCAGAAGACTGCAGATAGTACACATGTTTTTTAATAAACCTGTTTCCTTTTCTCATTTTCAGAGGTTCTCTGCATAGTGGGCATCTATCGGTATGACACACAACATGTTCATTTAAACCAAGCACATCCTTATACTGTTATGTTGAATAAAGTTGATATTTAAAACGTTTTTGTTTCGTTATTTTTCATACTTTGTTCAGTAAGAAAAGTTATATCTAAAACCAATATCTTCACTGACCTACATTTTTCTCAAGATATACTTAAAATTGAGCTGATGATGACGATGATAATGATGATGATGATGATGTGATGATGATGATGATGATGAGGTTGATGATGACGACGACGACGATGAAGACGACGTCGAAGACGACTTCAACAACAATTATGATACTGTATTGTAAACAAATAATACATATGTGGGGCACACATCTTGGAAAACACTCAAAACACCCAATGTCGTATACAATTTGTCCTGCCAGTTTTATAAAACTTTCCTCGAACCTCAGCGCCTTCCTGCAGAAAAAAATCGAACCTTTAATGCGGCCCCTTGCATTTATATATATAACACAAACATTTACTGTCATTGACCGTCCACATCATAATGTACACTAAGCAAATATGATTATGTTAAAAATAAACACCATAAATTGTTGGAATATTCTTCATGTCTTGTGTCTAAATTTATTGACATCTTTAAATTTTTGCAGTTGATAAAAAACTGTACATAAAAACATTGTGCATTATGCTGCATGCAGTATATATTAGAATAGATGATGAGGAAATCTTTGAATATAATACATAAGCTTCAAGTGGGTCAAGCACCAAATGGTAATGATGATGATGGTGATGATGATGATGATTATGATGATGATGATGAAGATGATGAGGAGGATGAAGATGATGATAATGATGATATCTTTAACAGATCCAAAATACCAAACATTGGGCCTGTGTAACACTTTGCTCATGTCTTTGGGCAATATACATTTTGTGGTTCATATGTGGTTATGCGCTCCATAATCACCATCAAACTACAATATATGTACAGAAAATGGCCAACTCATTATATAGATAAACACCCTTGATCTGTAATTTTTCATTATTTCGACCTGTTCAAAATCACAATCTTAACTAACAATAAATAAACTAGCAGTTTAACTTCATAAGAATGAATGAAAAAAACATAGCGGAATATCTACAAAAACACTGACTGTGCAAAAACGATGTGTGCCTTGTGATTCAGAAATCTTCTGTTTACAAAAAAAAAATAATAAAAAAATAAAAATAAATAAATAAATAAAAGAAATAAAAAATAGAAATAACATGCTTTAAGTGTAAAAGCGTCATTGTTTTGGGATTCTAATTAACATTATATTCGCACATTAGTTAAAATCTCGAATATTTAATATAATTGCCCCAAAAATGACATATAATAGTTGATAACGTGTTTTACTTGCTTATTTCAAGCAATACCTTCAAAAACAAATGCGTACTTTGTTGTAATGGCGGCTTGCGTGGTGTAAAAGATTTAAGATACAGCACTTGCTTGCCATTATTGTAGACCACCTTAGACTGTTGGAGAGAAGACATAACACGCTGCATCGATCGATCAATCATTTTTCTTACGTGATGGACAGTTTCCGGATTTTTTTTCTTAAACAATCTGAATTGTTCTAAATCTTAATTTCTATTTCTAACGTATTGGAAGGAGATATAACCTTGTACTTTGTAGCGTTTCGAATATTTTCGTCTATCAAAAAATGAATGAGGCTTTTACTGGAAATTTCACAAATTATTTCCAGCTTGCCGTATAGTGGCCATATACATGTAAAGATGTGCTACATACAAGGGCCACAACTCCGTATTTCTTATTGTTTGTAGTACAGCCACTTCATGTTTGTACTTTTTTTTTGAATTTCATATAAATATGAAACAAAAATACAGTACATTGTACATTTATATGTAACAGCTAATTACTACACTTTTTGAATTTAACATTTGTAAGAAGTAAAGTTGTAAACTGGGTATAAATTAAAAACATGTTTTACAGTCTTGTACATGTTTATGTATACAAAACACAGTTATGATAAAGGAGGTATAAAGATAAGAACTTATGATACCGGTAGGATATTTTGAATATTGTTTCTTGGTTTTCATGAACTTTTTCAGTTATGATTTAAAAATCTATGAAACCCATTTTAACACTAAATTTATAGAGTAAAATTCGAGAACACTTTTTTTTTCTTTTTCAAGACTGTTAATTATATAAACATCAATATTCATCATTTAGGAGGAAAAACTTGAACATACCGTTCCTAACAAGTTGTTATTAGTTAATGTGTATTAGTTTCCCTAAACTGTCTAAACTTTTTAAGCCCTCTGGGTAAAGCCGTCTAGCTCTGATGTAATTTTAACAAGTTTCTACCCGGCGTAGACTTTCTCCCTACCTGCTATACATGTACGTTTAAAAGTAGTTTTTTCTTCATTTCTCATTTGGAAATCGTTCAGTATTCTTTTAGATAGAATAAGTAAGTTTTTTTTCTCGGATTTTACAAATGGAAGGGATGAAAAGGATATTCAGTTTTCTTACATACGTTTCTCTAATTTTGAAATAGTTTGTTTTGATGGAATATTTTAGTATACTTATAAATCTCCTAAAAGAAGCTGTTTAAAATTGAGTGAAACATTTATATAATTTTTATATTTTGATATTTTTGCTACGTAAAAAATTTGTAATAAAAAATGAAAATAGATCTATTGTTAGTGCGTTATTTTCAAACTGAAGTTTGTGAATAATAATTGTTGAATACTTTGTTTAAAGCTGCCGGTACGATAGAAAAGAATCAGGAATTCTAAAGCAAACTTTTTATTTCAGCTGCATTAGTTTCACCATGAAGGTTGTGTTTTTTGCCATACTTGCCGTACTTTCTGTAATTGGCATGGTTAGCTGCCAAATCGGATACGGGTATGGAGCACAGTCCGGAGACAGTAACATGTGTAAGTATCTATTGCTTTATCGCGGCATGTAAAATTATCTTTTGGGCAATAATGTATTCCTACAAACATTTAACATTTATTTTCTTAAAAACTTTAAATGTAATTCTGTCCTTAGATTTTGATATAGGTTGACACAAAAACAGTGACCGGTGGTCTTTTTTTTATTAAAACCTATCAAAAGATGGATATATAAAATAATTATTTGCTATCGTGCTTTAATGTTGAATACAGATGCATTTTAGAACTCATCAAATAAAGTGTATTCGACATAATGAACAATATATAATGTTATGTTTTATCGCCGTATTCATTTTACTATCTTGGTATTATTGATATTTCAGTGACGTATGGCGCCATGTTATTCCTGTTCTTGTTCTTGATCCTGTTCACGCAGAAGAAGAGCGTACCTTTGTTTTTCCAGAACCAGTCTCTAGGTGTCAACGTGTAAGTTACACAACGTATAAATCACTAAAAAATATTTTTGTCCAATGTATAATTGACTATGTTTAGAATTTTGAATATTTTTTTATTTAGTCATGTCACGTTTAAGACTTGATCATGATTCAACTCATCCTTAGATGGCCTTTGTTCACAGCGTTGACTGTATTTCATAAATTGTTTAAAACAATTAACCTGCTCAAACCGGAAGTGGTATTCCGTTGCCGACAGTATAAAGTACATTCTATTAGTACCTCAATTTTGTAGGGTATAAAACTATATTTTATGAAATATTTTTATAATAAAACTTATCAACAGTAAAATTATGGCGGTTTCATAATCTTGTGGTCGATTATCGAACGGGTTTTAACATAGAATGTTAACATAAATAGCGTACGTTAACAGAATAAAATGTTCCAAAACAAAATATCATTCTGCTATTTAAATAGGGTTTTATACTTTTAACAATGTTTTCGTGTATGCGCCATTCGCTTTTATGACAATTATTACTAGGCCGATAATATTTATTTTATACAAGCATTTAAAGTTTCTTTTTTACAAAAAAAAAATAAATAAAAGAAAAATAAATCACTTTTTTGCAGTAGATTTATAGCTTCATGCACTTTAACTTTGAATTTCAAAGCAGGCCAGATTCAAAAGTGAATGATTAATAAAGAAATGCTTTATGTTATATATGATCGTATGATAAAGATACATTTGTAAGAAAGACTCTTATATTGTTTATATTTCATTTCAGACAAACCAGTGTAATCGGTTAAAGATGTTTTCATGGAGCCATTACCATCGGTTATCACTGTGAACATGCTTCCTTAATAACACCACCTTCATGTTATATAAAAAAAATGAATTGTTGGAAAAAAATAAATCTGTTATAATCATGTATGTAGTTGTCTGTTTTTACTGCTATCACACAATCTTCTTTATCACAATGCTTAAGGTTAAACACATCAAAGTTTTATTAAAATGGCGTAAGACGGCCAAACGTAAACAGTCAAATTCCAGACGTTTAATATTTTTTCTGTAACTTCCGTGTTTAGTACTCCCGTCAGTCCCTCGAGGCATGCGCATCCTTGACCAGACAACCGGAAGTTCAAAGGAAGCGTTCAGTTGCCTCTAGCTTCTTTAATTGAGTACAACCTCCGTACCTATCGATTTATTATTTAGTTTTATTTGTTAATGAACAAATAAAGATTATTTTATATTTGTGTGACATCAATATGGATATATAAGTCAGCAATTTTGTTATATACCACAGGGAATGTAACGTCCCTCGAGGTGTATTTCACCTTTATAGCAGCTTTCCTTATTTTTGCTATCAAATAGTTCGACAGTACTTTAGGGCAAATTATTGCCTTGTTTGAACTACATTAAAATTGGTACAAATGTTCTGATGAAAGTAAATAAGTAAGGAAACGGTTGTTTTTGTTTTTATGAAATACTGCACAAAGTTGATGAAGCCACGCTTTTTTATTTAAACATACAAAATGAGTATTAAGTACGAGCATTTGTGTAGCTTAATCATTTGATAGTTGTTTTTTTTTTTGTGTTTTTTTTTTTCTTTTGTGAAAAAATAAAGTGACCAGAAAACCTGCAGTAAATATGGCATTGCTTGAACAAACGTACATAGTGTAAAGGGTAGTTTTTGTTGAGGTTTGTGCGGATGTGCATTTTTGTTTCTGTTCATTTTTCAACTTGTTCGAAGAACGAATTGGTCGGTTTGAAAACTCCTGCCGATTTCATACTACAAACCGAACAACATGCGACAAAATGTGTAACCTTCCGACTGCAAAAATAACATTTTAACATTTTATTTCAGCGGTGTTTCATCCACAAAGAATACATTATAAATTCAAATCTTAATCAATTTATACTCAGAACATCATAACCTGCAAACAAATCAAGTAACAAAGTAGTAAGTGGACTTGCACATGAAATAGCGTTATAGCCTAACACTCAATGTATGCGGTTTGCCCCTAAAAGTTCTATAAAAATAACAAATTAAAAACGCAATAGCGAATTCAAATCTATACATTCATAAATTCTTTATTTTTTACTTTAAACGCACAGTTGCATGTATTTAATGATATAAGTTTGCAAATAATTTGACATTTGAAACTAAACAGTAAAAAGCAAAAAAACTCATAGTGATTACCTCCCTTGGAAAATTGTACTGATTAGGGGAGATCACTGGGTAGTAGAGGAAGCGGTCATTTCGACGTCAACGTGTTTCCATGAAATTTTCACTTGATATGCAGGCTATAATATTATTTATCTCGTTTTTCATAAATAACTGGGGCACCAAGCATATCGGATCCGTTCGCATCCCAAGAATGTCCAAGAAGATCCGTAATCAGTCTAATATATTACAAATTAGAAAGTCACAAAATTTGTGTTGATCTTTCCGCTCGGGAATCGTCTGCAAAATATCACTTTTGACAATCGCTCGTGACAATATATATTCACATCGTCCTTCCCTGTTACATTTTTTTATTATTTTGCTTGTCTTTTTACGAGATATTTTAAGAGACATACATGTATGGAGGGCGATCGTTGCCAAAATTCCAGACATGTAATGTGTTCCTTTTGAAAACTACTTTTGAAAATGCGAACATGTATGTCTAGCATTTTTTATTGCATTCGTGCACAGCAAATGATATGCCTCTTAATCCAATCTTTTAATTGAAGGCACCCGCTTTTAAATAACACGTTTACATGTAAATCCTAACAACTGACCTAACATGGAGAACAACAACACATTTACAAGTTCGTATCTAGTACTATCTACCATTGCATATAATACATAAGCATGTTTACACACTTGTAGATATATATCTGTACCTGAAAAACTTAAATGAAATGTAAAACTCGAATGCAGAAAATATAATTTAATAAAACGTGTTCCAGTCGTAGAACTACAACAGTACGTTTACACAGTTACATGTTTAAAATGACAAAAGTAGATTCACAAAGTTAGACGATTCTAAGTCATGCATGACGCCCCGCCTCTCTCTGAGTATTTACGATCTTCTATCACGGAAATGTACGGACAGGTATAATACCCGTCGCCTCACTCCTATTTCTCAATAAAGTGAAGGAAAACACGGCGTCCATTCTAACTTTTTTTATTTCTATAAAAAGTCCAATATTATTGGTATCAAATGAAAGATTACTCCATCAGCTTTCTATGAGTGCCTCGGAAATAAAAATGAATTAAATAGATGTATGGAATTTTTAGGTTTTTTTACTCTGAAAATAACACTCTCGAATTGGTAAGAAAAACACGGCGTTCCCTCCAAACTTTTTTTTAAGTTCGTAATATATTTTGATAATTTTAGATTGAAATAAAAGTGTGCTTCATACGATTTATGATATATAATTATATTATGCCTAAAAATAAAAATGAATTAAATCAAACTGAATTAACTTTCGTTAAAAAGTTTACCATGTTACTTTTTGTAAAATAGAGAAAATAAGAATCCCTAAAGAACGCTCAAAACGACAAAATTGAGAATGTTGCAGGCCCGGTTTGATTGAGCCTGCTCATGGACGGTAATGGAAAGAGCAAGTTATCGTCCACGCCCCCTAGCACCGGCTTAAGCAAAATTCAACATGAACTGGTACAATTTTGAAACATCCGCAGATGTGTTAATATGGCGATTATCATGGAACCTTCAATGTGACACGTAAGTGCCATACCATGAAAAACGGCATATGATCCCCAAGTAAAAAAAACACACTCTGAAATTCAGTAAGAAAAAAACATGGCGCCCCTACTTACTTTTTTTTTTCTTGGTCAATTTTGATAATAAACAAGATCATCAAGGAAAGGCGGCGGAAAATTACATAATAATTGCAGATTCGGTTTGATTGAGTCTGCACATGAGGGATAATGAACAAGTGACGATTATCATGGAGCCTTCAATGTGACAAGTAAGTGACACGCCCCCTAGCACCGGCTTGAACGGTACTCAATTCTCAACACTTAATAGCGCTGGCATCAATGATCCCGAAGGACCAGCAAAACACTGAAGTGAAGTACGGGGCAACTTTTTACAACTGCCACACGGCACTTGGCACCTGCTGTTGTGAAGTATTAAAATCTGGAAACAAAATGATCCCTCGGAAGCATTAATCACTACAAAATTACATAAGAATTGCAGACTCGGTTTGATTGAGTCTGTACATGAGGGATAATGAACAAGTGCAAAAAGTTTTTATTCATACTGAAAATACCGTATTAAAGATTGTACATATGTGCTACGGATAAGTATTTTCTTGATTTCGGAAAGGAAATCTCGGTGGCCGCTTTAATATCCTATTTTTGCAAATACTTGCATAGTTTTTGTTGAAAGTGAAATTTGTGCCAATACATTTTTCAATGATACCAATTAGAATATTGGATGGTTTTTACATTATCAATAAAATTACTCCCTAGAAGTTGGTCATTGTTTCCCCTAAAAATTTCCAAATCGCCGATGTTTCTCAGGAATATATGATAAACAAGATCAACAAGGAAAGGCGGCGCTCAATGAACGCAACCCTACATGACCCAGCAACAAGAACAAGTGGCAAGAAGCCCAGGCGGACCCCAAACAAAACACAGGACAGGGCACTAGGCATAGCACGGACAGGCTAATCACTAAAATGATAAATAATTTGTAACTGATAATAACACGATGTTAAATCTTCATCATAAATGGTAAAATCAGCAATTTTCAAGTGATGTTGCTAGTGACAAAACTTTTGTAACAAATGCAACATATATATGTTATGAAAAATGCCGTATGTTGTCCTTCAGTTTTATTTAAAAATATGGGAGAGGCGCCGTTTTATACCTGTCCGCAATAGAAGGTCGTAAATACTCCGAGAGGGGCGGAGCGTTATGCTTGACTTAAAATCGTTTAATTTTGTGAATCTACTTTTGTCATTTTAAACATGTTACTGTGTTAACGTACTCTTGTAGTTCTACAACTGGTAACACGTTTTCTTAAACTCTATTTTCCGTATTCGAGTTTTACATTTCATTTGTATATTACAGATCTATAAGTGTGCAAACATGCGTATGTATTGCATGCAATGGAAGATACGAACTTGTAAATTTGTTGTCGTTTTAGATGTTAGGTCAGTTGTTACGATATATATGTAAACTTGTTATATAAAGGCGTTAACCTTCAATTAAAAGATTGAATTAAGAGGCATACAATAAAAATGGTAGGCATACAAGTTCGCATTTTCAAAAGTCATTTTAAAAAGGAACACTTTACATGTCTGGAATTTTGGCAACGAACGCCCTCCATATACATGACTCTGTTACATATGTAATTTTTTAATCTTCTGATCTAATCATTGGAAACATTTTGAAAGCATCTTTTCTAGGAGCACTAAAATGCAATGGAATATATCAAATTGTTTGCCGAGTCTTTGAAACAAAAGGAAGTCACTAATTACAAGATATTCCATGAACATACCCACGTTGCCTATATCAAGTGACTGTTGGTGATCTGCTGCTTCTTTTTCTCCCACAAGACGTTGATCAGTCTGTGACAATGATCCATGAATATATTTCAGTCTGTGACAATGATCCATGAATATATTTCAGTCTGTGACAATGATCCATGAATATATTTCAGTCTGTGACAATGATCCATGAATATATTTCAGTCTGTGACAATGATCCATGAATATATTTCAGTCTGTGACAATGATCCATGAATATATTTCAGTCTGTGACAATGATCCATGAATATATTTCAGTCTGTGACAATGATCCATGAATATATTTCAGTCTGTGACAATGATCCATGAATATATTTCAGTCTGTGACAATGATCCATGAATATATTTCAGTCTGTGACAATGATCCATGAATATATTTCAGTCTGTGACAATGATCCATGAATATATTTCAGTCTGTGACAATGATCCATGAATATATTGCAGTCTGTGACAATGATCCATGAATATATTTCAGTGTGTGACAATGGTCCATGAATATATATCAGTCTGTGACAATGGTCCATGAATATATTTCAGTCTGTGACAATGATCCATGAATATATTTCAGTCTGTGACAATGATCTATGAATATATTGCAGTCTGTGACAATGATGTATGAATATACTGCAGTCTGTGACAATGATCCATGAATATATTTCAGTCTGTGACAACGATCCATGAATATATTTCAGTCTGTGACAATGATCGCATGAATATATTCAGTCTGTTGACAATGATCCATGAATATATTTCAGTCTGTGACAATGATCCATGAATATATTTTCAGTGCTGGTGACAATGATCCATGAATATATTTCAGTCTGTGACAATGATCCATTAATATATCGTATTCTGTGACATTGGTCCATGAATATATTTCAGTCTGTGACAATGATCCATGAATATATCGTAGTCTGTGACAATGATCCATGAATATATTTCAGTCTGTGACAATGATCTATGAATATATTGCAGTCTGTGAAAAATTTTATGAATTTTTCAGTCTGTAAAAATGATCTATAATATTTCATCTGTTCAATGACCATGAAATATGTCAGTAGTGTACTGTTTTAAGTGGTTTTTGTGTCATAAAATTCATAAAAAGCAGTATGGCTTTTTTGGTTTTAGTAGTATTGTGTTCAGTAATGTCCTGTCTGTCATTTTTCCCATTTGTCAGACAATTGTCAGTAGTGTCCTTGTTTCAGTGTAATTTGTGTTCATTTTCCTGGTTATAGTGCCCTTTTTCCTGGTTATGGCCTGGTTAAATGTACAGATTGTAGCTGTTTCATATGCTTTGTACAAATGTGTATATGTAAAGTTGTCTGCCTTATTTCATGTGTCGGGTCAGTTGATAGTGTTGTGTGTCGGGGTCAGTGTGATAATGTTATTGGTCTGGTCAGTTTTTGATTAGTTATTATTAATTTAAATTTTATTATTATTTTTTATTTTTTTTTTTTCATACGAAAGTAATTTTAGGGAGTACGGAATCGAACCGCAACCCTAAATTTGTCAAAAGGTTACCCCTGCACCACGGCCCCCTCTGAAATTTTTGGAATTCCTATAAAAATTATCACATTAGTAAACAGAAAAATTGATTTTGCAATTCGAATTTTACACACTAAATAGTTAGGTTTAAAGGTGTTTTTAATGGCTGACATTCGTGTCCTTGGCTCGAGGGTTGTGAATAAGAACTTTTACACAAACGAGTAAAAGTAATAAAAGGCTGTTGACAAGCGATAAAAAACATACCCAGAAAAATAAAACATGCTCGCGTTACCCCAAATCGCAGTTCTAAATATGCAATAAGTACTATGTTGATTTTAAGATAATGAATGGTTTGATACAATCTATTTCAGTCTATTTTATATAAAGTTTAAAAATATTCTTTTGGGCGGAATTAATGTGATTAAAAAAGTATTTTAAAGCAGCAAACCTCAATAGTTTGGGTCCGATCAGAGAACTCAGTTGTTATTCGTGTGAATCCCCCAACTATTTGAAATTCGAAACTTCTGGTAGGTAGTTTGGGATTCGCGCGAAAACTTATACAGCTAGGTCCCTCCCTTTATTGTGTGTTTAAATGAAAGATGTGCTCTAACATTTCATGCTGATGATAATGGATTGAATTACCGACTACCACCTGTTTGGAACCACCTGTTAATCAGCTAGTGAAGGACTAGGTATAAGTCTTTAGTGAGGAAAACACGAAGATGTTATAACCTCCGGCAAGTTAAGGAAATTAAAAATTTGAGGTTGTCAAAACCAAAGAAGTTTTTCCCTCGAGTCATTTTTCAAATATTTTTCTAAACTAGGAAATGTTTTTTTTTTTCAAATCTGAGGAAATATTCCATATTCTTGATTGGTTTAGTTTAAACATATTTATTCTCAGAATATGTACATAATAACATTTGAAATATATACACATACAAAATTTGACAATATACAAAGAAGAGGATTAGAACGAAAGACTAGGTCTTATAGAATTCTTCTCAGTTGATTGGTTTAGGGCAGGCGTTTGATTGGTTTAGGGCAGGCGGTGTTCGGGTAGGAATGGTCGAATCATGTTAATTGTATATGTCGCGAAAATGATTTACATTTACAGAGTTATTCAACATTGAACTGTACAATACAGGAATACATTTGGATAAATACACAGAGATTTTATTTTGGTCAAGCTGTCAGGCGAGTGTAACATTATGATTTATCAAACTTTACGAGTTCAAGGATATCCCGTATTGTTTCGAACAATTTTGACTAACCTACTTGTGAAACATCAAAAATATATTTGGGAAAAACGCTTTCATTTTTGCAAGACGTTTAAATCTTTCAATGTTTTTTTTTCAAGATATTATTCCTGATCCTTGACGTGATATTGAAAAGGTCATACGCACTCATCTATCCAATATAGAAAGAAATTTTTGATTCTACAGTGCCAAATATAGGAAGTTTCTTGGACGATAAAAAGGTAAAATTTTAAAGCAGAGGTGGAATGAAAAGAAATATAAAAACAACACCAACAATATATTAAAAATACATCCTGCAATTTTATTGACGAAAAACGGAACCATGAACAAAAATGAACAATTAAAAAAAACATGAACAATTGCTGTGCAGTAAATAATCACGCCCACTCCATGTGTTTATTCTCTCCTTTGTAACATTAATAACAAAACAACGTCTCCCATCCAGTATTTCTGAAAAACGAAAATATTGTATCTTGTAAGGAATAATGAACTTTCATCGATGTTTTAAATGCAGCAAAATTCATTTATTAAATTTTTCATCAATTCTAATTTACTTTTTATTTACATCTACAAAAGTGTATATAAAGTACATACTTTTATGTCTAAAATCTTATATTTACAGCATATGAAAGAAAAATGAAGTATTTAAAATAACATTATAACAAATACGATTTAGTTTGGAATAAAAGCATTCATTATAAACAAAATTATAACTTGACAAAAAGTTTTTCGTTTATTAAAAAGACAAAATAAGAATAAGCCTTGACCGTTAACATAAGACGCAAACAAACTTCCAAGCGAATTTTTAAAAATAAAAAAAATCTTAATATGATGTAAAGAAGTAACCAATGGAAACAAACATGCCACATGAACGCTTATATGCAAAATCGAAGATAAATATTTGAGTTTTTCTTATATATCTATGTATAACAGATTTGGTTTGATAACGAGCTTTGGATAGTTTCTCAATTATTTTATTTTGCGTCAAATGCCGCTAGCCAAGGCTCTTGTAGTTACGGAATGGCGTCTTGTCAGAAATTTAATTCAGTGTAACAATAAATGAGGCTCAAATGACAATGGATCAAGCCTGTAAATAACCAGTTTTTTATTTCAATGATATACCGTGCCGATAAAGTAAAATTAAAAATCACAAATAAGTAATACGTGCAGATATTTTGTATTGCAAGATTTTTGGATTCCATATATGCATTGTTTTATTCAAACACGATTGCTTAAAGACTTAGTGATACCAAAATATACTGAAGATATTTTGCTATAAACTATAAAACACCAGTTGTTCCATATGTCTGACAAGACGCCATTGGTCAGTAGTGATAAACAAGTACTACCTTTTTCTCTCTAACTCGAGTCATTAAAGAATTGTATAGGACCCCCATTGTTGTTATTGAAACCGAATAAGAAGATGAGGATAAAGAACAGTCCGATCAAGGCCAAAACTACAAATAAAACAAAAGATAGCTGTCCATACATTGTTATTTTATTTTCATTTATTTATTTATTTATTTTTATAAATTCATTATCGTATATGAGCGTTATTAATTTAATTTAATCCCCGATGAAAAGAAATCAAGTTGTGTTACCAACTGATTAACTTGTATATCTCCGATTTTGCATATAGTTAGTTGTTTTAGTTCTTTCTTTTTGTTCTTCTTTTTAACGAAATTATACTATTGACGTTAGATTCAACAGCGTTCCAGGAAACATTTATGAGTTTGTTCCTAAGGAGAAAACAATTTGCAAAATCGAAGACAGAAATGCCGTGGATGGTCAAACGTTAACTGGTCAAGGCTTAACTCGTACCCTTCTTAAGTAAAAGTAGGGTGTAACTCGTACCATGCTTATGTCGCAGTGGGGAAAGTTGTAGCATTATAAACGGTTACGGAGCCGTTATCTGAATCGAAATTGAACAAAACAACAAGCAGGAAGAGGAGTCCAATAAGAGCCAATACTACAATAAAATATATTGAATTTCGTTTTAAAAATATCTAAATATTACGACAATTTGACATGTCTCTGAAATGAAAAAAAAAGTTGTCTGCTATATAACGGAAGAGTGCGTTTCCTGTAGAAGTCTTTTAAAAAATCAAACCTATCTCCGATTTTGCATATTGCTCTTCTTCAATACAAATTTCGGACGCCATGTATACACCTTTAATTCACTTTTTAAACTACTTTCTTTTGGCATTTTTTCTATTTATTTTTTTTTTTTTTTAGAAATGTTGCGATGGCGTAAATTTTTTTACTAATCAACTTAAATTACGAACGAGACATGCCAAATGCCAATGCAACTATATCAATACTGTGACATGGCGACTGATAATTTGTTTACAAAGCTGTCCCGGTGTACCCTTTTCCCCATTTCCCCCATCTAGTACAGTACAACGACCTCTTCAGTGTCTTAGAGTATTACCGAAAATTAGAAATCAAACACCGGAAGATATCTAAACGACTGCATGCATTTACGGTCAGTTTCAGAATACCTTTGACTTTATCTATCCATGTTTTGTGATATTCCTAACTACGACATTCTGACCACTGGTAAGAGCCGGGAAAATGGAGGCTAATATAACTAAGAGTCCTATAAGTGCGAGCACTAAAATACCAAAGTTAATATAATAAACTTTTACATGAACAGTTGACAGTTATTCTCATTATTCAACAGTTGTCAAACAAAAAGCAAATATTTTCCATACATATTATGAAATGAGTATGTACTGTACATTCGAATATTCAAAGCATCTAAACGAACTCCAATATCTAAACGAACTCAATTATTTAAACAAATTCAATTTGAAAAAAGAACTCAAAGATAAAATAACAAGAGCAAAGAAACAGATTACTATCTTGTTGTGAGATAAAAGTGAATATAAAATTCGTATTTTCTAAAGAATTACTTTCTAAGAATAAAATACAGGTGAAAATTAAGTTTGATAATGAAACTTGTCAACTCAAAAGTGGATTAAAACAAAGTGTTTAAGTATTCTATAAAAAAATATACTATAACATAGAATTATCTCAATCTGTGTCTGGTTATGATTCTAGTTCTTAGTTTTATAATGAAAAGTTTTTTGTAAATTGCTGAATAATCTGAAGGAATTCAATAGCAAATGCAAATCTAGGACACGCTAATGTTACTATATACAAAATGTATACACTGTTACTATTGTAAAATGTATGTAAAGTCACACTTACATCCCCCACCGCCAAAACCACCTCTACTGGTACCTCCATAACCTCCCCACTGTCCGAGTGCGAGCCCCAAAAGGCAGGCAAACATAAGAACGGTCACTACTGGAAGCTTCATTTTGTATCTTTAAGAAAAAGAGAGAAAATTGTTACTATTTTGAAACAAAAGAAATGTGGTTCTCACACATCTGTATCTTATCTTAACTTAATTAGCTCGTTTATAAATGTATGAGAGTATGTTTAAGTAACATATATAAATACGTAACATATATAGATATGTGTTTAAACACTTATTTTCACTATGAGTGAGAGAGGTAATGATACATTGTCATTTTTTACATTTTTCCCCAGTTATTTATGCATAAAAAAATAATAATATTTACCTTACCAGTAGGGCTACGGCACTGGTTCGTGATTCACTGAATGCGAATAGCGATCATTTAAGGTTTTAATTCAATATAAATAGCCCAATAAAGTGTGAAAATGGGAGGGCGCTGGGCGGGGATAAAAAATCAAGGCACGTGAAAATAACCGGAAGTCTACAATTAACAAATACAACTAAATTTATTAATTTGTAAAATTGACATTGAGGAGTGCAGAAAGTCATGAAAATGACCCTCTTAACTTTTATTGTTATTTCAATAATTTTATTATGAGGAAAATACATACAAATGGTTTGCCGTAAACATTTTATAAGTCAAGGTTTGCTAGCGGCTTGAAGGGAACTTTAAATGCATACGTCTACTAACCATGAAACTTGAGGAGTCATACGGCCCTCAGGTAAACTTAAATTTAATGATAAACGTATATGGTTGCAGACAAAATTTTGAAACAAATAAAATTTATCGCCTTCTTTCTCCATAAATGTATGTAACACAATAACACATAAAACAAGAAAAGAAGACATGTCAATTTTTGAGATTTTATTTTTGGGCATACTTTTTTGCTTCTCTGACAAAATTTTTAATGATATTTGACGTGAAAGTATCTGTTTCAGAAAAAATTAAAAAAAGTTAATAAATATTTTCAATTGATTGTATGTGAATAAGTCCATGCAATAGCTTTGCAGCTTTCCTTGCATGTAATGAAAGGCACATGGCACTAGCAGATGCTCACCTGGCATAAAGCGTGATAACCAATCTGACGAATTTGTCTGCAGGTGTTTAGACCTAAAGGTACATTAGGTAACCGGAATATACAAAATAAATTTGTTTCCATTACATGTTATTGTTATGAAATCTATTAATAGTAACAAATTGCGGTAATTTAAGAATGGTTGGTGGCTGATAAAATTCAAAATATAGTAATTTTATATCAATAATGACAAAGTTATTTTTCAAGAAACATTTTAATATTTTATATCATTAGAAAGGTCTGTAAACTCATATATTTATTATACAGCAAAAAATAAAATTTCAAAACTTTTTTCCTTTTTACTTGGTTAAACTCGGTGCTAAAAAACTATTGAAAATACGGTTGAAAAATACTATAGTAGCCGACTTTTCTTTTTTAAAAGTATAAAATGAAAAGCCGCTTATATTTCCAAAATATGAATTTTAATAACTTTCAAACAATATAAGGATCTAAAAAGTCAATCCACAAATAAAAAAGTTATAAGAAATTAAAGTTTTGCTGCTATATAATGTTATAAATATTGGCTCTTAATCTGCTAAGTTCTGGTAGCAGGTGCTTTGATGTCATCGTGTTATTCCCTATAAATAGGACACAAAAGCAAAAAGTAATATTCATCTTCAACATAACTACTACACAGTTTACGCATAAGATCACTATTACCGGTTTTATTCTATTTCTAAAATATGTGACGATAATCTTAATTGTCCTTTTTCTAATGGAGTTTTTTCCCCATTACAAATGAATACTAGTATTTTACAGAATTAAGTCTTAAATGTACTGTAATGTTTTTGTTTTGACTGTAAAAAAAAAGATTTCATTCGTTAAAAATGACGGCTACAAATATTAAATAAGAAAAGTATGTAGAAAGTTAAAATAAAATTATAAAACAAAAGTACAACAATCTTATTAAAGTTGTGATCCCTCAGGTTTGTTTTGTTGTTGTTTTTACAGGCTTCAAAAAAGAAGGGTGGCTCTTCCAAATGATAGCCCGCCTAAAACATGTCCTTACATGGGCGGTAATCAGTGCATCTAATTGTTGTTTCTGTATATAATTCTACGTTTTGTTTTGCAAAAACAGATAATTCTCTAGAGCCAACCATGACCTACCCATTTGTCCAACTTTGTTGTTAATTTGCCCATGCAATAGCTTTTGGCTACCCTTAATAGGAATCCAAAACACTTGGCGCTAGCTCAATTAACATGGCCACCAAAAGCCGGCGTTGCTTGAACGTAATCCGGTGCAGTGATTAGTTATTAGAAATGTTCTGTTATTTCCAGGAGCCAAATGTTAGTGATCGGATTTTGTTTTGGATTGATCCAGTAAAAGCTTTGAGGTTGCCCTTTATTGAAATATAAAACATACAGTTCTAGCGAGTCGAAGCGACACATATAAACGAAAGTTATGACAAATTGGGACAAAATGTGTAAGTGGCCGGGTAGCTCAGTCGGTAAAGCTATGGAACGGTGTACCGATGACTTCGAATTTTTCTCAGCCTGTGAATTTTTGGGGGATCGTCATGGTGTACAGCTCTAAGAGTATTTACATTGTTCTCTGTACCAATAAGTTGATTCAGGACAAACTCTGTTGTAGGGGGTTGAGTATTGCGAGAAATAGAACTGGTCACTTATTAGGGAGAATGTGTATAAGCGGCCGGATAGTCAGGTCGGTAGAGATGCGGAATAGTTTTCGTACAAGTCCTGCAATTGGTCAGACTGTACACTGTCTACTTCTAACTGAATACTGCTTTCTGAACTGATCTCACTGTCTAACATTACTCGCTGTCTAACATGACACGTTGTCTAACATTGCTCGCTGTCTAACATTGCTCGCTGCCTACCATTGTTCAATGCCTCACATTGCTCACTGTCTAACATTGTTCACTGTATAACAATGTTCAACATTGCTCGCTTTCTAATTTTCAATGTCTAACATTGATCGATGTCTAACATTGCTCGCTGCCTAACATTGCTCGATGTCTGACATTGCTCACTGTTTACTGTTCCCTGAACGTTTAAAATGTTACAGGGTGAATTATGTAAGAACATTTTGATCAATATAATGCCATTTATACTGGCATGGTATAAAACTGTTCACTAACGGGGTATTGATGAACTGTTTTTAATTTAGATTAATCATTACTATAGTCAACAGTTTTGAATGCTTATATTGTTCTTCTTCAATTTAAAACAGTTTCTTCTAATATTCTTGTTAGAAAGGGACAATGTCTTCAAATAATTTGGCTGCCAATATATGGAACGGAAGGAAACACGATTTAAATGCGCATTGATTTTAGTATGCATGATGTAGGTAAAAATAGGTATTTTGATAAAGGCAATCCTTATTACCGTTTGAATCGAAAGAATATTTTATACAATGTATTGTAAAACTAAATTATCCAACAATATTTGAAATATCTTTTATTTTAGGTGTATGGTGTATGCTTTGGCTTCTGTAAGTAGGGAATCTTTTGGTCATTGTTTTAAACATTAAGTGCCTCTAGATTGTTGATATAGATAGTAATTGTTCTTAAACAAATGTTTGTTTTAATGATTTACGGAAACTAACGAAATTCTTCCAGAATACACGGAAACTAACGAAACTCTTCACGAACATTAATCAGTGTTCAATTAAATTGTGTCTTGTTTACATATTTGAAGGTTACCCTGTGTAACTCGAATACGATTTTCATCCTCATTATAGTCATTTCTTTGTAATTGTTACGATATTGAAATGTCAAGTTGGGACTATTTGTAACTGATGCAGTCGGCAATTCTTCGGTTTTAAGTAGGAAGCGTACTATTTGATAGGGCGGTGAAAAGTCGACTCTTCGCGTCTCATCATTTTTCATACCGATCAATCACCAAATTTCGCTACTATACAGTATGCAGCGAGTAGTTTCATTACACATTACAAACATGTAATTTAAGCATTTGCATGCTTGGAAAATTATCGTCTGCTAAAAATATTGTTTATTTTTTCTTTTTGTTTTCCTTCTCTCTTTTTTTTTGGGGGGGGGAGGGGGTGGGGGGTGGGGAGACTTTCTTATACACGTACAAACATTCTGATACCAAACTCGTTTGCAAAGTATATTGCTATTAATATCACACAACAAACTAAGAACGCTATAAAACTATGAGTCAAACAATGTAACAAAACATACATTTTAACAAGTTTTATTTAAAAATTTGAAACAAGACAAGATTGTTACTGTATGCATATATAACGATATTTTTTTTAGATTCGAACTGCCGTGATTCTACTGCACGGGTGCCAGGTGTTGTCCGTAAAGTGCCACTCGAATACGTGCCGACCGTTTCTAAAAGTAGAAAGAAACATTATAAAACAAATTAAGTTTTAAATTAGAAGAAAGAATATCCGCATATTAAGTGTTTAATTCGCTTACTTTAGTTAGATTCTTACAAATAAATTAATAATAATAATAATAATAATAATAATAATAAAATGAAAAAGACGAATGAGTGTGACAGTGTTTCATAATTTTTTTATTGTTTTGATTCTGTTTTTTTTTAATGTTCTATTACAAATATTCATTTTTTCAATTAAGAATGGTTTTAAAATTCGAACAAAACATTAAATTTGTTGCCCGTCCGAAACATTATTCTTAAAGAATGACTATATGTTTCGTGTAATTTTTATTTTCAATGGAATGTTATATATTTCGTTTAAAATTCATTTTATTAAATATTTCGTTTAAGTCTAACGCGGCTAATATTATGCAAGCAGTGTATTATTTAAAATCAAGAAGTTTATAAATAAATATAAGACAAGAATAAAATAGTATACATGTAGGGTTGATGGAGACGATTCTGCTAGTGGCGTTATCACTGTTGAGCTGACTAAATAAGATCACCAAGATGAACAAAATTCCGATGAACCCGACTGTAATATAAAACAAAACATGATCATTTTACTACACCAACAACAGCAAAAAACAACAACAAAAACAACAAAATAAACAGTTTTAGTCCGGATAACGACCAATTTCACATATCATACGTTCATCCGTGTCTCAACGCTGTTTAAGTCTAAAATAAAATATTTCTTTTCGTTGTTGTTGTTGGAGTTTTTTTTTGTTTGTTGTTTGTTGTTTTTTTTTTGTTGTTGTTGTTGTTGTTTTTTTTGTTTTTTCGCTTTTTTCGAAATGTTTAAAGAAACAAAGATAAACATCTACATATTATTAACTTCATAAATAACTAAAGTAAAATATGGCATACTATAGAAATATTAATATAAAAAAGCACGTACGCAGCCATGTATTGTAGCCGTCACCGCCGCCGCCGTAACTATAGTACGGTACGTAGGAGACTCCATAATCTCCGTACCCGTAACCCCCGAGACTGCTGGCCCCGTACCCGTCTCCATTGATGAGAACAGACAGAGCTAGGACAAACCCGACCGTGAGCGCGCTAATAACAGACACCCTCATCTTTTAACTGAAAGTAGAAACATGTACATACATTTTTATACATGTTTGCAAAGATACGTCAGTAATTTGTTAATAAAAGTTTAAAAATATATTGCACAGGAATTTGTTCTTAATCTGATATAATTATGAAAATTAGCGCAAAAAACCGGGGTCTTGCGCAAAAAAGCCGGGGTCTTTTTTTCCTTCTTTTCTATTTTAAGAAAATTATCGTTGAAATTAACTTAGCCAAATAACATTTTATTTTGATTTTTCATATCTAAAAAAAGTTTATAAGTGTAAAGATATATGTAATTTTACTTTTTTTCTATTTCTCTAACAAAAAAAAAACGCCCAGTGAATAAAAAAAATCTCTTTATATTCTATCTCTTACACATACTAGTATCAAAATTTTGATTTTGGCAGCATTGACAGCAAAACTGAAAATTAAATAAAAATCGATACCTCAAAAAATTTAAATTTATTCTGATTAAATAGTTAATTTTAACAAATGAACGAGTTCATATTTGAGTATAATATTTATAGATGAAGATAACTTACCAGTGAACCAGCGTCTGTCCTCAATAACTAGAGGACTGGTTAATTTGTACACCACTCACTCACCTTTTATATGACTATAAAATTTAAAATTTCAAATTGCAACTTCCCCCTCCATTTTAAAGCATTTAAAGGTAGCATGCCTGATTTCTTTAAATCCATAGAATATAGAAATTATTTTGAATAAGTAAAATAATCAATAGCAGTCAATCGTTACAATATCTTTTAAAGTATTTCATCAGATGTGTTATAAAAGTAAATTAAGAAATAAAGTTAACACAATTTATCCTGTAATTAGCACTTGGCAGATGTAATATTCCTGCGAGTGTACGAGTTAAAAAATCAACATTTTAATTGATGTCTGACTGGAGCCGTATGAAAATGATATATCCGCGTGTTATATTTAGATATAGTATAAGTAAGAAATAATAACAAAAACCTTTTTTGAAGTGTCTATCAACATATTATTATATTATAATTATACAATCCTTGTTACCTGTGTCAGTTTTACGGTTGAAGAAGAAAATAGCAATTTTTGAGGATTTTTGGACATGTGCATTGGACAAGTAGGAAAAGAAACATATTGAACTTTGTCCGTTGTGTAGATGTTACAATACACTGTAATAATTTATTTTGCTTGCATGATTAACTTAATAAAATTGTTATCTTAAGTATCCTAAAAATACACAAAAATGAGCCGTGTCATGACAAAACCAACATAATGGGTTTGCAACCAGCATGGATCCAGACCAGCCTGTGCAGTCTGATCAGGATCCATGCTGTTCGTTATCAGTTTTTCTACTTGTAATAGGGTTTGTAAGCGAACAACATGGATCCTGATCAGACTGCGCGTATGCGCAGGCTGGTCTAGATCCATGCTGGTCGCAAACGCACTATGTTGGTTTTGTTATAACGCGGCTCAAATGGTATATTACAATATTGTACACCAAGATTCTGACGATATTAGAGAGAGCAATGCAACATTGTACACAGTACCTTTAATCTTTCACTTTCATCCCATTTCAAATATTGACAAAACTTGATAAAATTAAACTATTAAAGACGATTTATTTCCAGCAATTTAAGTATGTATATAACTCATATATTAAGTATTTGGTAAATATTAAAATAATACCTATCTCATGAAATATTGAAACTACTGCAATGAAAATATCAAATATAGAATAGCTGAACATTTGACGTACAGGACCTTTTTACTAATTGTAACACGTTTATAATTGGAAATAATTAAAAGAAGACTTAACAAATGATAAAAGTATATAAATCTTAACATTGCACTTTAACACAATAAACTTTCTATGATGAAAACACGAATTGAATTAAAATAAAAGAAATCGGCTGTCAATTAAAAGATAAATAGCTGTCGAGTTATTGAGTAAAATGTATATGATTAAAGGTTAATTGCTCCAAAATGATATCAAATAAAGATGTCAAATTTCCAGCAGGCGTGTAACACGTGCGTGCGAAAGGACATTTACTTTACTCATGTATGGACCGGAAGGGCAAATTAATCTGAAAGTATTTCTATACTCGTATATTTATTAAAGACAATGCAATTTCTTCAGGGCCTTTCTTTCATGGTCCAAAAACAATGCAAGTTTGTCACGACAATTTTTTTCTGATCCTATAGGCATTTCAAATTCGCCAGGACCGATTTTATACAGTCAAAATTCATCATGATTGATTTTGAAACGGAAATTTGTCTGAACAAGTTCTATAATCGAAAATGTTTAAAAAATTCTATAAGATATTTTATTGTACAAACTGATTCTATGATTAAATATGATTCAAAGGATGGTAAATATTACTTAAATATTGTAATAATCATATGCACGATTGTGTAGTTCAAACGGCAATTTGTTGCGATTCTTTTTTTCCATGCGGATCCGAGGCAATGCAAGCTTTTTTTGTTCTCTTGTTTCATTTGTTCAGAGGTAATGCAGGAGTGTATCTGAACAATATGCAATGAAAGAATTTGTACAAATGTAATTTGGTCTATATAAATTCTCTGATAGCATATGATTCAGAGACAATTCAATTTTATCTGTACAAATTCTTTCATTGCATATTGTTCAGATACACTCCAGTTTAGTTTTGCATATGGTTAAAAGACAATGCATTTTTCTGCACTAATTCTTTGATTTCGTATGGTCCAGCTATAACGCGAAATTGTATATACAGTTGACTCTCGGTAACTCAAAATCCAAGGGACGGGGCATTTTACTTCGAGAGAAACGGAATTCCAGTAACGAGGAACTGCCGCCATTACGTTGACATTCGTACATGTATATACATGTGCCTAATGAAATGTCCAAAGTAGTAGGTTTGTTATTGTTGATATTGTTGCAATATTTAACCATTGAAATGACGGTCAATCACTTACAACTACAAATTATAAATGAACAGAAATATATTATTTAAAATTTAATACATGTATATTAATAGTGAAACATAAACACACAATTATATTTGATTTAATTGATCATCGGACGAAAACGAAAGTAGTAACTATCGTGAACCGGAAGTACAAATTAATGTCTGCAAAATGACGGAACATTAATGATACAAATGTCATTAACGTTGAAATTGCACATCAATACCTAGGCTGTTATTTGACTAACACCCGTCAGACTGGCACGAGTCAACTTTCTTAAAGAAATGTAATTAAATTTTAATTTAGTTATCTAACTGTTAAAACAAATTAAGTCCTGAAACGGATTAAAGCCACTTTTACGACGTTTTAATAATACATGATGACCGGCAATTAAAAATTACTATGAAAAAAGTAATCACGAGTGACAACATGATGTCGCCGACCTTTGATCAGTCGGCTGTTTTTACACTTCGACTAATTGAGATGAAAATATGTTGGACTTTAATTGACGGGACCAAATTTTCTTTTCGACTAAACAGGACTCTCGGTCAGTCAAAATTTGACCTAAGCGGAGTTAAAATACATAGATACAGAAGGAATTTTGACGGGACTTTAGAAATTCTTCGACTAACACGGAATTTTGAGTAAAGCGAGTTTGACTTATTGAGAGTCAACTAATTCTATAATTGCCTATGGTTTAGAAGCAATGTTATTCTGTTTGTATTAATTCTGCAATTGTATATGATTCAGAGGCAATACAAGTCTGTGCTTATTCTATATTTGTATATTGTTTAGAAGTAATGCATATCTAATATACTAATTCAGTAATAATTAACTATAAACAGGTGTCTTGACCCGTGGTTCTTGGAGCTTGTATTATATTGTTCCTTTCGTTTTGTTGTTGTTTATGGCTTCTCGTGCCAGTGACCCTTTTCTAATACAAGCATATCGTTTTTATACATTATTCGTCCTCTATTAATGAAAGCGGTACCATCTGTTCGGAAAAAAGAAATATATGACAACAATTTCGGCATTTTAGAATCGTTCATTCAATGTATTTTCAGTAAAAGGAGTTAATCTTAAAGTTGTTGGGTTTTTTATCTGTGCCCGAAAAAAAATAATTTTATAATAGTTTTGCTAAACAGAACATTAACAATATCAAATAAAGAAACACATACTGTTTATATGTTTATTTCTAGAAAGATCTAAATTTTGAACATATAAGTTTTGATAAAGTATACCATTTTTCTTTTAGGTTGTCGTTATTTTATCAGGGTAAAATTATGGACACTTGCAAAATATACTGAATATTATCAGGTGAGATTAAAACAAGAAACTATTAATAATCCTTAGATGCATAATTAAAAAGATAATAATTTCCTGAACATATCACACTATTGCAAATAATGTCCGTACAGTGTATATATTTATCTATAGCGTGGCGGAGAAATAACCTGTGTCTTACACAAGAAACATTGTGTTACTTATGCTAATCTAATATTTCAGTCTGTATTGCTGGAAATGTTTTTTTTTTTGTATTTTCTAACAAAAACAATAAATATCCAAAATTTAATCAGTTAGTTTCAACATTACGATGGCTTTTGTCAAAATATGTCTTCACAGAAAAATAAAATACTTTTCCTTTTAAACAACAAAACACTTTTTGTATAACTGTTCTTCTAAT
This sequence comes from Ruditapes philippinarum, assembly GCF_026571515.1. Taxonomy (NCBI): domain Eukaryota; kingdom Metazoa; phylum Mollusca; class Bivalvia; order Venerida; family Veneridae; genus Ruditapes; species Ruditapes philippinarum. The sequence goes on along the minus strand of NW_026852000.1, from coordinate 307,518 downwards.
TTTGCATATTTTTATATCACTATGTTGAAATGAATAATAACTTCATTACTATTTGTTTTACATGGTCTGATGTTTTGTTAGAGTATTTCACAAAGAGTATATTGAGAACGTTTACAAGGTCTACCGAACCACTTTTTATGACTATATCCGTACACTTTGCAGTCATCAGTACTATCTGGTTCAGCTGAATGCCACAGAGAAAAGCTAGTATCAGTCGAACCGTACTCGTATTTCCAATCACCATTTGGTAATGTCCTTGTACCGTCAATCCACACGTCAGCGCCAAATGAAATATTCGTGAAATATTCATTAACGTCTTTTACTTTCATCTCGCTGTCAAGGTTCATCAGAAATCCACCTTCTTTGTGACATATTTCCTGGGCTTCTTTCTGCGTCTTTTGAACACTTTTATACAACTTAATGCAGTATTTGTTAGCTGTTAATGTGTGAGGACATTTTCCTTGACATATCTGATTGTCTGTTTCAACTGTTTCAGATGATACCGTTGAACAAATGGACGAGCTACCTCCACAATTTCTCGAGCGTGTTCTAGCACCAAAGGTACCAGGTTTATACGCGGAGCACTGTGTCCATTCCGACCATGCGGCACATCGGGTCTCTTTACAAAGCTCCATTGTTAACTTGTTAATTCTGTCTTGCAAATTATTTTTTGAAACGACTATTTTATCATCCATGTTCTGCTCCATTTTAACGAATGTTGCTCCAAGAAGTGCCAGTAGCGGCTTATTTAACGACTTTCCCATTTTGATCAAATCCTGACCAGTTAAGTCTTTGTTAATTATACCTTCTTCCGGCGGCGGTGCTCCGTATAAACACATCTTCATGTTACTTGACAGTATTATTATAAGAATGAAAAAAACTTTCCTTTTTAGTTCCATAATTCCTTAGACGTTTTTGAACTAAATAATAGTATTACAATAAACAAATGCGTTGAACAAACTAATTTGAATGTTAAATTTCAGGAAAGTGACCGACTTTAGAGAGGAATTCACTTTGGGAAAATAATTTAGAAAGAAAAAGAAATCACTGTTTGTGAAGCATCTTTCGTACAACCCAAGATGATGAACATTGTCTTCAAAATTATAAGAATCATGTTCAATGCTTCGTAAATAATTAAAAAGTGGCAGAATTTCAGAAGCTTTATACGCACATATAGCCATGAATAGGGACTTTCAAACTTTATCAAGTTAAATTATTATTTAGCTTAATAAAAATTTCTCCGTTATAATCTCCGTTAAATTGGTCGGTTAACAAATATTTGACCAATAATGTATCACAATATTTTATAACATCATATTTATCAGGCCATTACTCATTAATCACCAATAACACATTATTTATAGTGAATTAATTAAAATTTTGCTGAGGATGATAATGATATTAAGAATTCTTGTTAAGTTTCCATAGATTTTGTATTTAAAATACTGTTGTTAAACATACTAAATTGACTATACTTATTTAAACCTAGCATGTGGCATGTTACAGGTTTTGTAATAAGTTAATCATTCTTATCTAGACATTTAACCAGAAACTTAATTAAATTATCTATCAAAAGAGAATGATATCCATGGGAAAATTCATTCCGCATGTTTTATTGCATTTTTGAAACATATTCAAGATCACGATTTTAGAATATATCTTTGAAAATGTATGGTAAATTATATTGTGACAGTTTTCTATATTTCTTATTTTAACATTTCGCTGTTTTTTATAATTTTAAAAAATGCGTGCGATTTCTTAACAGTATAATTCATTGAATTATTTCAACTCTCCTTTTATTGTCATAAATATGTTTCAAATAAACTTTTGGGGGCAATGCACATTTGTTTGTACTAATTTAATAAGTGTATATGGTTCATAGGTCAACTGTTCAAAGACAAGAAAATTTGTCAGTACTGATTCTATAACTGAACATGGTAAGTAGTTATGCAATTTTGCATATAAAGACGCAATTCATATTTGCCTGTACTAATTCTATAATTCAATACTAAGGTATGACTAAGACGAACTGCAATATTGTCTGTACTGATTCTATAATTGAAAATGGCTCAGACGCAATGCAATTTTTGTCTGTACTGATTAAATGATTGTATGTGGTTCAGAGGCAAAATATGTTTTAATAATATTTGTAACTTATTCAAAACAAGAAAACATTGTCTGTTCTGGTTCTACATTTATGATAGTTTTAAAGCAGCACGCCAACAGATTCATGTTAATTTTCATGAAAATTTTGGAAAAGCATTTAAAAGTAAACTATTGTGAGGTCAACAAATAAAGCAATTTACTTATTGCTAACGGCACTGACAATCCAAGAAAATTACTGAAATAATATAATAATCTTATAGATGTATAGTTTAATAGCAAGGGCACTTTGTCTTGTTGTTTTTTTTCTCATACCGTTCCAAGGCAGTGCTTAATTTTCTGTTCTCTTATTTCATTTGTTCAGATGTTATGCAATTTTGTCTGTACCAATTCCTTCCCTACCTATGATACAAAGACCATGCAAACTTGTCTGTACAAATTCTTTTATTGCAAATGACTCATAGATAATGAAATTTAGTTTATACTCGTACAACTATATAATTGCATATGATTTCAATTCTATCTGTATAAATTCTTTCATTACATATTGTTCAGATACACTCCAGTTTAGTTTTGTCTGTACTAACTACTTAAAAGACAGTGCATTTTTCTATACTAATTATTTGATTTCGTATGGTCCAGATACAATGCAAATTTGTTTATTTGTTTATACAAGTTCTTTATTTGTATATGACTCAGAGGCACTACATATTTATCTGTTTAAATTCTATATTTTCATAAGTTCAGAAATAATGCAAATGTGTTTGTTTTTAGTCTATAAGTTTATCTGGTACTGTGACGACGTAAAATGAAATGTCTCTTACTAATTCTATAATTGCCTATGGTTTAGAAGCAATGTTATTCTGTTTAAATTAATTTTGCAATTGTATATGGTTCAGAGGCAATACAATTACGTGCTTATTCTATATTTGTATATTGTTTAGAAGTAATGCATATATGTCTGTACTAATTCAGTAATAATTAACTGTTAACAGGTGTCTGAACCGTGGTTCTTGGTGGTGTTTCGTGAAGTTTGTGTTATATTGTTCGATTCGTTTTGTAGTTTTTTTATGGCTTCTCGTGCCAGTGACACTTTTCTAATACAATCATATAGTTATACATTATTCACCCTATATTAAGAAAAGAGGTACCATCTATTAAGAAACAATAATTTCGGCATTTTAGAATCGTACATTCAATGTATTTGACGTAAAAGGAGTTAATTATAAAGGTGTTGTTTTTTATCAGTGCCCGAAAAAACACATTTTTATAATAGTGTTGTTAAACAGAACATTAACAATATCAAATAAAGAAACACATGCAATTTATGAATATGTTTATTACTAGTAAGATCTAAAAAAAATGTACATAAAATTTTGATAAAGTATAACTTCTTTTCTTTAGAAAATGTTGTCGTTATTATATGAAAAGAACAAACAAGTTAAATTACTGACACTGGCAAAATATACTGAATATTACCGAGTGAGAATAAGACTATTAATTATAGTTCTTAGATGCTCAAATAAAAAGATAATAAATTCCTGAACATTACACAATTAATATTGAAAACATGAATATAATGTACGAACAGTGTGTATATTTTTCTATACGGACGAACAATACATCTGTATTTGATACAAGCAACATTGTGTAACTTGTTATGCTGATAATTTAGTTTGTATTTCTAGAAACGTCTTTGGTATTTTCGAACTAAAAAATCAAAACAAACAAACGAACAAACAAAAATCAAAACCACCAACAAACATTTTTCCGTGACTTTCAAGATAAACGATGACTTTTGATAAAATATGTCTTCCTGAAAAAATAAAATATCTTACCGCTCAAGCAGCAAAACAATTACTACGATTTAGAACCGTTTATCTAATTTTGCATATATCATTATCTTAAAATAAACGATATCTTCATTGACATTAGTTTTACATGGTCTGATGTTTGCAACAATAGATTCTGAAGAAAAGGGAATATTGCATTTTATGTTAAAGCAGCTTGCTTCCAGAAAAAATGACGCATTCGATATATGGTGATAAATACTACAAAATCAGTCATTAATCGCACACGACATGTAAATTATAACTTGATTCTTTTGTTTTCTTCAGATTTTTTAAAATATTTTTTAACATCATAGTTCATCTAGAGGCATTCAGTTTTTAATAAGCAAAAGGATCAATACACTAGTCTTGTGGTGGAAATATATCAGAGTTTTTCACAAAGGGTATAGTAAGTATTTTCACATGATCTACCGTACCACTTTTTAAAATAATATCTGTACACTTTGCAGTCATCAGGACTATCTGGTTCAGTTGAATGCCACAAAGAAAAGCTAGTATCAGTCGAACCGTACTCGTATTTCCAATCACCATTAGGTAATGTCCTTGTACCGTCAATCCACACGTCAGAGGTAAATGAAATATTCGTGAAATATTCATTAACGTCTTTTACTTTCATTTCGCTGTCAATGTTCATCAGAAATCCACCATCTTTGTGACAAATTTCCTGGGCATCTCTCTGTGTCCTTTTAACACTTTTATACAACTTAATGCAGTATTCGTTGGCAGTTAATGTGTGAGGACATTTTCCTTGACATATCTGATTGTCTGTTTCAACTGTTTCAGATGATACCGTTGAACAAATGGACGAGCTACCTCCGCAGTTTCTCGAGCGTGTTCTAGCACCAAAGTTACTAGGCTTATTTGCGGAGCACTGTGTCCATTCCGACCATTCGGCACACCGGGTCTCTTTACAAAACTCCATAGTTAACTTGTCAATTCCGTCTTGTAAATTATTCTTTGAAATGACTGTTTTATCATCAAGTTTATTCATGTTCTGCTCCATTTTAACGAATGTTGCTCCAAGAAGTACCAGTAGCGGCTTATTTAACGACTTTCCCATTTTGATCAAATCCTGACCAGTTAAGTCTTTGTTAATTATACCTTCTTCCGGCGGCGGTGCTCCGTATAAACACATCTTCATGTTACTTGACAGTATTATTAGAAGAATGAAAAAAGCTTTCCTTTTTAGTTCCATAATTCCTTAGACGTTTTTGAACTAAATAATAATTATACAATAAACAAATTCGTTGACTTTAAGAACAAAACTGATTTGAATGCTTAACTTTCAGGAAAGTGACCGTTCTGAGAGAGAAATTCACTTTGGGAAAATAATTAAGAAAGAAAAAGATATTACTGTTTGTAAAGCATATTTCTTATACCCCAAGATGCTATATTGTCAATCATGTTCAATGCTTCGTAAATAATTAAAACGTTGTAGAATTTCAGAAGCTTTATACGCACATATAGCAATGAATAGGGACTTTCAAATTTTATCAAGTAAAATTATTATTGAGCTTAAAAAAACTTTCTTCATAATAATCTCCATTAAATTGGCCGGTTAACAAATATTTCTCCAGTAATGTATCACAATATTTTATAACATCATATTTATCTTTATGGGCTATTACATGACTAATTGCTTGCCTGACTATCACTCATTAATCACCAATAACTCATTAATTTATAGTGAATTAATTAAAATTATGCCGAGGATGAAAATGATATTAAGAATTCTTGTTAAGTTTCTACCGATTTTGTTTTTAAAAAACAGTTGTTAAACATACTAAATTGACAATACTTGTTTAAACCTGGCATCTGGCATGTTACAGGTTTTGAAATAGATTTATCGAAACAAAATGATAAAACATTTTGTTCATTCTTATCTAGAAAAAATAATCTGAAATGTCAATTATCTATCAAAAGTTGTGAACATGTTCGTAAGATTTCATGGGAAAATGCATTCCGCATGTTTTATCGCGATTTTTGGAACAAATTCAGGAACACGATTTTAAAATATATGTTTGAAAATGTATGGTTGTTCACAATGAAGATGTCAAATTTCCAGCAGGCGCGTAACACGTGCTTGCGAAAGGACATCCTAGGTCGATATTAAATAAAAAAAAATGTCGTGCTCAATGTTTGTTGTCTAAATTTTTGATAAAAGAAGAACTAGCAACGCAAATTTGGTAAATCATTTTAAGAATAGGCAAATTATCAAAATCGAATACTTGAGTAATTTATTTACTTATTAGCATACATGGACCGGATGGGCAAATTAATCGGAAAGTATTTCTATACTTGTATATGAATTAAAGACATTGCAATTTCTTCAGGGCCTTTTTATGGTTCAAAATCAATACAAGTTTGTCACGACATTTTTTTCTGATCTTTAAGGCATTGCAAATTCGCAGGGACTGATTTTATACCGTCCAAATTCATCATAATTGATTTTGAATGTAAATTTCTTTAAACAAGTTCTATAATCGAAAATGTTTAAAAAATTCTATAAAATATTTTATTGTACAAACTGATTCTATGATTAAATATGATTCAAAGGATGGTAAATATTACTTAAATAGTATAATAATCATATACACGTTTAAACGGCAATGTATTTGTTCCGATTCTGTTTTTTCTTAACGCACCCGATGCATTGCAAGCTTTCCTGTTCTCTTGTGTCATTTGTTCGAGGTAATGCAATTTTGTCTGTACAAATTCCTTTCATACATTTGACACAGAGACAAAGCAAATTTGTCTGTACAAATTCTTTTACTGCAAATGACTCATAGAAAATGTAATTTAGTCTATATATATTCTCTTATAGCAAATGATTCAGAGACAATTCAATTTTATCTGTACAAATTCTTTCATTGCATATTGTTCAGAAGCACAGTTTAGTTTTGCATATGGTTAAAAGACAATGCATTTTTCTGTACTAATTCTTTGATTTCGTATGGTCCAGATATAACGCAAATTGTATATACTAGTTCTTTATTTGTATATGGCTCAGAGACACTGCATATTTATCTGTTTAAATTCTATATTTTCATTAAGTTCAGAAACAATGCAAATGTGTTTGTTTTAATTCTGTAAGTTTATCTGGTACAGTGACGATGTAAAATGAAATGTCTCTTACTAATTCTATAATTGCCTATGATTTAGAAGCAATGTTATTCTGTTTGTATTAATTCTGCAATTGTATATGGTTCAGAGGCAATACAATTACGTGCTTATTCCCTGCGGGCCGGAGCCCGCAGGGTATTGGTACGCGTTTTATTTTTGAGGCATGGAGGAGCACGTGACCTGTTTTCGGTACATGGAGGAGCATGTGATCTGTAAACCGTACATGATTGGTTAATTGACCTTTTCGAAAACCTAGCTAAATACCGTTTCCCGGTACGTTACGGATTAACCTCTAGGACACACCGGTCTCTCAAATGACCGGTGTACACAATGCTAGGGAATTAGTCCGAATTACACCTAATTAAGAACATAACACTATTACGTGATATTTCTAATTTTCTATTATTATTTTACCGTTTAAGGTGGAAAAACTTGCATGATGTGTTTGAAAATTATCAATGTTTCTTTAATATCTATCTGAAATTTTACAAGCAATAAATTCTTTATAGTGAAAATCCACAGAATTAAAACATTCGTTAGTGGCATCTGCCATAATAGATAGAGATATTTTCTGCGTAAACTTGTGTGTTTACTTTCTTTTAATTTTTTTTGCACGGAATTATTCATACAATGGTATTTGATCATTTTCTTAAACAGAAATATTGTTTTATTTTAGACCAAGACCAAAGACCTTCTTCTATTGATCGATTATTGTCAACTATATTTCTGATACAAAAGTTATTTTTTTCTATTTTTTCCCCAAACAATGTTGAAAATTGTTAAATGAAATATCTTTAAATCACTATAAATGTTCCCCGCAGGAAACCATTTGACTTGTTCTATATTTGTATATTGTTTAGAAGTAATGCATATATGTCTGTACTAATTCAGTACTAATTAACTGTTAACAGGTGTCTGAACCGTGTTTCTTGGAGGTGTTTCGTGAAGTTTGTATTATATTGTTCGATTCGTTTTGTGGTTGTTTATGGATTCTCGTGCCAGTGACCCTTTTCTAATACAAGCATATCGTTGTTATACATTATTCACCCTCTATTAAGGAAAGCGGTACCATCTATTGGGAAAAGAGAAACATAATTATACGACAATAATTTCGGCATTTTAGAATCGTACATTCAATGTATTTTCGGTAGAAGGAGTTAATCTAAAAGTTGTTGTTTTTTATCAGTGCCCGAAAAAAAAAATTTAATATAAAAGTTTTGTTAAACAGGACATTAACAATATCAAATAAAGAAACACGTGCGATATGTATGTTTATTTCCAGTAAAATCTAAAAAATGTACATATAAATTTTGATAAAAAGTAACTTCTTTGTCGTTATTATAAGATAAGAACAAGACAAGTTAAATTACTGACACTTGCGAAATATACTTAATATAACCGAGTGAGAATAAAACTAGAAACTTTTAATTATCTTTAAATGCACAATTCAATAAAGAAGATAATAATTTCCTGAACATATCACACTATTGCAAATAATGTCCGTACATTGTATATATCTATCTACACCGTGACGGAGTCTGATACTTGTTATGCTTATAATTCTGTCTGTACTGCTAGAAATGTTTTTGGTATTTTCTAACAAAACAAAAATTTTCTCACAAGTCAGCCATTAATCGCACACGACATGTAAATTATCACTTGATTCTTTTTTTTTTCAGATTTTTTAATATCTTTTTTAATATTATAGTTCATCTGGAGGCATTCAGTTTTAATTAGCAAAAGGATCAATACACTAGTCTTGTGGTGAGAAATATGTCAGAGTATTTCACAAAGGGTATAATAAGCTCTTCCACATGGTCTACCGAACCACAGTTTACTAGATTCGTACACTTTGCAGTCATCAGTACTTCCTGGTTCATTTGACTGCCACAGAGAAAAGCTAGTATCAGTCGAACCGTACTCGTATTTCCAATCACCATTTGGTAATGTCCTGGTTCCGTCAATCCACACGTAAGAGGAAAATGAAATATTCGTGAAATATTCATTAACGTCTTTTACTTTCATTTCGTTGTCAATGTTCATCAGATATCCACCACCTTTGTGACAATCTGCCTGGGCTTCTTTCTGCGTCTTTTGAACACTTTTATGCAACTTAATGCAGTATTTGTTAGCTGTTAATGTGTGAGGACATTTTCCTTGACATATCTGATTGTCTGTTTCAACTGTTTCAGATGATACCGTTGAACAAATGGACGAGCTACCTCCACAGTTTCTCGAGCGTGTTCTAGCACCAAAGTTACTAGGCTTATTTGCGGAGCACTGTGTCCATTCCGACCATGCGGCACATCGGGTCTCTTTACAAAGCTCCAATGTTAACTTGTCAATTCCGTCTTGCAAATTATTCTTTGAAACTACTATTTTATCATCAAGTTCTTTATTTATGTTCTGCTCTGTTTTAACGAGTGTTGCTCCAAGAAGTGTCAGTAGCGGCTTATTTAAAGACTTTCCCATTTTGATCAAATCCTGACCGGTTAAGTCTTTGTTAATAATAACTCCTTCTGGTGGCGCTGCTCCGTATAAACACATTTTCATGTTACTTGACAGTATTATTATAAGAATGAAATAAACTTTCCTTTTTAGTTCCATAATTCCTAAGACGCTTTTGTACTAAAGAACTCGTTGACTTTAAGAACAAAACTTATTTGAAAGCTTAACTTTCAGGAAAGTGACCCACTTGAGAGAGAAATTCACGTTGGGAAAATAATTTAGAAAGAAAACTTCATCACTGTTTGTAAAGCATCTTTCTTACATCCCCAAGATAATGAACATTGTCTTCAAAAGTATGAGAATCATGTTCAATACTTCGTAAATAATGAAAAACGAGACAGATTTTCAGAAGCTTTACACGCACATAATAGTCATGAATAGGGAATCGCAAAGTTTATCAAGTAAACTTATTATTGAACTTAAGAAAAAATTTTTCATTATAATCGTCATCAGATTGGTCGGTTAACAAATATAATGTATCACAATATTTTATAACATCATATTTATCAGACCATTACTCATTAATCATCAAATAACACATTATTTATAGTATATTAATTAAAATTATGCCGAGGATGATAATGGTATTAAGAATTCTTGTTAAGTTTCCATAGATTTTGTATTTAAAATACTGTTGTTAAACATACTAAATTGACTATACTTGTTTAATCCTGGCATGTGGCATGTTACAGGTTTTGTAATAGGTTTATCATTCTTATCTAGAGATTTAATCTGAAACTTAATTAAATTATCTATCAAAAGAGAATGATTTCCATGGGAAAATTCATTCCGCATGTTTAATTGCGATTTTGAAACATATTCAGGATCACGATATTAGAATATATCTTTGAAAATGTATGGTAAATTATATTGAAGATTTTCTAAATAACAATTTTCTATGTTTCTTATTTTAACATTTCGCTGTCATATATATAATTCAAAAACTGCGTGCGATGTCATAACAGTATAATTCATTGAATTATTTCAACTTTTAAACGGCACTTACAATCCAAGAAAATTACTGAAACAATATAATAATCATATAGATATATAGTTTAATAGCAAGGACAGTTTGTTTTGTTGTTGTTTTTTTTTTCTTATACGGTTCCGAGGCAGTGCTTATTTTTCTGTTCTCTTATTTCATTTGTTCAGAGGTTATGCAATTCTGTCTGTGCCAATTCCTTCCCTACATATGATACAAAGACCATGCAAACTTGTCTGTACAAATTCTTTACTTTTGCAAATGACTCATAAATAATGTAATTAAGTATAAACAAATATATCATTGCATATGATTTAGAGACAACTCAATTCTATCTGTACAAATTCTTTCATTGCATATTGTTCAGATACACTCCAGTTTAGTTTTGCATATGTTTATAAGACAATGCATTTTTCTGCACTAATTCTTTGATTTCGTATGGTCCAGATATAACGCAAATTGTATATACTAGTTCTTTATTTGTATATGGCTCAGAGACACTGCATATTTATCTGTTTAAATTCTATATTTTCATTAAGTTCAGAAACAATGCAAATGTGTTTGTTTTCATTCTAAAAGTGTATCTGGTACAGTGACGACGTAAAATTTCATGTTTCTACTAATTCTATAATTGCCTATGGTTTAGAAGCAATGCTATTCTATTTGTATTAATTCTGCAACTGTATATGGTTAAGAGGCAATACAATTCTGTGCTTATTCTATATTTGTATATTGTTTAGAAGTAATGCATATCTGTCTGTACCAATTCAGTAATAATTAACAGTTAACAGGTGTCTGACCCGTGGTTCTTGGAGTTTGTATTATATTGTTCCTTTCGTTTTGTTGTTGTTTATGGCTTCTCGTGCCAGTGACCCTTTTCTAATACAAGCATATCGTTTTTATACATTATTCGTCCTCTATTAAGGAAATCGGTACCATCTGTTGGGAAAAGAGAAACATATGACAACAATTTCGGCATTTTAGAATTGTACATTCAATGTATTTGTAGAAAAGGAACAATCTAAATGGGTTTTTATCAGTGCCCGAAAAAAACAACACGAAAAAAACAACACATTTTTATAAAAGTGTTGTTAAACAGGACATTAACAATATCAAATAAAGAAACACATACTGTATATATGTTTATTACTAGTAAGATCTAAAAATATGTACAAATAAATTTTGATAAAGTATAACTTCTTTTCTTTTAGAAAAGGTTGTCGTTATTTTATCAGGGTTAAATTACGGACACTTGCAAAAGATACTGAATATTATCAGGTGACATTAAAACAAGAAACTATTAATTATCCTTAGATGCATAATTAAAAAGATAATAATTTCCTGAACACTATTGAAAATAAAGTCCGTACAGTGTATATATTTATCTATATCGTGGCGGAGAAGTGACCTCTGTTTGACACAAGAAACATTGTGTTACTTATGCTAATATAATATTTCAGTCTGTATTGCTGGAAATGTTTTGGGGTTGTTTTTTTTTTTTTGTATTTTCTAACAAAAACAATAAATACCCAAAATTTAATCAGTTAGTTTCAACATTACGATAGTTTTTTTCAAAATCTGTCTTCACAGAAAAATAAAATAGTTTTCCGTTTAAACAACAAAACACTTTTTTATAACTGTTCTTCTAATTTTGCATATTTCTATATCACTATGTTTTAATGAATAATAACTTCATTGCTATTTGTTTTACATGGTCTGATGTTTTGTTAGAGTATTTCACAAAGAGTATAGTGAGTATCTTTACAAGGTCTACCGTACCACTTTTTACTACTATCTCTGTACACTTTGCAGTCATCAGTACTTCCTGGTTCACTTCCATACCACAGAGAAAAGCTAGTATCAGTTGAACCGTACTCGTATTTCCAATCACCATTTGGTAATGTCCTTGTACCGTCAATCCACACATCAGAGGAAAGTGAAATATTCGTGAAATATTCATTAACGTCTTTTACTTTCATTTCGCTGTCAAGGTTCATCAGATATCCACCATCTTTGTGACAATCTGTTTGGGCATCTTTCTGCGTCTTTGCGACATTCTTATACAACTTAATGCAGTATTTGTTAGCTGTTAATGTGTGAGGACATTTTCCTTGACATATCTGATTGTCTGTTTCAACTGTTTCAGATGACACCGTTGAACAAATGGACGAGCTACCTCCACAGTTTCTCGAGCGTGTTCTAGCACCAAAGTTACTAGGCTTATTTGCGGAGCACTGTGTCCATTCCGACCACGAAGCACATCGGGTCTCTTCACAAAGCTCCATTGTTAACTTGTCATCAAGTTTATTTATGTTCTGCTCCATTTTAACAAATGTTGCTCCAAGAAGTACCAGTAGCGGCTTATTTAACGACTTTCCCATTTTGATCAAATCCTGACCTGTTAAGTCTTTGTTTATTATACCCCTTTCCGCCGGCGGTGCTCCGTATAAACACATTTTCATGTTACTTGACAGTATTATTATCAGAATGAAAAAAACTTTCTTTTTTATTTCCATAATTCCTAAGACGTGTTTGAAATAAATAATAATTATACAATAAACAAATTCGTTGACTTTAAGGAAGCTTAACATTCAGGAAAGTTACCGACTAAAATGAGGAATTCACGTCGGGAAACTAATTTAGAGAAAAAGTGTTACTGTTTGTGATACATCTTTCTTACATCCCTAAGATGATATTGTCTTCAAAATTATAAGAATCATGTTCAATGCTTCGTAAATAATTAAAACGTGGCAGAATTTCAGAAGCTTTACACGCACATATAGTCATGAATAGGGAATCGCAAAGTTTTTTATCAAGTAAACTTATTACTGAGCTTAAGAAAAACTTGTTTCATTATAATCTTCATCATATTGGTCGGTTAGCAAATATTTGTCCAGTAATGTATCACAATATTTTATAACATCATATTTATCTTGGTGGGCCATTACATGACTAATTGCTCGCCTCATTAGTCATTAATCACCAATAACACATTATTTATAGTGAATTAATTAAAATTATGCCGAGGATGATAATGATATTAAGAATTCTTGTTAAGTTTCTACCGATTTTGTTTTTAAAATACTGTTGTTAAACATACTAAATTGACAATACTAGTGAATACCTGGCATGTGGCATGTTACAGGTTTTGTAATAGGTTTATCTGTAAACACTTATTTTGTACACATTCCGTATGTTCATTTGCGATATTGGAACAACTTCAAGAATACCATTTCTGAGAAAATGTATATGGTTGTTTATGTTGGAGATTGTCCCACTTACAAATTCCTGTGTGTTTTCTTATAAACAGACAAGCCACACAAACACGAACATTCAGTAATTAAATTTTATTGCATACGTTTCGGCTATATGCCTTCATCAGTGCAAACATAATAAAATTACCGGAAGCGACGTCATAACGGAACACGCGTTAAACGCGCGAAAAACGTTATGGCGTTTAGCGGCAAAACTATGATATCATGTAGAAACAAATATTTATGCTATAGATAAAGCTTGTACATGAATTAAAATGGATCAACAGTGATACAGATGTCTATTAGACAGTGTTAATAAAAATAAGATAATAGACAAACATATTAATATTCATGTAACGCATTATAAATCAAACAATATTATACTATTTAGTCCATTTGGAATCATAGTATTTAATTTATGAATCCAAAAAGATTCTTTACATAACCGGTCCATGTTGTTTTCTATAATTTCTATAGGCAAAAAAGGAAAAAATCTGACAATGAACACTTATTTTTTTTTAATGTGTTTTCTTAACATTCTGCTGTTTTTTGTACATTTATACGTATAAAAGAGTTCTAATGTTCTGTATAATAAATAAATGCGTGAGATTTCATATCAGATTTACTTTTTTTGTAAATATGTTTCAAATTAACCATTTTTATTAAAAACATTGTTGAGGTGCAATTCAAATTTATCTATGCCAATTTTAAAGTTGATATATTGTCCAGAAAGTAAAATGCAAATTGGTCTTCATCAATTTTATATTTGTATATAGACCAAAGGTCATACTTTGTATTTATTATATTTTCGCCTATGTAGTTCAGAGGCTATGGAAATTTGCTTGTATCAAGTTTATTATTGTACATAGTACAGAGGCAATTCTTTTATACTGATACTCTTTTGTCTGTACTTTTTTTATATACATTAATTGCTTAATGCAATTTCGTCTGTAAGAAGCAATTAAAACTTGTATTTGATGACTCTTTAACTGAAAACGTTTCAGATGCATGTCAGTGCTGATTTTGTTAAAGGTATTTAAAACCCCAATATTGTTTATTGTTTAGAGGCAAATGCATCTGTGCTAATTTTAACATTTGCACATGGTTCAGAAGAGAAAGTTTTTTGGTTTTTCTTCGCTTATTCTGTTTTTTAATGGTGAAGTTGAAGAACTAAATGAGCCGTGCCATGACAAAACCAACATAGTGCATTTGCGACCAGCATGGATCCAGACCAGCTTGCGCATCCGCGCAGTCTGATCAGGATCCATGCTGTTCACTATCAGTTTCTCGACTTGTAAAAGGGTTGGTAAGCGAACAGCATGGATCCTGATCAGACTGCGCTGATGCGCAGGCTGGTCTGGATCCATGCTTTTTGCAAACGCATTACGTTGGTTTTGTCGTGACGCGGCTCAAATCATCTTTTCTGTTGTATTCTGGAAGAATGCCATTTTGTTGATGATGCTTACAGTTGTACAAAGTCCAAAGGTGATGCAAATTTGTCTCACCTGTGTATATATACAATTTTAAATGGTCCAGATGAAATACAATCCTTTACAATTATACAAGGGTCAGGGGTAATGCAAATTTATTTGTACAGGTTCAACAATTTTACAAGATTGAGGAAGAATGTCTGAACTGATAAATACATGAACATGTTTCAGAAACAATGTAATTGTCTCTCTTCAGCTCCGATCGATTTGTTTGTTGTTGTTGCTTTTGAGGGTCTTCTTTTATCTTCTTTTTTTTGTTGGTGTTGTTTTTTGTTTTTTTTATTTGGGTGGGGGGGGGGGGTCATTGTTCTTTGTTAACATACCATTCAAAGGTACATATTTATGGAATTTGATTCAAAATAATTCACATTAATATAAAAGACAATCTTTTTTTAAATTTGGACATTATTTTATCAACACAAACTTGAGCGAGATATAATAATATGGTGGCATATTTCTGCCACCAGATAACCAACTAGTTAATTAAGAGGTTAACTAGTTACGTAACTAGTTAACCTCTTAATTAACTAGTTAGGTATCAGGCTAACTAGTTACGTAACTAGTTACCCTCTTAATCAACTAGTTAGTTATCAGGTTATCTGGTGGCAGAAATATGCCACCATAAGATATCTTTAATGATTAAATAAAGTTAAATCATTCAGCAGGACAAAGCAAAACACAAGGATAAGTTCTTCCCTTCCTTTTTGTTCAGTACATGTATATTTGTTATGATGATTCTTTTAGATGGTTTTCATGTAATTTAATTATATCGTATGTTCGAACCATTCTTTTAAATATGAATATGCCATTAATATACTAATAATCTTTCAATCTATGATTGACAAGAAACAAGAAATTCAACAGAAATAACATTTATTTCAAAATAAAAGAAAAGCTGTACAAGAAATATGGAAGCGTCCCCTCAGCTAGTGATGATGATATTTGTTGCGTTCTCGTGTCGTGTGGCAATGTTAAACATCTGCAAATATCATACAATAACAATATAAATCATAGTAAATATAACTAAATATTACATTATAAAACATGAAAATTTTATTTAAAAAAAAAATAAACTTAAAGGAAAGCGTAAATTATTTTACAATTTAAAAAAGATCTTTTTCTTTTTTAAAAAACAGACACTGTTATTTGTTTATATTTAATATATAGAAGACATAATATAAGAAAGAAATTTATAAAAGAAAGATATTCAACAATTAATAATAAAAATGTCAAATATTGAACAGTGGCATTAAATATAAGACCTTCTGCTTAGCTTGACTAAATATTAAAGAATAGATTTCAGTGGCAGTGATTAATGATTTACATTTTCTTCAGTTACTGTTTCTGCTAAATGGGTTGTTAATGAAAGTATTTTTTTTGGAACAAAAGTAGAATATGTGTATATAAACCTTTTTCAGATCTACGTAGCGCCCACTTTGAGACCGTAGGTATTGTTTTGGGTAGATGAATTGTTGAAAAACAGTATCATTATCAGAAACAGACCACCAATCAATGCCACTGAAATTACATAAATGAAAAATTGTTAGTTGTACTTAAAGAGATTCACTCACTCATATAGCACGCTTAAGTTTCACATGCACTTATATACGGCACGAAACCTTTGCATATCTACTCAAGCCAGTCTTAGATTGGTAAGGGCAATTTTGAAAAAAAAAATAGTCCCTTGGATGTAAGAGTATCTACCTATTATCCCTGGATTAATATTCGGTTGTCTGCCAGTGATGTTGATCTATTAAAACCGTTGCCGCTAAACAACAACATGAATATGAACAGGAACCCAATCAATGCCACTGTAACAATAAGGACATTCAAATTAATTTTCATTTTAACCTTCTTTTTTCAGCGTTCCCAATGTTAACTAGCGTCCCTGGATAAACTCAAAATTCGGACCGGAAGTAGTGTTAGTCAATCCGCCACTAAACAGCAGTAATATGATGAAAAGGCCCCCAATTAATGCCACTGTAAGAAAGAAGGCGATGATATAACGAGTGTATTAACCTTGCTTTTCAAAATTTGTACCGTTTTTCTATCCTTGTATGATACTGACTTGACTGGATGTGCTTGAATTGAAAAATCCATTCCCGCTAAACAACAGCAAAAATATGAACAGGAAGCCAATCAGAGCAACTGTAACAGAAGGCAAACAAGTGTTTGATGCGAGTGACAGCGTTGTCAAATGACAAATTAAGAAGTCTTATATCACGGAACTTGGGCGAACAGTTCAAATTTTTCAGACTCTAAATGAACACGCTTTGACCAAGCCAAATTTCGGACAAAATGTTTCCCACCAGCCGCAATATCGTACGAATCTTAGTTTCATTTTTTAAAGGCCATGCACGAATAGGAATAATTATTGTGAATTGTTTTAAGGGTGCCAGGACACATAGGAAAATGTAAATTACTACGTAAAATATTGTAAACATATTCTACTGGTTTCGACTTTAGGAGACACGGGATACATTTTTACCCTTTCTAAAGCGCAAATAGACAAACCTAAAAGTTACAGTTTATTGGCTTGAACTTCCATTCATACATTTGATGATGTTTTAAATAACGGGTTCTTGTAATACCGTTTAAAACAAATTACGCCTACCTCGAATCAACGTTTAAATTTAAATAACAATACATTTAGAAAGAAAACGAAATAATGTATACATAATATACCGCATTGTTTAAATTCATTTAAATTAAGAAATTGAAACATAAACAAGTGTAGATTTAAGTTCATCTAAATTTTAAGAATTTGTAACAACAAGAAGATACTGCATTTTTAAACAAAGAGTAAAGGACGATACAATATTACATACGGAATCCTCCATTGCCGAACCCGCCACCGCCACCGCCATTGTAACCTGGACTAACGGGAACGTACGAATAGCCACCGCCATAACCGTTCGCTTCGATACCAAGGAATGCTCCCAGAAGGCACACAATAGACAACAGGCTTATGGTAGCTACCTTCATCGTGGACCTGCATATAAAAAATGTATACCTCTAAACAACCAGTTGTTATGTCTGTCGACACAGTCGGTCACGTGTCAAAGGTTATCACGTGATTAGTTCATCATTTTCTTGCTTTATATTTTAGATTTTTTTCTTGATTTATATTTTAAAATTAACTAAAATGTGAATAATTAATATAAGGTAGACATAGCTCACACTTTAATACAAAAAACACACTAATAGATCAAATGTATTAGAAAGTATACTATGTCTTTAAGACCTCTACACGAAACTATTTATCTTTCGATTGTACAAGAAACTGGATCGAATAGAAATAATTATCAAAAATGCTCACCTCGTCTGTTTGCAGTCCTGGACACAACTGGAGATATGCTAAAAGAATGTGTCGATAAATACACTTCTCTTACTGCTTTTATTGTACATCACAATCCCATCGCTTCCAGCGCTTTCAAATGCTAGAATCTCTTCCATTGGTCATCCATAACCACGTGACATTTGATACCTTCCTCTAAAGTTTCAGTGGCTGTTTACGTATCACGTGATTTACAAATGCGCAGTTTCCGGTAGGTTGACAACCGGGGCAATTGTCGAAATGTTTTAACAGCTCACCTGAGGTAAAATTAAATCTAAATGTTAGCAATTAAATTTATTGTGTTTCTTGTTTCCTTCATAAAATTCAAGGCAATATGTGTCATTTATGAATTATTTTAGAAAATGCCTTTGGCATTGACATTTAAAATTGTAAAGTTGTACCGTGATTTCAAACAGACTAAAATATCCCTGAACCGGACAAATTCTTTTTTTTTTCTTTTTTTCCACAAGTTTTCATTAAAGTGGCATTATGCTCATTTTTTTATTGTCAAGTTTAGCTTAATTGACTATATATCTATATATTTCAAAAGATTGACTGGTTATGGTGATTGACGATAAAATAAACTCTGCCTAAAATATAAAAAGACTGTCCACTCTTTTTTTATGAATTACAGGTAACTTCCAATGGCTTTTTTACAGAAAATTCATTGGGCCACTGGGTTATTTATCGTTCGTGCGATGTTAATTACAAAATTGAAAGAAATGTAAACTTATGTTCATTCACTAGTATATACCCATGGATTGGTATAACTATAAAAAGCAAAAAAGGTCAACAACAAAAGTAATTAATAAAACGTTATTCAAAGTTATATGATAAAGTTTTCATTAGAATATGGTGAATATATTGATCTTTGATTTGTGTTAAATAATAAACGGTAATTCGTCCACGTTAAATTTACGAGAGCCGAATGCTCGATTTAGATTCCACAGATCATTGCCTCTCCTTTTTTTTTCATTTTAACAATACATTCAGCTGATTACTAGTATTAAAGACATTAATTCCCACAATGTCAAACCAAATCAGTTCCATCATTGTCATACCAAATGTGTTTTGCAAACTTCAAACAAAATTACCTGAACCCTTGTACTTCTTAATAGACTAGTTGTGTTGTTTTTTGTTTTTTGTGTTTTTTTTTGTGTGTGTGTTTTTTTTTGTTTTTTTTTGGGGGGGGGCGGGGGTTTCTTTGCGAATTCAACTTCTCATAAGCTTTATAGCTTTTTGCCCAATCCCCTAAAATGTTTTTGTAAATATTTTTCACATATCAAATGTTATGTTGAATAAGTTTCCTTACACCGTCTTCAATCCAAGTTTAAAGTTTAAAAACTTCATAATTATTTCCAACAACTTCATTTCGATACAGGGCGGGTGATCGTGTGACATTTGTATACTGTGACATTATTTTGATTACCGCCAATGGACGCGCCTGCTACACAATGTTACCGCTATTTTCATCAAGTTTTTGCCACATAGAATAATTTCTGCAACCAGAACGGAAAAGTAAAAGAATAACATGTACATGTACTACCATTAGAAATTGCAAATATTTGCTTGAAACATGGTATACAAATGTATATTATTTATTCATATATTGAAAGATATTACCAAAAATAGCAAAGTTCACGAGCAAGGCCATTAGCGGTGATCTTTATTTTTACTATAAATGTAACGTGATTACCCACCCTGTTGAGTTAGTTTCAACTATTTCATACGTATTACAATTGAAGTTTATTTGAAAACCACACCGTGCAACCGGCTCTAGTGATGTCAACAATCTAAGATACTGAATACTACAGGTAGGTTATGAACTTTGTTGATATATTTGCATTACGCACATTGCTATAAACTTACTGTCCATTGAATGCGGATACTGTCAGGTAAGTGTCGACTCGTTTTCCCATTTTGTAAAATGTTCTGAGAGAGTTAAAAATATCTTTTCATGAGAATGTTACAGGCGTCAGAACTAGCCCGGTCGTAGAGAAGACATTGTTGACAGACATGTTATTTCGAGGCTGCCGATGATGGCAGAAACGCTCTAAAAGTGGCTAACATTCTGACAGATAATCAAGAAATACCACTCTCAGGTAACAACAGGTAAGAGAGATATCAATCAGTGACTCGGTGTCATACATTATTATAAAATTGTCACAATGTACATTAACAGCATACACAACATAGCCATATACTATATAACATGGCTTTGTAATTTTTAGAGATACATGTGTAGTTAAATATTTTTAACAGGTAAATGAAGTTCTGCAAGTAAAATGTGTGTAGCCGGAAATGTGAAAATTCTTGGTAAGGGTGACATAAGAACAGATCGAATGGATGCAAACCTTTATTCTGAAGCTCGTACAGTTATTTTATATTTGGAAGGAAATAATTTTATATTACATCCACATCTTCGCCAAGAATATATTCAATCGAATTCAAGCTATTGTGGAAGGACTTAAAGAAATACAAGGGAAGCGTGTTGATGCGGGTGAAATACTTACCAGAGGATATTTTATCAAATGTCCAGTACTGACAAAAAAAAAATATTTGTGAAACAGCCTCGGAAATATATTTTTACCTTTCAACGCCACTTCTACCGTTCTAGTTTGAACTTCTGTACCTTTCTTAAGAGACACACTAGGTTAATATTTTTCATGCGTGAAAAATTTCCAAATGATGATTTTTAAAAAAGTATAACAAGAAGTCTCTTAATTTATTTTAAATGTTAGATAAAAAAAATTAACGTATTCACAGATTTTTCCAAAGCTACATGTATCATTTTAACCTGCTCCAAATATTTAGGGAAATGGGGAAACATGTCCAAATTTACCGTCTAATATTTTTAGTCAATAGACAGTAAGTCTACAGCATTGGAATTGACTTTATTTGCGTATTATAAAATTAATATAAAAAGCAAGTTTATAAACTACCTTTAGTAATCAGTAATTTTAGATACCTGTAATCACTGCAGCAAGCTGTCATCACCGGCGCCGGTAATACGATGTGTAAACCCAATTGTCGTTTAAATGATTTTCTTTTTATGCCCCACAAAGTGGGGAGCATATAGCGTTGCACTTGTCCATCCGTCCGTACGTCTGTCCGTCGTAAGTCTGTCCGTACGTCCCGAAATCTTGTGAACGCAACTCCTCTTAAACCGGATGGCAGATTTTGCTTAAACTTCCAGGGATGAACAACCTTAATGTGTAGATGGCAGTAAAGGAAGGAATTTTTGCTGCGACCAAATTTAACAGAATTATGGCCCTTTGTTGATTTTTTCACTATATACTATGTAGAAATTTTGTGAACGCAACTCCTCTTAAACCGGATGGCAGATTTTGCTTAAACTTCCAGGGATGAACAACCTTAATGTGTAGATGGCAGTAAAGGAAGGAATTTTTGCTGCGACCAAATTTAACAGAATTATGGCCCTTTGTTGATTTTTTTACTATATACCATATAGAAATTTTGTGAACGCAACTCCTCTTAAACCGGATGGCAGATTTTGCTTAAACTTCCAGGGATGAACAACCTTAATGTGTAGATGGCAGTAAAGGAAGGAATTTTTGCTGCGACCAAATTTAACAGAATTATGGCCCTTTGTTGATTTTTTCACTATATACCATATAGAAATTTTGTGAACGCAACTCCTCTTAAACCGGATGGCAGATTTTGCTTAAACTTCCAGGAATGAACAACCTTAATGTGTAGATAAAAGTTAAGGAAGGAATTTTTGCTGCGACCAAATTTATAGAATTATGGCTTTTTGTTGATTTTTCCACTATATACCATATATATGTTGTCAGTGGGGGCACCCGTGTCCTTTGGACACAGTTCTAGTTTCTTCATAATTTATATAACGTTTGCATCATAGTTTGGGGACCTTTCTGATGAAAATGTGTCAGAGTTATATCGTATACATATACACCGCACAGTGCGTTTAATGGAGTGCAGGTATTAGCTACCCGCACTCCAGAGCATGCCCATTGATTGGCTCATTTTTGCTGGGGTTTACTTATTGTGACGGAAGAGAAAGGGAAAGCGACATAAATATCATATTCAGATGCTCGTTCATTGGTTACTTTTTCTCGGGGTTTCATATTGTGACAACAGGGAACGTGTTTTTATGTTTGACTATGATACAAAAGAGAAAGAACATCAAAACACTCGGCAATCTGATTAATACTCGGGGGCTACGCCCCCTCGTACAAATCAGATAGCCTCGTGTTTCGATGCTCTTTCTATTACTTGTAGAGGACCACATGATGATGTCTCGTGCAAAATATGTAAGTCCCAGGCTTTGTACATGTAGGTTCAGAGAAGAAGATTCTAAAGATAAGTTTACAATACAAGTCTATGTAAACTAAGCGACTCCCTGATTTTGTACCCCAAACTTGACTTACACAACATTTGCAGAAGTTCGATAGACACTAGAAAGTGACTGTTGTCACCAGTCTTTCCTTGGAGATATTTAGACTTGGACTGGATTTGACCTGGTAGATAATTCAAGTACCTAAGTGTTTTATGGAAGTAGGAGCTGAGATGATACTGAGTACGGAACTGAGGATCAGTAAGTTCAAATTTCTACTTTGTATGAGGTGGCTATGGTCAACATATACAAGATTATACCGTATTTTGTACAGAATATGAGGGAGGAGTCTGCATGTAGCTTTCTAGGGAGGGTTATTTATGATTTTATAACATATGAGTCACACTTCTTTTGAAATCATTGTTACTATACACATATTTTACCGCAGTTTTTTTTACATACTTTCAACTTTGTATGTTAGATGTTTCTGCAGAGGATGTAATATTTACTCTGGTTGAGGTCTTACATAGGTTACACAGGATGGCGTCTTGGTTTGTCTGTTTTCGGTTTTAATGTTTCTCTGTAGTTTTTTTGTTTTTTTTTGCCTTGGAGGTGATATTATTTATGTGTTTGGCACAGTTCAGATCTTAAGCGATGGTAATTTTAATGTAGGTTCAGTTGATTTTAATACTTTATTGTGAATGGAATATGGTATATGGTGTTTTTTCGGGATATCCTAAGCGCCTCACTCTTGAGATAAAATTTGTATTGTAAAGGTAGTTCACAAAGCAGAAATATCTTAATCGCTGAAGGAGGAAGTTTGCATGATAAACTAATCTAATCAGAGCATATTCAATTTCTCGCTATCTACGTATAAGTATATGTTAGTGTTCATCCATGCTGTTCTACAGAAATTAGAAACTTCGACGGGAGCGATAGCGACAGGAGAATGTTTCTAATTTCTGTAGAACAGCTAAGGATCAACACTAACATATTTAGTGTCAAGCTTTATTTGGCCCTTGATTACGTCACTACGCAGTACTATGAAGCACTATGAAAAATAGAAGGCGACTATGAACGGATTTCAATAAAGTATCGACTTTTGTACTACTATGAAAATTAACGTACATAATATTTGAGAAAAACAGCGTTTTCATTGGATGACAAATAAAGTTGGACACTTAAATGTATAATTGGCCGGAAAACCCTGACATTTCCAAAGTTTATCAAAATATCGTACAACAAGCGTTTAAATGGCAGTCAAATAAGATGTCAGCGTAGTGATTGCGACGATAAAGATGAATATAAATTGGTACACCTACGTCTTTGCAAGGTCTTTCAAAGAAATTTATCTTTGATAACCCTTGTCATATTAGTGCGCACTGAAAAGATAACTGTCACAACTGGTTTGCAGAAAAATCTACAAAAATACAGTTCTCAATCTGACACCGAAGATATGGGAGCATTTACGCGACATTGCTAACCATTACCCTTTTTAGATTTCAAGATTTATTTATTATTGTCATGGTTCATAAGAATATGTGACATAAAGTACAAAATTGTAAACTTGTTACAACCGGAACACAGAAAAATATACATAAAAACAGGAGAATGAGTGACAATTATATTGTACCCGTAAAATAAAATAAAGATATGACTACATTCTCAATAATAACCGAAATTTATGCTTCATTAACAAAATCATAGGGGTTTAATGAAACAATATTATACATTTTATTTGCATGTTGTAATTATTTCTTTGCAAAATAAGGCAAGGTTTTTTGAATGTGACTTGTTTTTACTATTCATAAGATATTCAAATTTCAAAGCATTAAGATACCTATTATAATATGGTTTAATAGTTTAATAAATGTATGTCTACTTTTAACAAAATGTGAACAATAAATGAGATAGTGATAATTCGTCACCCAGTTGGTTTGACTCGCATAAAGTACATGTAGGTAAATTTCTCTCTATATTTAGGAATCTACTTTTCCCAATTGGCATTTCAAGATTCATACATTTAAATTTCAACATTGCTGAAGACAGTTTCCAAGGAAGTATGTTAAAATAATCTTCGAATACAAACTCTGATTTATATAAAACGGTAGTTTAAACATTTGCTTAAAGATTAGACATCACTGTTCCAACTTTGGATGAACTGATCTCCAAGTTTGGACTTAACAAGACTTTTGGAATTAAGCAAACTAGGTACAGATTTACTTAACCAACAATTTGATCAACCAAGTTTGTCCAGATTATCCTTAACAAAAGAAAGCCACGGTAATTCAGGTCTATATCTAACATATACAGAGTATGCAGTCTTATATAGCATGTTACAAATCTTATCATCTTTACCATTCATAAGCTTACACTAGTAGTTAATGATTCTTCTTTTTATTTGCAAAGATATCGGAGTAGCTCCAAGTTTACCATATATCATACAATTGGGAATACTTTGCTTGAGGTTAAGTATAATTTTGTAAAATTTAAGATGAAACTGATCAATACACTTTAAATTTTCAATTCCCCAAACTTCAGAGTCATAACAAAGAATAGGAACAATCATTGGGTTAAACAAGTGGATCTGTAGATCCACACATAGTTACAATTGTCTAGCTTTTTATGAGAGAGAACAAAGCTTTCTTCGCTTGCTCAATAAGACGTTTTCTAGTTTTAACAAATTTACCATTTTCCCTAAATTGAAGACCGAGATAAGAAAAATCATGTACTAATTCTAAGTTCTCATTATCAAGAGAAAATTGTGGAGCATCTTCCATACGATTCCTGCCCCTTGAAAATATTACAACCATTGTTTTTGCAGAGTTCACACTAAAATTCCAGAACATTACAATAATATTCAGTTTGAAGATTAGTGTAATTATTTTGCGTGTTTCATGGGATCTTTTTTGTAGTTAATCATAGACGCTTGATATTTATCTTTACAATTGAATAAGCTTTTACTCACACGGAAGAACACTTGGCAAGATGGCGTCCTCCGCACTCAATGATGAGATTCAATATGTTGCATACTACAATATACGACATATTCTTCTACATGGTTATGTTGGGCCTTTCATAACGATATATATTGCTTGGTTCTACAACTGGACACTTGTTTATGGCCTTGAAGAATATTTTGAAGCCGGTTTGATTGTTTTAGCCGGAATCGGCTTAATACAGATTTTGACGTCTTTATTTTGTCTATGGTCCGTAGACTTCAGATGTGTATTTACGAGTTCTAAAGTAAGTACAGCATGTCATCTAAGTCACAAAGTAGGGTTTTATTAAGAGACATAATAGGTGGTCATGTTTATTACATATATGTCAAAGATGCTGCTGTATTTTAAAAAGGCTTTGACAGGGATCCTTTTTGGCTTTAAGCAGATTGGTATCGTCGATGTATCTAAAATCGCGGTGTATATAAATTTGCGGATTTTGTTTACACTTGGATAATCTCGTAAAATCTCGTCGCACCTGCCCGACATTGACGTAATATTTCTCGCAAAATGTGTCTACATATGTTTCGTGTATCAAACCATCACAAATCACATAAAAATGGGCAGTTTATTGTTTATTTTCTAACAAGTATAAAAAAACATGATTTTACTTATGCCCAAATGACCTTATAAGTAATCCATTTTTATGAACTTAGAATAGTTTGTCAAACAATTCCCACTTCCGGAAATTTCTTAAAGATGAGAAGGTCAGTTGGTCATGCTTTTTTCCCAAACCGAGGCTATGAATATATTTATTGACCGATTTTGGATAGCCATATAAGCTAATGCAAAAAGTGTCATTTGACTCATTTAAAAAATAATTAGGTCTAACTTTAAGCCTATTTGACCAAAATATAATTGACAGAATAACTTTTATGTCATCATCAAACTTTAAGATGTAATCACATGTTTAGATTACAATGTGCAAGCACTTGACCTACTTAAATCTTTTGCCGGAAATGAGGGTCATATGGGGAGATGAAAATCGAATTTATCAGCTGTTTTAGTTTTTTTACTACTTCTTACATGTTTACAAAATAAAACTGCAAATAAGAAATAGATTTAAAAATCAACATTATTCTGAAAAATTGATATTTTCTCAGTTTAAAGTGGCTGGAATTTTTGTCATGTGAACTGATTTGACCTACAATGACGTATTTGTAGTCGTCCGCGAATTAACATACAGTTCCAATATGGCGGCCGTCATGACAGACGCTTATTATTTAAAGTTACCAATGACAAATACGAGTGTAAGTTGGTGAAACTTGAACTGACTTGAAATTGAAAAAGGCCAATTGTAAGCAAACATTATGTGTATAATTTATTATATATCTTTTTTTCACATTATTATCCCCCGCCGAAATATTTCGGCGGAGGATATAGAAATAGTCTCCGTCCGTCCGACCTTCCGTCCGTCCGTCCTTCCGTCCGACATTTTTGTCCGGAGCATATCTCTAAAAGTATTTGAGGTATCAACTTGAAACTTCATAGGTGGATAGACCTCATTGAGGAGGAGTGCAGTGCACAAGAATGATAACTCTACCTTGCATGATTTTTGAGTTATTGCCCTTTGTTATTTTTCAAATTTGATTTTTGTCCAGAGCATAACTCCAAAAGCTTATGAGATATTAACATGAAACTTCATAGGTGCATAGATCTCACTCA
Organism: Ruditapes philippinarum; assembly: GCF_026571515.1. Taxonomy (NCBI): domain Eukaryota; kingdom Metazoa; phylum Mollusca; class Bivalvia; order Venerida; family Veneridae; genus Ruditapes; species Ruditapes philippinarum. The sequence goes on along the minus strand of NW_026852000.1, from coordinate 279,889 downwards.
GGAGGTGTGCAGTGCACAAGAATGATAACTCTACCTTTCATAATTTTTGAGTTACTGCCCTTTGTTATTTTTCATACCTAATTTTTCACCTGAGTGGAGCATAACTCAAAAAGTGTTTGAGATATCAACATGAAATGTCATAGGTGGATAGATCTTATTGAGGAGGAATGTTGTGTGCAAGAATGATAACTCTTCCCTATACAATTTTTGAGTTATCGCCCTTTGTTTTTTTTTATGTTATTTTGTCCAGAGCTTATCTCAAAAAGTATTTGAGGTATCAACTTGAAACTTCAAAGGTGAATGGATCTCAATGAGGAGGAGTGCAGTGCTTAAGAATGATAACTCTACCCTGCATTATTTTTGAGTTATTGCCCTTTGTTATTTTTCAAAATTACATTGTGTAATTTTTGTCCAGAGCATAACTCAAAAAGCCTTTGAGATATCAAAATGAAACTTCATAGGTGCATAGATCTCACTCAGGAGGTGTGCACTGCACAAGAATGATAACTCTACCTTTTATAATTTTTGAGTTATTGCCCTTTGTTCTTTTTCATACTTAATTTTTCAATTCAATTGTTTTCTCAAAAAGTATTTGAGGTATCAACTTGAAACTTCATAGGTGGATAGATTTTACTGAGGAGGGATGCAGCACACAAGAATGATAACCTACCCTGCATTATTTTTCAGTAATTGCCCTTTGTTATTTTCAGCCATCAGTATTCACATAGGTTTCAAATCTGTTATCATTATAGCCATCAGTTTTCATTACCAAAAGACCTCTTAAAATGGAATTATTCCGCTCTACTACATATACATTCTTCCAATGAGCAAACACATTCGGCGGGGGATGGCCATGTTGACATGGCTCTTGTTTCTCATAAATGTGCCTAATACCGCGAATATACATCAATCATGGATACATATTCTGTTAATGATATAAATTTGAAATGAAATTTACATCATGCAATCGATGCTTCTTAGCATTTCATTGTATGTATTAAGTGCTAAAAATAGCATTGTCATTAATGTAGAATAAGAAAGGTAACAATTTTGTTACTTCCCAGAGCTCAGATGAATTATTATGGTTTCGTCAAACTATCAGTTTGGCGAACTTAATTTATGAAGAGGTGCGAAAGTGGTTTCGTCGATCTTATGTTATAAAGTAATTAAAGGCAAAGAAGATCTACGTACATTGTTCATATATATAAAGTGTTTTAATCATCAGTATTTTGTTATAAATTTTAAATCATTATTCTTTTTTTTCCTGGTTTTACTTATAAAGGTGTATATATTTCTATGATGTTGTTCTTTTGTATGGTGTAATGCTTTTATATAAATATTACTATTATACTAAAGAAAATAATAAATAATAGGTTTAAATTTTCAATATCTTGTCTTAAATTGCATGAAAATGTGTGATAAACCACGGCAATTGGCGTGCCCATTATACAATAGATATGGTTTGCACAATATAAATTAAGTTCGCCGAAACCACTACTTGTTTTATTATATAAGATCAATTCGCCGAACCGGTAGTTCGACAAAACCACTCTCACCCGCTCAGATAATTAGTTTATGTATGTTACTTTGTCAAAGGCCTCACTGAAAGGTTTATTAGTTGTGACCTTGGTGTTAAAATGTTGTTATCATTTGGAAGTTTTTATTCTACTTTTCCATTAAAACAGATTAGAGATAAAGGCTTTCTTGGGCTAATTATTTAATGAATCTATGACCATATGAAATCAGAGTATATACTTTCTGCTGTAAACTTTGTCATGATGTATTAAATGCTATAGTAAAAAGTAAGTTTATAAAGTTAGAATGATGTAATTTTGGTTTATTACTAAATTATTAGGTATGAAGTTATATATAAATGATTTTTAAAAGATAAATGTTTGATATTTATTATTTATGTAGACTGCAAGTCCAGATGATGCATCCTGGGTGAAAGTTGTACCTACTCCCAACAGTGGTGCAACAGAGCTTGTTAAACTTCATAAAATAATGGTAATATATTTTACTGTGTTCAAAGTTTACTGGTAATTTATTGATATTAGAATAATCTTTGATCTATTAATATTTGAATGATCTTACAGTGCTTAAAGAGCTTACATTGAAAATTTTCTATACAAAGTAATGAGAAGTTAAGAAATAAAATTTACATCATCTATAAGATATTTGTAACTTTACACACACTGAACAAATATATTTTGTTCTATTTAAAAACAGTAGGAAAACATTTATATTTTGTGTAATTTCTCTCTTAATGTTTTAATTAGTTTACACTAGGTTACTGGTAATATAAATAGCTTTTGTTTCAGGAAGATGATCAGGAAACTATTTGGTTTAATTTTCAAAAAACCAAATATCTGTATGAAAGAGACAAGAAACAGTTTGTGCCGCTTGATTTTCCTGTATCAGAAACTATACAAACATACATGGAGAGTAAAGGCTTGCAGGAGGAACATGATATTAAACATGCTGAGAATACATTTGGTAAAAACCTGTAAGTAAAATATGATCTGTACCACTCTATAATAATCTGTTATGATGATTTGAAATTGTTTGTTACCTTGATAAAATTGATGAAAGGTAGGACTGTCTTAGTAGACCTAGCATTTTCATTAAAGTTCTGTATCAAAAAACATAATTTCATTACATATGACTATATTGATGTGTTGGATGTCATTGCATTACAAATATAGTAATATTTGACAATATTGATGTTTTATATGAGCCACGTCACGACAAAATCAACATAATGCGTTTGCGACCAGCATGGATCCAGACCAGTCTGCGCATCCTCGCAGTCTAATTAGGATCTGTTCGCTTACCAACTCTATTACAAGTAGAGAAACTGATAGCGAACAGCATGGATCCTGATCAGACTGCGTGGATGCTCAGGCTGGTCTGGATCCATGCTGGTCGCAAACCCATCATGTTGGTTTTGTCGTGACGCGGCTCAATTATATGTTATTATACATGCAGGATGATGATGGATATACCGAGGTTTATGGAGTTGTTTCAGGAGAGAGCCACTGCTCCATTCTTTGTATTTCAAGTGTTTTGTGTGGGTCTCTGGTGTTTAGATGAATACTGGTATTATAGTGTGTTCACCTTGTTTATGCTGGTGGCATTCGAGGCAACTCTTGTACAACAACAGCTGAGAAACATGGCAGAGATCAGGAAAATGGGCATCAAACCATATCTTATAAATGTAAGTGAAAGATTTTCAAAATGTTTACTAGAAGATTAAGATGGTTAACTTAATTCTCCATGTTAAGTTTAAATTTATATACATGAAGAATAAGTTGATGTAGAAGTAGAATATTCAGCACATGATCTGGTTACATCTTAAATACTGTCTATCAGTATGTATTAAAGTAATAAGATTCCAAGAAGAACATATGATTATCTGTTACACAACTCATTTAAGTAATAAGGTTAGATTCCAAAATAACACACACTCTGTTACACAACTCTGAAATTTAAATTGAAAATTGCTTTATAGATTTATTCACACTTGTTATTTATATTACACTAGGTATATAGAAACAGGAAATGGAGGCCTTTATTAACTACAGAACTTGTACCTGGAGATATTGTTTCTATAGGTAATTTTGTCATTCACCAGAGGTTTTTTTCTCACTTAATTGGGAAGAGGCCTTAGCCTCTTGATTTAGGGGAAAATTGTTAATTTGGGAAGTATAAAAGCTGATGTACGTTCAGATTTTTGGGAAAACTTCACAATTAAAAAAAAAAAGTGATTGTAAAGAGGCCTTTTATAGATCTCTGTTATATAAGTTGAAAAATCTCTGAAGAGCATCAGAGAGATCTTATGTTTTTCTTACTATATGAAGCATAATGTCTTGCACTAACATCATCAAGAAAATTAATATATTACTACACTGGAAGTGTTCTGTGTCCAACAAATTTTACATTAACATCTATCTTATGTAGAGCTGATTCCCAAGTTTTATTTTTAGATGCATCCCAGTGTGATCTTATATTTATTTTTTGAGACCTCATGCCACCTTTTTAATACTAATTGTGAAAGGATGTATATATGGAAATTGAAAAGGGAAAGTCATTTGAGGTATGACATATTGTTACACATATATTACAGGGCGTTCCCACGAGGACAGATTGATACCATGTGATATGTTGTTATTGAGGGGACCTTGTATAGTTGATGAATCTATGTTAACTGGAGAATCTGTGCCTGTCATGAAGGTGACCTTACTTACTATACTACTGTGTGCTAAATATCAGATATTTATCACACACCCGTGCCGATTTTGCGACTCTGTAAATATGGTATTGCACGGCCGTGCATATATTTTGACGTGACGTCATTAGCGTTTTACAAACATAGCGTTAAGACGCGCTAAATGTTAGCGTTATACTATAGGCGCGTAAATGAAAAATGACTCTTATTTCACTTTAAACATTCTTTATTTTGGGTATGTGATAAATAGAATATTAAATTCGTGTAAGTTCATTATTGAATTTATTGCACTCGTTGAATAAAATAATATTATGCTCGCCAGAGGCTCGCATAATATAAATTTATTCAACTCGTGCAATAAATTCAGTATTGAACTCATTCAATATCCTCTATATATAAAATAATGATTATTAGAACATGAATTTTTGAATTTTTATTATAAAATTGATAGTCTTATTTAACAATTTTAGCAGGTTACATCAAAGATCTTTATGTTTTATGTAAAGTCCTTTATTTTCTTTTAGGAACCAGTAGAAATCTTGGAACCAGATCATGTTTTAAATCTTGAAGTAGATGGTAAACTTCATGCATTGTTTGGAGGGACCAAAGTTGTACAGCATACACCTCCCAGTAAAACACCAACAGGCCTTAAAGGTACAGATGTAAATCCACCAGTGCAAGATTTCCTATCACCTTACATTAGTTATAACCTACCATCCCTTGAATTTGTGAAATGGATTTACCCAACTTTGATTTTGGAACAGTCCATTCAAAGTTTAATTGATTTCAACATCAAAATTTTAAAATTGACCTACCAACAGAATCAAGCCTGGTCAGACTACACAAAAGTACAGGCTGGCCTGGCTCTAGCCTGATGGCAATAAGGCTGATCACTCTATGGCAGGTTCAGTGTTACCCGTTAACCTCTTAAAACTTTTCTGTATGGAATACAGGTCTATTGACTTTATGGATTCTTATTGTAACATTTGTTTTTAAATTCATAAGTCTTGGTATTTTTTATGAATAAAATCTAACCTTGATTGATTATTGTACATGTGTATTGCATTATGATAATTAGAGGTGCAATGAAAGGTAAAACCATATTGTGATATAGTCAACTTGTATTGCATTACTTATTGCAATACATTGAAAAGCAAAATTTTTCACTCTGAAAAGGTTCAAAGCTCTACAAACAATAAATTACACCTTTTTCTAAAAAAAATAATACATTTGAAATGTGTGTAAGGTTTATATTAGACTCCCTAAAATTCTTAACCAAACAATAGAAAATAAAGGTTGCATTGCTTTGAAATAGGCAAAAAAGGTGATTATATATTTTGATAAAATATTTCCGAAAATATTTTGTACAAGGGTCCCTCATTACAGTTCATATAGGCTTATATTATGATATACTGATAATATTGCACCTTTAAATGATAATAATGTGGTTAAATACAAGTTATCATTTTACAGCTACAGACAATGGGTGTATAGCATATGTTTTACGTCATAGTTTCAACACAAACCAGGGGAAACTACTGAGAACTATTCTATACGGAGTTAAAAGAGTAACAGCTAACAATCTGGAGACATTTTTCTTCATATTATTCCTGCTCATCTTCGCTATTATAGCTGCATCATATGTCTGGATTAAAGGTAACAAAATCTTACACTATTTTGTCTGGTTTATTTGAAAAATAGGGGATATTGAATGAGTGTAGGTTTAATACTCAATTTATTAAACAAGTAATATTCGGTTTATCACAAAAAGTAAGAGCGCTTGTTAACAGTTTAAAAAAATCCATTTTTTATTGACACACTTAAAGTGTAACGCTAACATTAGCGTGCTTTATACATAATGGGTATAATGCAAATGGTGTGATGTCAAAGTGTTGTTACACTAGATTAATATCATTTTCATTACATGGCTTTATTACACTCCTGTGCAATGTTTTATGTGATATAGCAGGTTTTAAATCTGGCTGATAATGTCATATGGCAACTTTTAAGCTTTCCAGCTGGAAAGAAGACCTCTCTCTGAACATTATTTCAGACACAAGAGTTACCTTTGTATAACTATATATCTTCTGTTAGCTTGCTAGCTAGTTTCCTTAGACAAAACAGTCTTTGGTTGGATTTGAACCCATGGCATTGAGCAACCAGTAGTTCAAAGTCTCTTAACATAACTACTTGTACACAGAGACCCCACTCAGTTGATGCTGTCCTAGTTGTTTGTTATGAAAAGTTATCCTTCTAGTGAAAGGAATTACTTAAGACCAGTAATTTACTTGGACTTGCAAGAACTGTAACCTGTTACTTAGGATCAACTAAGTTTCTCTGTAAAATAAATATCACTGATTTTTTGGTCTAAGGGAGGTAATGAGAAATTCTTTTACTTTATATATCATTTCACTATACCAAAAAGGATGAGAGAAATCACAAATTTATAAACTTGATCATGTATATTATGCTATTACAGGAACGGAAGATCCTGATAGGAACAGATACAAGTTATTTTTAGAATGTACACTTATACTGACATCAGTTGTCCCCCCTGAATTACCTATAGAGCTCTCACTGGCTGTCAATACAAGTCTGCTAGCTCTAACAAAACTATGTAAGTATATATGTATATCACATCTAGGTTTATTTTTCAAAGAGGCCTTCAACTTTTATTTTTTTGTTGGAAAAACAATTCTGTGTTGTTTCAAACTTAGTATTTCAGTAATTTTATCTTGGAAAAGTGCACTGTTTGGCATTCTTTATAAAGCGTCCAGAGAGCTATTTATAGGACATCAGTGACATTTGTTTCTAAAAATAGAAGATCAGAAAATGAATCATTTGCTTTACTTATTTACATATAGAGCTGACCTGTAAATTAGATGTATCAATGGGTTTCCTTATTGTTTGTTTTTTATTGACGGCAAATTTCATTTTACACCTTAATTCTTTTAATTGAACAAATACATAAAACGTTTTATCTAAAAATAACATATTTTACCTTGAGAAAAACTGAAGGCTGCTTTAAAGCATGTGTTATGTTTAAAATAGACTTACAATACAAGCATTTGTATATCCAGTACATTATTAGTCCCCTACCGGTTTACCGGAGGGGACTTTAGGTTTACCCTCCGTCCGTCTGTCCGTCCGTCCGTCTGTCTGTCAGTCCGTCAGTCCGTCCGTCCACAAAACTGGATCCCGCGATAACTTGAAAAGTACTGAAAATATTTTTATGAAACTTGGTATATGGATAGATGGCAGTATGGAGATTATGCACGTCTTTTTCTTTTCTTCCTATGTTGAAAATTCTGGTTGCTATGGCAACAAATAGGCTAAAAATATGGCAAATTTTACACATAAACTGGATCCAGTGATAACGCAAAAAGTACTGGAAATATTTTTATGAAACTTGACATATGGGTAGATGGCAGTCTTGAAATTATGCACGTCTTTTTCTTTTCTTCCTATGTTGAAAATTCTGGTTGCTATGGCAACAAATAGGCTGAAAATATGGCAAATTTTATACATAAACTGGATCCAGTGATAAAGCAAAAAAGTACTGGAAATATTTTTATGAAACTTGACATATGGGTAGATGGCAGTCTTGAGATTATGCACGTCTTTTTATTTTCTTCCTATGTTGAAAATTCTGGTTGCTATGGCAACACATATACTGAAAATATGGCAAATTTTACACATAAACTGAATCCAGTGATAACTCAAAAAGTACTGGAAATATTTTTATGAAACTTGACATATGGGTAGATGGCAGTCTTGATATTATGCATGTCTTATATGTTCTCTTCCTATTTTGAAAAAATATCAGTTGCCTTGGCAACAAATAGGCTTAAAAGATGGCAAATATAACAATATTTGTGATAAGTCAAAAAGAGCTGAAAATTTTTATGAAATTGCATCTTTAAGTCAAGAGTTATCTCCTATTTAAGAATTTTGCTTTTAAAATGTTATATTTTGGTAACAGGGATGTTTCAAATATTAACTTTAGAGTGTCCTTCAGTCCGTCTGTCTGTCTGTTCATAAAAACTGTTTCCTGTGATCACTTTTAAAGAACTTTTCCAACAAGTTTACTTAAAATAGAGAAAAATTGAAACATAAGTGAATGGCCAATGGCCCTTCAGAATGTTGATGGGGTTCTAACCGGTAGGGGACTTATGGATTGCTTGCAATACTATGATAATTGCTTGTTTCAGTAGATAGAAAGGTGACGTTAAATTTTGTCACTTTTACATTTCATTATCGGGTATACACATGAGTATAATATTTAAGTATATACTTTATCTACACAGGTTTTCTAACTGATAACTTGCAATAGTTTACTGTTGTATTTTATGTAATTTCTTATTGGCTGTTCATGTTTGTTTCTGCATAACAAAGTCAGGTTTTTTAAAGTGCTCAAGTGTAAACTATTGTCATAAAAAAACTGCAACTTCAGTCTTTAAAACACCTAAAATTCAATCCTGCTTATAAATAATCAAGCTCATTGATGGATTATAGGTCTGAGTTGTCAAAAACTAGGTCTCGTGGTTAAATTGTGAAAAGTTACAAAACTTTAATGCAATTAAATGTAGTTTGTCTTGTGTAATGTAATTCATCAGCATGAATTGTCTATATTTGAACAGATGTGTACTGTACAGAACCATTTAGAATTCCTTTTGCTGGGAAGATAGATATATGTTGTTTTGACAAGACTGGCACTCTAACAGCTGATAATCTGGTTGTCGAAGGTGTCACAGGTCTCAAGTAAGTGAACAAGTCAAAAGAATTCATCTCTAAAGTGTATGTAATGATAAAACATAAAAATTGTACGGGTAATGTATAAGCTCACATTAAATCACAACATCTTGTTCATTTTCAAGGGAAGTGAGATACAGTTTGACAATTTGTATTATTTTTATTGGAAATAAGTTACACTTTGATAATTTGAATATTTTTGGGGATATGAGAAATAAGTTGAATTTATTTTCATGGGAAATGAGATACAATTATTATATTTTTTAAGGGAAGTAAAATACAACTTGTATATGCATTCATGTGAATTGGAATACAATTTGTAAATTTTTAAGGGAAACAAGATATGTATATTTTCAAGGGAAACAAGATATGTTTTGTATATTTTCAAGGGAAACAAGATATGATTTGTATATTTTCAAGGGAAACAAGTTATGCTTTTTATATTTTTAAGGGAAACAAGATATGTTTTGTACATTTCAAGGGTAACAATAATATATGATTTGTATATTTTCAATGGAAACAAGATATGATTTGTATATTTTCAATGGAAACAAGATATGATTTGTATATTTTCAAGGGAAACAAGATATGATTTGTATATTTTCAAAGGAAACAAGATGTGATTTTATATTTTCAAGGGAAACAAGATATGATTTGTATATTTTCAGGGAAACAAAAATATGATTTGTATATTTTCAAGGGAAACAAGATGTTATTTGTATATTTTCAAGTGAAACAAAATATGATTTGTATATTTTCAAAGGAAACAAGATGTGATTTTATATTTTCAAGGGAAACAAGATATGATTTGTATATTTTCAGGGAAACAAAAATATGATTTGTATATTTTCAGGGGAAATGAGATACAGGCAGCTGTAGATGCTCCTTTAGAGACTGTACATGTTCTGGCCACATGCCATGCTCTAGTACAGCTAGAAGATGAACTTGTTGGTGACCCACTTGAGAAAGCCACTCTCAAGGCTGTTGATTTTACTCTGACTAAAGGTATTAATACAAGTTTGTCTGTGTGTGGATAGTTTACTATATATTTTTATATGACTTTTAAGGTATTAAATCATGATTTAAACCAGATCCATAGCTTGCTCTGACTAATGTTACTAAGGTAAAAAGAAATCATTGCGGGGCTTCTGTGGCTGAGTGGATAACTTCACTGACTTCAAACCACTTACCCATCACCACTGTGAATTTGAATACCCCAAGAGACTTTGGATTCTTTCATGTGAGGAAACTATCTAGCTAGCTTATGGAACATCGGTGGTTCTCATCAGGTGTCCACTCTTGCCTGAAATAATGCACAAAAGGGAACAGGAGGTGTGTCTCCACCAGTAAAGCTGGAAAGTCAAGATATGATCTTAATGTGTTGGTGTGATGTAAAACTCAACTTAAAAAAACTTAAAAAAACTGATTATTGTCATTTTCCTTAAAGTTTTTCCTGAGTCAAATATACATTGTGTAGTATCTATTTTTGTCACAGATATATGTGTCATTGTTGTATATTAGGAGAGACGGTAATACCTCAGCGTAGGAAGACCCACGGTTTGAAGATATTTCATCGTTACCATTTCTCTAGTGCCCTTAAACGTATGTCAGTGATCGCAGGTCATACACCTGTTGGTTCTACGGAAACAGAGTACATGTGTGCAGTGAAAGGTGCCCCAGAAACACTCAAATCTATGGTATTATACTTACTTTGTTGTATGTTTTATTGTAATAATCCTAAATAGACCAGATATAATTATTAACCCTGAACATGCTGAATATCTTAAATGGACTTGTCCCACTTCCATTTTGAGACTGTCCATTATCAATTTTAGGGATTTCAATTTGAATATTTAAAATTTTTCAGCCAACAGTATAGAGCCTGGTCAGACTGCACGGATGTGCAGGCTGGCCTGGCTCTATACTGGTGGCAAAGACTTAATGCTTTCGGGTCCAGCACTTAAAGGGTTAATGTATAATAAATACAGATTTTAAAGTATTTCTTCAGGTAGAATATAACTCCCAATTTGTATCATTGATTTCATACTCTACGATATATGAACATGTGTAATAACAAAACAAAAATGTAATTATGTAATACCTCTTTTATATACTCTGTCTTATCTCTAAAGAATGATCCCAATACAGTACATTTGCTGAACTTAGATTTATGGCTAGAATGCAGCATACAGACTGCATTGCATTTTGGTATTCCTGAATGTAGTAAATCTCACTTGTATAAACTATAGGTGCTCGACTGTGTGATCATCATAAGTTTAATTCCTGACCAAAAAAACCCAACCTTTTAGGCCATATGTGCTGACTAAATAAAGGAGTTTGTTGTTTTCACATGATGTCAACTCAATGGTAAAATCTTACTAATTTCAAAAATGTTTTAATCAGGAATTACATGTAAATGTGATGTAATGTTACATTTATAGTTCAGTAATCCACCGAGTTACTATGACGATGTATATCTAGAGATGGCAAGACGTGGAGCTCGTATTCTTGCACTTGGCTATAAAAAAATAGGACATCTATCACATCAAGAGGTAAACAGTTCATTTATTTTATTTTATTGATGGAAAGCTAAATTAGTATAAGTTATTTCTAATATATTTTTATGGTCAGCAATATTAGAATGTTCTAGTTGTTTTTGACAGAGGCTTGAATTGTATAATTTTATTTAACATGTTCAATAAATTAAGTATTGAATCTACACTCATTTAACCCTGAACATGCTGAATATTTTAAATGGACTTGTCCCACTTCCATTTTTGGGACTGTCCATTATCAATTTTAGGGATATCAATTTGAATAATTAAAGTTTGTCAGCCAACAGTATAGAGCCTGGCCAGACTGCACGGACATGCAGGCTGGCCTGGCTCTATACTGGTGGCAAAGGCTTAATGCTTTCGGTTCCAGCACTTTAAGGGTTAATATCCCTATGTATATTTCAGTTGAAAGCGATGACTAGGGATGAAGTAGAGTGTAAATTGGAGTTTTGTGGATTTGTCGTCATTTCTTGTCCGCTAAAATCAGACTCTAAAGCAGTTATCAAGGAAATCCAGAATGCCTCACATCATGTAAGTAATGATTAATTGTTTGTCCAATACTGTCTGACCAATTCTGTCATCTAAATGTTAATGCTGAATCAAAGGGTCTTTTTCCACAATTGTTTGATGAAATTTTAATGCTGAGTCAATAGTTTCATGTGTTGTTGTTTTTTTTTTGCACAATTGGGGCCATAATATGATCAAATTCACGAGACAACAAAGCGTCTTTTTCCATAATTGTTTGATGAAAATTCTCAATTGTTGAATTGTCATCATTGACAAAATTGTCAGAGAATGAAAATATCATGAGAAACAGTACCATACCAATGATGAGAATTATTTAATAAAGTGTTTATCATGAATCAAGACTTTTTTCCATCACATGATTACTTTTTCTCCAATATAATAACCACTCCAATTTAATAACCAAGTTTAACAGTAGGAAACAGGACAAAATTCACAGAGATAATGGCATTATGGCGCTAGTTTTCACAAATCAAAGTCTCGGACCTATTCACAAAAGATTTGGGGGAAAAACATTGCAACAGATAATTACGGTTGTTTATATGGGTTCAGATTATGTCGGGGATTTTGAACTGTTTCATGTGAGGAAGATATGGTTATGTCAGGTGCCAGCTTGTACGTGAAATAATCCACAAAACTATACTTAACTAATAACCTGAAATTTTCTATATGGCCTTTTTACAGTTAAAACTGAACAAATTAAACACGTTTTGAGGCCAGTGAGAAAATATTATGTCATTGTTTAGAAATGGATATCCTTTTTTTGATATCGAACTTTATGGACTAGAGAGGCTGTATAAAATCAAGATGGAAACCAACAGATTTGATAATGTTAATTTTCTTATACAGTTTGTAAAAAAAGTGTTTATGATTTGATATTTTTACAGGTTGCAATGATAACTGGAGATAATCCACTTACAGCGTGTCATGTTGCTAAGGAACTGAGATTTACACGCAAAGAACATACTGTTGTTTTACAGCCACCACATAATACACGTTAGTATTTATCTTGGCCTTAATTGTTAATTAAACAAGAAAAAGTTGTTCCTGGTGTAATTATGTACTGTATGAAGAAAATTTTGAAACTGTTATATTCAGTTTATTTTTAGCGCATCTTAGCACCTTAAGCTCAGAACTGAGCTTTTGTGATGGTCCATTGCTTACAGCATAAACTTCAAAACTTAATAGTCTTTTACCAAACTTAATAAAAATGATTTTTGTTATTAAAGATTGGTGGTTCTACTCTGGAGCCCGCATGTACCTGCTCTAATGCACAGAGGGGAACCTGAACAAAAACATGAGATATGGCCTATACATTGTCAGTGTGCCTGAAAAAAAAATTTAAAAAAAAGGAATACTATACATGTTATATAATATTTATAAACAAAATAAAACTACTATATTATAGAGACAGAATGGTGCTGGAAGTCTATAGATGACAGTGTGACTTTACCACTACAACCTAGTGGTGATCTACGTAAACAGCTGATTGAGAAATATGATCTGTGTCTGACAGGGGAGGTAACTTATTACTCATTACTTTATAAAGGCTGCATGCATTATTCGCCTTTCTTAACTTGAAACATAAACAGCTCTTGTATTAACGAAAATAATGAAACTAATTTTTTCGCTGCAATCACGTTATTATTAAAAGAGTTATGTACCTTTTTAGCTCACCTGAGCATGCTCAGGGTGAGCTTTTAGGATCGATGATTGTCCGTTGTCCGTTCACATTTAGTTGTTAACACTCTAGCGGTCGCATTTTTGCCTCAATCATCATTAAACTTGGTCAGGATGCTTATCTAGTTAATAGCTCGGATAAGTTCGAACATGGGTCATCTCGGATGAGAAACTAGGTCACAAGAGCTAAAAATAGAAAAACCTTGTTAACACTCTAGAGGTCACATTTTTGCCTCAATCATCATCAAACTTGGTCAGGATGTTTGTCTAGGTGAAAGCTCGAATGAGTTCGAACATGGGTCATCTCGGATGAAAAAGTAGGTCACCGGAGCTAAAAATAGAAAAACCTCGTTAACACTCTAGCGGTCATATCTTTGCATCAATCATCATCAAACTTGGTCAGGATGCTTGTCTAGGTGATAGCTCAGATGAGTTCGAACATGGGTCATCTTGGATGAAAAACAAGGTCACCGGAGCAAAAAATAGAAAGACCTTGTTAACACTCTAGCGGTCACGTTTTTGCCTCAATCATCATCAAACTTTGTCAGGATGCTTTTCTAGTTAATAGCTCAAATGAGTTCGAACATGGGTCATCTCGGATGAAAAACTAGGTCAAATGAGATAAAAATAGAAAAACCTTGTTAACACTCTAGCGGTCACATTTTCCTCAATCATTATCAAACTTTGTCAGGATGCTTATCTAGTTAATAGCTCGGATGAGTTCGAACATGGGTCATCTTGAATGAAGAACTAGGTCACAAGAGCTAAAAATAGAAAAAACATGTTAACACTCTAGCGGTCACATTTTTGCATCAATCATCATCAAACTTGGTCAAGATGCTTGTCTAGGTGATAGCTTGGATGAGTTCGAAAATGGGTCATCCTGAATGAAAATCTAGGTCACCGGAGCTAAAAATAGAAAAACCTTATTAACACTCTAGCGGTCACATTTTTGCCTCAATCAATATCAACATTGGTCAGGATGCTTGTCTAGGTGAAAGCTCGGATGAGTTCGAACATGGGTCATCGCGGATGAAAAAGTAGGTCACCGAGCTAAAAATAGAAAAACTTTGTTAACACTCAAGCGGTCACATTTTTGACACAAGTGTCATCAAACTTAATCAGGATGCTTGTCTAGGTACTTGGACGGATGAGTATGAACATGGGTCATCTCAGATGAAAAACTAGGTCACAGGAGCTAAAAATAGAAAAACCTTGTTAACACTCTAGTGGTCACAATTTTGACCCAATTGTCATCAAACTTGGTCAGGAAACTTGTCTAGGTCATTGCTGGGATTAAATCGAACATGGGTCATTTCGGATGAAAAACTAGGTCACAGGAGCTAAAAATAGAAAAATCTTGTTAACACTCTAGTGGCTACTGTTGTGATCCAAATATTCTGTAAATTGGTCTGAAAGTTTGTTTTGATGATTTCTAAGTCAAGTTCAAACATGGGTCATCTTGGATGAAAAACTAGGTCACAAAGACCAAATATGGAAAAACCTTGTTAACATTCTAGTGGTCACATTTTCGACTCAATTATCATCAAACTTGGTCAGGATGCTTGTCCAGGTAATTGCTCGATGAGTTCGAAATCGCATGTGAAACTAGGTCACCGGAGCTAAAAATAGAAAAATCTTGTTAACACTTGTTGCTACTGTTTTGATCCAAGTATCCTTGAAATTGGTCTGAAAGTTTGTTTTGATGATTTCTAGGTCAAGTTTGAATATGTGTCACCTGGGTAAAAAACTAGGTCGCACTGCTCAAATATGGATAATCCTTGTTAACACTGTAGTGGTCACATTTTTGACTCACCTGTCATGAGACTTGGTCAGAATGCTTGTCTAGGTAATTGTTTGGATGAGTTTGATAAGTCAGGTGAGCGATCTAGGGCCATCATGGCCCTCTTGTTTAATTTTCTGTAAAATTACTGGTTTCATCAGGATAAATTTCGAAGGAATAATTTTTGAGGAATAAATTTAAAGGCATATTTTTGTCAGTGATAACTGTTGCTCCACCTCAGTGAAGCTCTTGTTTATTTTATAGCTTTGTCTCTTATGTTGTTATGTTTGTTTTGTAGGCACTTACTTTCCTGCAAAATCATTCTGAAAAACTGTGGAAAACTATACTGCCAAACGTGAAAGTTTTTGCTAGAGTTGCCCCAAAACAAAAGGTAAGTAGAAGATATTTATTATGAGAACATAATGCTCATCATACCATTATATGAGATAATATTGGGACAGATAGTTGCCTTCTCTACATCAAAATATGCTGGGAAATATAAAATGTTTTATAATAATCTTTTACCAGTTGACTGTATAGTTACATGTATTTTCTGAATACACATACTTATGCTGTCTATATTCAAATTCTATTTCAAATATCTTATATTTGTCATATTAAGAAGGAGCAGTTGCCTGTTGGCTAAGTGGCCTTCCTCTCAACCCAGTGATTATGGGTTTGAGCCCTACTCGGGTTACTTCCATGTTTCCTCATATGACACCAGTACTGGTCTGTTCCAGGAAGTGGACTCAAATTTTTCTTATATATACTTTTAAACAACTCTTTTTTTAACTTTCTGGTGATTTTGACGTGCAGACATGTTCAACATTATTGGAATATTTATAGAAAGATATAGATTTGTTGCAAGAAACTACAATGTACATGTGTATATCACAATCAAGTAAATGTATTTAAACTAAACTAAGTACTTTATATTTGCAATCATATGATGGATATATGACACAAAGAAGTTAGAATATTTTGTTGTTGTTGTTGTTGTTTACAGGAAGTTGTTATTACAACACTGAAGAGTCTTGGTTTTATAACATTGATGTGTGGGGATGGTACAAACGATGTTGGTGCATTGAAACATGCTCATGTTGGTAAGTAAACACATGTTTCAAACTTTCATGTCTTATTTTATGGTGTTCTGATGTAATTTGACACTAAATAATGATTTATCTATTTTGGTTCATTAATAGATTTATTACCATTGTAAATGTGGCAAGTCTTATCTTATGTGGCATACTTATCATACACAACTAATTTTCATCCAGGGAATCAGTTCATTGCAGGTTCCAAGATTGTTGTGCAATAAGTCATAATTGAACATATTGGCCACAAAGAAGATATTTTAAAAAGCTGAATTTTTTATTTTACTCACCTAGTCCTACATTAGTTGAATATTAGCTAATAACCTGCCAGAACTGAAAATGATTAGTCTTTGCCATTCATGCAATCTAACCAGACATTATTCTGTTGGCCGACTTACTTAAAATTTTAAATTAGATATCCCTGAAGTTGATAATGGACAGTTCCAAAAAATGGAAGCTGGTCAAGTCCATATAAGAAATTAAGTAACTTAAAGGAGCTTCAGTGAGTTAAAAAAGCCTAAAGATGTAAGACTTGAAATTCTTGTATAGATCATGTGATACACTTATAGTGGAAAAATATGCAAACGATAATAAAGAAATATACTCAGAGTTATATTGAAAATCCATTTGTTGCATGATTTTCACCCCAGTTTGAAAGAGATGCGTTTTTTCATCATGCATGATAAAGATAATTATTCTGGGAAAACAAAGAAAAGGAATGATGTGAACTTTTGCACACAATAATAGAATCTATCATTGGGTTAGATAGAGGATAGGGAAATCCCAACCCGAGGGTGATCGGTTCCTCGGGAACGAGCCTTGGCGAGTTCCCGATGGAACCGATTGCCCGAGGGTTGGGATTTCCCTATCCTCTATCTAACCCAATGATTGATTATTTTTCTCACTCACCTGGACACAATAAATATCAGTGAAACTAGATCTACTTGCTACGCCCTAGTTTTGAAAAGCGGGGCGGGGCTTAGGCGCCTGACGTACGCCCGTAAAAAAATCCAATGACCAAGTTTATGTGTGAACAATTCAATGAAAATGAATTTATATGAGATACCTCATCAAAAAGTAAGGTTATCTTGAAAAAACACATCAATATTAAAGTCGGAAAGTGTCATAATATAAGTGTTTATAAGGGATTCAGTCCATACTGTACTTAAATGGTTGCCAAAAAGTGTTTACCGTTTGCAAAGATTATTCTACTTATTCGGTTATTTTGGCCGAATATTCAATTGAAATATATCAAAATAAGATTGTCACCGAGAAGCATCGTTATCA
Organism: Ruditapes philippinarum; assembly: GCF_026571515.1. Taxonomy (NCBI): domain Eukaryota; kingdom Metazoa; phylum Mollusca; class Bivalvia; order Venerida; family Veneridae; genus Ruditapes; species Ruditapes philippinarum. Next base: position 261,985 of record NW_026852000.1, on the reverse strand, counting down.
TAACAGAAAACAAGGATGTTCTTCAGGCAAAGTGTCATAATATCCGATTTTACGAAGAATTTTGCGATATTTTAAAGTGTGCTATTTTTAGTAACAGATCGAAATTGGCAAGGGCGGACCTAGGTAGAGAAGGACTCATTGCATTGAGAAAGTTTATATCAATCTATTTTGATTCCGTGGACAATTTAATAGATTACCTCACATATTTTTAATACATTTTGACCTTTCGACGTTTCATTTTTGTTTAAATAGGAGTGAATCGCGTTTGTGTAGGAATACGTTTTTAGAAATGTGAGATAAGATTTTCCAACACCGCTATTTACGGATTTTTCTATCTGGCTAGTGAGAAGGTATTAGTCCATACCGACATCAAATGGTGACCAAATTCTGAAGAAAAAAAATTCTCTTTGTGTAAAAAACTCAGCGGAGTCCATTTAAGGGTTTGTTCTAAAATGATTGGTTTAGGGAGTGATGATGTTATTATAATGATATTACAGGGGTGGCCTTATTGACAAATGCACCAGAGAGGATGCCAGAGAAAAAACAAAAGAGAGAAGAGGTAGTGTTAATGATATTTCTTTATTTTTCTTGTCACTATTTAAGGAACATTTTGACTTAAGTCAGTAGAAGTGTACTATATTTAGTTCAGGTTGCAAAAATTTGAACATTTTAATTTGCAATCGTTCTGAATATTTATATCACAGAAATAATTAGAGAAAAATAAAATGTTATCATGTACTCTAATTGAAAGAAAGTTATTGTATTCTACTATTTGATTTGTGTTGTATAACTTATAGATAAGACAAGTGATTGTTACATTTTAAGCATATTGCCGAGTTATATAATGTACAGACTTTACTTCTGCTTTTGTTTTGTAAAAGAAATGAAGATTATTTTGATATTTTTAAGGAGAATGAGGCACATTCAAGTAACATGGCTGAGAAGTTGTCAAGCAGAAGTGGGGGTAAGGCAATGGGTCGGGCAGCAAAACAGAGAGCTATAGCAAGAGGTGACAACATGGCACCATCTCAGGTATAATATGCAATAAACAACTTCTCAACTGATATTGGAAAGGTGTAATTTATGTACATTTATTAATACACAAGGAAACGGTGTGTGAAAAATTTTTATCTGGTGAACAAACCCCCATCCCCCCCCACCCCCTAACACACACAAAGACCTCCCTTCCTCCAGCCCCATCATAGAGACTTTCGAAATTTGGATTATTAAATCCCCAAAAAGGGGACTTCCATTTACATGTTAAATGCCCATGCACTTAGTCGGTCAGTTCCCATGCTATTTAAAGAGCCGAAGCAACACACTGCTGGCTTATTTGGCAGGGTTGGCAGAATGGTATATGAATCATGCATGAAAAGATTGTTTTTATATGATTACTGTAAATTCACTTAATTTCGTTGGCATTTAATTCCATGTTTTTGTCACAAAGAACATTTCCGTGGGTTCTTAAATTTGTGGACTTTCTATTTTTCCAAAAAGTAAAATGTAAATAATGTGATTCATGGATTGATTTATCCACACAAACCAGAAAATTAGTTGAATAATTTAGTACTGTCAAGTTAAGCAGATGTTCTGTCATAATGACCAAAGTTTCTTAATATAGGAATAGTATGTGTAATATTGTTTTCAGTATCCACAGAAAACAAGTGAAGAAATGAAGAATATAAGAAAAGCAAATGACAATTTATTTAAACATTTGTATTTTTCGTTCATTGTCATTGGTTATGTATGATATAAATCAGAGATGATTTTCATATTTCAGAAAAAGTTACAGAACATGTTGAAAGAATTAGATGAAGAAGAGAAAGCTGCGGTTGTTCGACTTGGAGATGCTAGTATAGCTTCACCATTTACATCTAAACTATCTACCATAATGTGTAGTAAGTTATGTAGTGTAATTGTTCATGTTTGCTCAAATTTGCCACTCACCAGAACTTAATTGCTCTAGAAAACCATTCTGATTACCTGCCTACTCTCATATATTTGTCTAGAAATACAGATAAACTGCTCTTTCAGTATTAGATGTACTCCAGATATATTACATTTTATGTACAGTGTACTCCACTTATAGCAAGATCAGTTTTAACGAGGTACCGCTTATAACGTACATTCTACTGTGTCCCGGCCTTTTTCCTTCTATTTTCCTTCCATTTGATACCGTTTATAAAGAGATCAGTGTTAGCGAGATATCGGTAACAACGTACATATATTCGCTGTCCCATGCATATTTTTCATAATTTTAACAAGGTCACTTCATTGACACATCGTTTGTCACCTTGAGAAAAGCAATTGTACCCGAAAACAAAGGTAAATTAAGAAAGCAATTATTAGTTATCAAATGTGTCAGCCTTGTTCTGTGGGGCTCCGGGCTAAATTGTCTTCTAGGTGACGAAATGTTTTAACAAAATAACTTTTGTTTGAGTGATAAGCACAAAGGAAGTGGCTACTTTCATGCAGTGTATTCGGTGTTTGTGAGAAATACACTGCTTGAATTTTGAAAACAAAAATTTAAAATGTGCATATTAATAGAGATACCTGCAGTTAGGCGTATTATGTTTTTTTTTTCTTTTTTTTTTGTTTTAATATAATAATAGCTAGATATATTTATATACATGTATATTTAAATTAAACAAAAACATCTTAATGCAAAGAGTTAACTCCCATTATGTACTCTTCAAAGAGGATGTACGCGAAAACGAAAAAAGAAATAATTAATGCTCAACGGTGTTGGATTTCTCAATTTGTTCTGTCCTGGTTATAGCGTGACCCGGTTATAACGAGGAACCATGCCAAGTCCCGACGATCTCGATGTATCCCGATTGCACTGTATATTTCAGTTTGTCATACGATAAGGCAAGGGCGATGTACACTAGACTTCTTACATTTTATGTATATTTCGGTATGTCATAATATAATAAAGCAAGGGCGATGTACTCTAGATGTATTATATTTTATCTATATTTCAGTATGTCATATAATAAAGCAAGGGCGATGTACTCTGGTCACCACATTACAGATGTTCAAGATTCTAGCATTGAATGCTCTTATCCTAGCATACAGTCAAAGTGTTCTATTTTTAGCTGGGGTTAAATTTAGCGACACTCAAGCTACCATGCAGGGCCTCCTCCTAGCAGGATGCTTCCTGTTTATTTCAAGGTCAAAGGTTAGACAAATACATTTATATAATAGATGACTAGAATTTTCCGTTTTCTATTTATTACAAGGTCAAAGAGTAAAACATACATACAGTTATAAGAGATGGCTAGAGTAAAGGATTTTATTCTTACAATATTACAGAGCATGATGGCCAATGACAATTTGAGAAAATAAATACATGTGTATGTTTATTATGTTTTTTTATATATTGTATTATGACAACTGTCACTGTATTAAATCCTCAAAAAAAATCTTCTTGACTTAAACAGGCTTCGCTTTATAGTCCCACTTTTATAACTTCAACATTTTAAACTGTAATAAATTTTTTATAATAATTAGTTTATGTTAAATTAACAAAAAGCTTTATTATTTCAGCCATTGAAGTACCTGTCAAAACAGCGCCCTCTACCAAATATATTTAACATGTACACTATATTGACAGTGTTATTACAATTTGCCATACATTTTGTGTCACTATTTTATCTAGTCCAAGAAGCTCAAATACTTGAACCAAGGTAAGTGTGTATGAATCAGTACAAAATGAGACCTATTAAGGTTGCAGATATTCAAATCATTTACCACTGTCGGTTCAAATACCCTTACAAGAGACAGTTATCCAGCTACTGGTATCTTACAAAAGGTTGGTGGTTCTACTTAGGTGACTAGAATAATGCATGATAGAAATTTAGTCTTCACTGTCCCAATGTTACTAGATGCTGTAATATTTAAGAAGAAAGGGGCATCTGTGGCCGAGTGGTTAAGGTTGTTGACTTTAAACCACTTGCCCCTCACTGCTGTGGTTTCAAATCCCGACAGGGACTAGAATCTTTTATGTGAGGAAGCTATCCAGTTAGCTTACAGAACACCGGTGGTTCTACTCAGGTGCCCGTTTGTGCCTGAATAAATGCACGGAAGGTCACCTGAGGTCTTCCTCCACCAGTAAAGCTTGAATGTCGCCAAATGACATATACTGTGTCAGTGTGACTTAAAACTCAAACAAACAAACATTTAAGAAGAACCTGCCCAATTAAAACTGTTAGAGAGAGTAAGGAATAAAAAAATTGCCTTTGATTCTCCAGGGTTTGGCATATTAACTGTTAAGTGTCAGTGTAGGAAAATCCTTACCTGGTATAGACTGACGTGCATTTATTCTTTTATTTTTTGCTATGCTGTATTATTATACAATATTATTGCTTTAAGCCTACACAAGGTCAATTAAAATTAACTGTCTACATAGTTAGCAAAAACTTGGAATATATTATGTAGAGTAGAAATATTTTACATATTGATTATTTTATTGTTACAGGGAGGAGAAAGTTGATTTAGAAGCAAAGTTTGCACCAAATTTACTCAACACAACTGTATATTTCATATCAATGTCACTACAGCTATCTACATTTGCTGTCAATTATAAGGTTTGTCATACTTTACTGTTTATTATAACACTGCTCATTTGTAACATCAAGGTCGTTGACTTCAAACCACTTGCCCCTCACCACTGTGGGTTCGAATCCAGACTTTGGATTCTTTCATGTGAGGAAGCTATCCAGCTAGCTTATGGAACGTCGGTGGTTCTACTCAGGTGCCCGTTCGTGCCTGAAATATTGCACGGAAGGGCACCTGAGGTCTTCCTCCACCAGTAAAACTGGAATGTCGCGATATGACCTATACTGTGTCAATGTGATGTTAAACCCAAAACAAACAAAAATTGTAACATCAATTTTCATTGGATAATCATGATGTTTGAATAATTTATATAGTATATAACCAGCTGATATAAATTTTATGAAGTTATTTTCATTTTTCCTCTAGTAACGAATTTTGCTGTTTTATAAATTTGTTAAAAAGGTTATTTTTAGAAGTTAATAAATGATTGTAATAAAACCATCATCTAGCAGATTGGGTTATATAAACAACCTGTGGCTATTATATGTATTGTTATATTGTAATTTCAGGGTGAACCATTTATGGAGAGTTTACGAAACAACAAACCAATGTTATATAGTTTATCTATTTCTGGAAGTGCTATTATAGGTCTAGCTAGTGGGCTACTTCCAGAGGCAACCGAATATTTCGAGCTGGTTCATTTACCTGATGATGTAAGTTACAGATTAATAACATCTGTCATATGTTGCGGTTTCGATAAAAAAATCCGTCCCAAGGGGACCCACCCATTGGGCAGAAACGAACCGCAAACATATTTGATATATTGTTTCTTGCATATTCTTCCATATTCAATTATATTTTAAATTCTTTACCTTAATAGAACAATTTTCCATGTAAATTTAGGTAATTTCTCGGGTAAACTATTTGCTTACAACAGCGTATGAAATTTCAACTTCATTCATAACGGTAAAATTACGTCATCCTGAGCGTGCCATTGTACAGCACGCGACTCGTCAGGCAACCCCAATGTCAGGTGAAATTTCTGGCATGGGTTAAACTAACCCAACCGCCAGTCTGATATGCAAGAAAAACTGTGCTTTATTTTTTTTCTTTACCTGTAAAAATATGTTAAAATGCCTGTTCCATGGAGAAGTAATTTTCATGACATTTAGTTAATTAATATCGTGCATGACATCATATAACATGTAAGCATTTCTTCTCTTATTCTGTGTGTTGACATGCAATTATGCACTTGATAGCTCAGCCTGTTTAATAACAAAAATAGTTTGAAGTGTGTAAGAATGAAATATAATGTATAATACAGGAGATAAAGAATTTATTATAAAGAGATACCTGGTACATGTATATTTATTTACAGTTCAGGAGTACAGTGTTGGGTGTTGTTGTAGCAGATATGGTGGGAGCATTTGTTGTAGACAGATTTTTACAGCTTATATTTGGCAATGGTAAAGTTAAGAAGAGGTGATGTGCGGACAGCTTAGGAAATATTTATTAACTGAAACAAGCTAACATTGTTATATTAGTACAGGCACAGTCACAATAGAAATACAGTACATAGCAAGGGCAACGCTCTGTAGGAGATTTAGTTTTTGGTCGTTACTAAATAGAGAGGTTAAATTTTACAGAGGTTAAATTTATTGTAAAATCTTACTTTGGATATAATTGATACAGTTGCTGTAAAGAGGTAATTGATGTACAGAAGGTGGTCCCTCTGCAGAGGTTGCACTGTATATGTTCTGCCACGGTACATATTGACTGTACTGTGTACCAAGTAGTCAAACAATACATGAAAATACTCTAATTTAATCTTTATCAAAAAAAATATTCTTAGTGATTTAGCTAGATCATTTATTTGTGATAAAATATTTTAAGTTGAAATAGAGGCCACTTATTATTTAATTATAAAGCACAATTTTTTTAGACGCAACACCAAAAAATATTTTTGGTTCAACAGTATTTGACTGTATTGCAAGTGATTTTATTTTTTACTTTCGCCATGGCGTTAACTTTTATTTGCAGTATTTGAAACATTATATGTTACACAGTCTTATTATGGTTTAATACATGTATGTATTTGACAAGAGAAAAAATGAGAAAAAAAGAGCATGTTTTATTTTAACCTTTACCCTACCAAAACCAAAAATAATTAGCTTTTGCCACCATTGTAGAGCAAGTTCAGCCTGTACATCTTTACCAGGCTGTTGGTTGCTCAATTAATGTATTTCATATTGAAATCCCTTAAACTTGGAATGGACTGTTCCAAATTCAAAGCAGGGCAAATCCATTATTGGAATTCAGCAGGATAGGGGTTAAAATATATATGTATATGCATGTATTTGACATGAGAGAAATTCTGGACAAATGAGTAGGGATTACTATATAATTATAAATGATATATTGAGAAATATTGATGAAATAAATAGAGTATTTTTATTTTCCGTATTTTCACTGTAAAAATTTATTTTTTATTGCAGTGAAACATTTTCTGTATTTTCACTGGGTGTTTTGTTGGACTACTTTCTTCTGAATTCAGCCAATACTCAAAATTAAAAGGGAATTGTTCCTATTCATAAGGTTAAAAAGTGAAAAAGTATATAATAAACAGAAAATTCAAGTTTTTTCTACAAATACAGGATTAATTTTCATCTTGTGGTATGAAAATTATAATATTTCACTCTGGCTACTACATGTACAACTGGTGAAATATTTATTTTCATACCACTTGATGAAAATAAATCCTGTATTTATAGAAGAAACTTTAATGTTGTCTATTTGAGCCGTGTCATGACAAAACCAACATAATGGGTTTGCGACCAGCATGGATCCAGACCAGCCTGCGCATTCGCGCAGTCTGATCAGGATCTATGCTGTTCGCTTATCAATTCTATTACATGTAGAGAAACTGATAGCGAACAGCATGGATCCTGATCAGACTGCGTGGATGCGCAGGCTGGTCTGGATCTATGCTGGTCGCAAACCCATTATGTTGGTTTTGTCATGACACGGCTCATTTTATTTTAGGGGTTAATATTCTACATGCTTGTTGTTATAAGAGTCAAGGTCATTTGATGATATTTGTTGATCTGTTCTTGTTATAAATATTGTAATCATCAGTCATGTGTAGAATGACAATGTTTGTCTGTTGGGTGATTGGTTTGTTTGAGAAACTAGTGAGTAAATTTTATCTGGAAAAATCTGATTATTAGAAATATACACAATGTTAATATGAAAAGAAAAATTTACCAAACAGTGTATATATCTGTAAAAAAGACATCCTATGTTTCTTCTAGGAAGTAATTTAAAGGCCCATTATGCCTAAATACTTCCATTTTTTATTTCTCTCAAGCTGTTTATTTTTAAGTGTCCATTTCAAAATTGTAACTCATTGGTCAATGACGTGAACCATCACTTGCATCTGTTGCCTTTTGACCATTAGTACAGATATAGTGATTTAGTATTCTGTACGGAAATCAAAATACTACTTTATTTACATTTTGCTACTTGTATGGCTAATAATGTCACATTCAACGCTACTTTCTTCAGGTGATACTGCAGTAAGCATCTTACACGTTTTAAAACCATTATTTAAACATTATAAAACTCACGTTTTCCGTTTCTAAAGAATGAAATATTTATTGATTTCTGAGGCATAATGTGGCTTTAACTACACAATATTATACCATTCTTGTACTTTGTAACAGTATATAAGTGAACTATTAAGTATTTCATTCAATGAAATGCAATAGGTTTTGCCAATAAATTAATGTACATGTTTAATTGTTAGTGTGATTCTGAATCAGCAAATAATTTTATTGTGTGTTTTTGATGGGGAACAAAAAATGCATAGAGTAATCAGCGACATCGGCATTTGTCATACTGTTGTAAACATACTGTTGTTGAAAAATGTCTGTAATTTATTGAGAAAATAAAATAAAAAAACACTAATGAACCACAGTTGAAAGTTTATTGTTAATTTTTGTCAGCTCACATAAGCACATGGTGTTCTTTATGAACCTTTAGGTTCGTTGGCGTCCGGCCATAGTCTACATAGCTGTTGTAAATGTCATCTGGACAAAACTTGATCAAACTTGCCTGGAATGTTCTTTACTTAAAGTTCATTCAGTTGTTCAAATGGTTATGGTCCATTGCACATCTGGGACAAAGAAGTAAAAAATAGATCCTAAAAGTCTCCATGTGTAAGGCCTAGAACGTATTTTTGTCCTCACATGGACCCCAGTGACATGGGATAAATATCTATGTTCATTTGTACAGACTGCACTTGTTGGGAAAGGGGGTTGCTTACTGGATGAAAATAGGTTGCTAATGGGGGTTTTAGAGATCAAAGAAGATCAAATGAAGAAACCCCCTAATGACAACTTAGAAAACGTCCGTCTGCCCGTTTTACGAGAGGATACTTGAGTGGTTTTATGAAAAAAGGTAATTGTACTTTTTCATGTTATTCATTCCGTAATCGTTTATGTGTGCGGCTAAAAAGAACAATAGTTAGAACGACCGTCCGTCTGTCTGTCCGAAGTCAATTGGTTTCCGCAGCATAACCTTTAAAGGATTTCAATGATTGTGTTTATATTTGCCATGTAAGTATGTTATATATCAAAACAAATGGAAAGTTCGATTTTGACTGAAAATCAAATTATTATTGTAAAGTTATGCCCCCTTTTTTGGCTGATTTTTCTGTGAAATTATATGTGTCCGCAGCATAAATTTTGAAGAGTTTCAATAATTTTTTTATATTTGGCATGTTAGTATTATGTTGACCAAGATACAGGGAATGTTCAATTTTGACTGAAATCAAATCATTATTCATAGAGTTAACGCCCCCTTTTGGCTGAATTTTCTGTGACATATTGGTTTCTGCATCATGATAGTTAAAGAATTTCAATGATTTGTGGCGTGTATGTTAGTATCAAGATACAGGTCCAGTTCGAGTTTTACTGTTATTGAATTATTATCGATTGAGCTATGCCCCTTTTTAACCATTATTGGTTAGCACAGGAAAACTTTTGAAAGCATTTGTATTTTTCATCAATTTATTGTTGACAAAGTTACGCCTCCCTCATATGCAAACAATCTCTTACAAACATGCTTTTACCTCATAATTAGCCTTTTTTCTGTTATATTCGACGGGAATAAATCACTTCTGCTATTTACAATATTTTATTGACTATCTTTAAGGCATATTTTTGTCCGTGATACCTTATTATAAATCGTATGTTACCGTGCCTGAGCGGAGCTTTTGTTACAGAGATTCATTAGTTTAAAACTTTTGAAATTAAAAAAAAACACTTCTCTGTAACTTCAAGTCCTAGAGCGTCAATACTTTTTTACATTGTGTTTTTTGTACTTATTTATTTTTGCTAGTCATTAATCTAGTCGAGCGAGCTGTCTCCTCTATTGATAAAATATTTATCAGTTAGGCCTTTGATCGATACTTGATATTTTACAACAAGTGATTGTCGTTTATACACGCAAATTTCAATTTCATTTGCTTGTATTGTTACTTACGTTCTATAAGGATCTGAATTAACATGTTAAGTCCTTTTTCAGTATTTTGCCCATTGATCGGATTTAATTTAAATACAATATTCCAGTATTTCAGTAAGCTTAATTATAGCTTTAAAAAATACGCTTCTCAATCGCATTAGTGGCTGATTTTACAATATGTTTCTGTTAATTTTGTTCCAGTTTTTAGCCTGGCGTTGTTCTTGTAAAGATTCGACATCAAGGGTCCGGTGTCAGACCCTAATCTCGGGGTTTGTGAAGCACGTGACCGCAGTGGCTTTGCTAAAAATACACGGCGCGTCAACGAAACATTACTACCGCTCTTATTCTAGATATTTGATAAGTAGAACTTTCGTGTAGATTCAATTGATTTCGCTGAATAAAACAATATTAGATTCTATGGTCGCCAGAGGTTCGCATAATATAATTTTATACAATTCGTTCAGTAAATTTAATATTAAATCTGCACTTATTTTATATTCTCTAGATATGGAATAGGAACATACTCCGAAAATATTTCCTCGATCCAGCAAACATGTCAGTCTGTGAATCGTGCATACACATATTTTTCGAGTTATTGCGAATTTAGTCATCTTCTTGATATGGTGGCTGATTTGGAACATTTTTGTGCGTCGTGTTGTCGCTAGCGACGTCGAACTTTCGTCTTGTCGCTAACGATGCACGCCAAACGGCGCGTTGTCGTGCATCGTGTTGTCGCAATGTCACATTGTCGTTCGGCTCAAATCGAAGGATTGGCTATGTGTGTATATATATAAGCCAAGCGACAGGGCGACAACGCGCCGCACGACAACGCGCCGTTTTTCGTGCTTCATTAGCGACAGGACGACAAGATAGCAGTCTGACAACGCGCCATTTGGCGCGTATCGCTAGAAAGCAATAATGATATATAGATTGTGTTGTCTCTAGCACAAAGTGTACCAAATCAGCCACCATACCTAGAACTGCATATTGCCTTGTAAAGATAGTAAAATAAACATGAAATGATAAATCTTGTGATTCATAAAATTTCAAATCGACAGGGGAAAAATTTATATCATCGGAGAACTTGGAACTTTTGCTATGTGAAGTTGAAGGTGACTCGCAATGACAAAACATAAATTATTGACAACGTAGCGCTGTATATTTGAACACCGTGGTAGTGCTCTGTACAGGAAGCATTTTTGCTGTGATCTATCATTTTATTGCATTGTTTTGTTTTGTGTTTTTTATTTTCACCGCAATTTTATGATTGTGTGTGATAAAACATCGAATACAAATGAGCCGCGTCATGACAAAACCAACATAGTGTGTTTGCGACCAGCATGGATCCAGACCAGCCTGCGCATCCGCGCAGTCTGATCAGGATCCATGCTGTTCGCTTACCAACTCTATTACAAGTAGAGAAACTGATAGCGAACAGCATGGATCCTGATCAGACTGTGCGCGGATGCGCAGGCTGGTCTGGATCCATGCTGGTCGCAAACGCACTATGTTGGTTTTGTCGTGACGCGGCTCAAATATGTAATTCTTTATCTGGTATGAAATTTTACTCCACGGCGGTAAATCAAAAAAGGTCAATACTTCTTATTTTTTTCTATAGAGAAGATCTTATAAAATGGTTTAAGTATTACGCTTCCCTATTATACCAGTGACCGGATAAGTACATTGTTTCCTGTATTGTATTCATGTTAAAGTATTTATAATTTATTTTCTGATAGTATAGAATACACCTTTAGCGTTGTACATTTGTGTCTAAAACACGAGTGTTTGTCTACATATGTTTGACATAAGCAGACGTTGATTTAAAAGTTTTAATAACAATAACAATAAAAAAAAGACACAAAGTTGGATGTAAAAGAAGCTATATTTACAATTTGTAATATTTTACCGTGTACAGTATCGGATAGTGTGCAGTATAATTTTCAGTCAGAATGCGGAATGTCTGAATGGATTTTTATTTAAGTCTCAGTGTCTGTTTGTTGTAGAGTAAATTGCGACTGACGCAAAATTAATATAATAAATTTGATTATTTATTGACAAATATGAAAACAGAACAGTACAGATTTAAACTGATAAAGCGTTACTTTTTCAGCAGGAGGAATAGAAAGTGCGTGTTATGTTTTTGTTTATTTTCCGCGTATATGGCAGTTCTTAGACCTTTTACTGGAGAGTTGGTGTCGAGAATTAATGTAACCGTGGACTCTAGTGCGTTATCACAGCGGTTTACATTACAAAATAAAACTCTCATGTTCGGTAAATATTTCGGACTGTCCTCGAAACAGATAATTCATGAGCCGGATAATATATATAATAAAAGCAAATCTAAATTTAGTAAGAACAAGGATATAAATACAACAGCAGATGTACGTGTGGCGGAGTTTGGACCTAACGTAAAGTCAGCTGCCGGCATGAAATATTTGATGGAGAACAAAGACTTATGTAAGACACCAGAAGGATTGTTAGTTATGATCATGGTCCATACAGCCCCTAAGAATTATAATAAAAGGATGGCTATAAGACGAACGTGGGCAAATAATTCTTACTATACCGAATTGGGAACTGTTCAAACATTGTTCTTACTAGGACAGGTTAGAAACGAAACTTTACAGCGGGAAATAGAGCACGAGTTTAACGTGTACGGGGATCTCGTGCAGGGAGACTTCGTTGATTCTTATTACAATATCACATTGAAAGGAATTATGGGATATAAATGGTTACACGAACGATGTCAAAACGTAAAAATTATACTAAAAGTTGACGATGACGTCATTATAAATATGTTTACGTTTTTGAAACATTTTGCACCAACGTTCCTTAAAAAGGATAAACACATGGCGTGCAGACGTTTAATAAATTCTAGGATTGATCGAAATAAAAAGTCGAAATGGTACGTGGGTGAAAGTGCAACGTTCAAAAATCGCAATGTTTACCCACCGTTTTGTCAAGGTTTCGCTGTAGTTATTTCTAATGACGCAATTTTCGACCTCTACAAATCGTCAATAATGACGCCATTTTTCTGGATTGATGACGTCTTCCTGTACGGATTAACGCCGGGGAAAGTTCCGGCGATGAACTATACTAATCTAGTTTATGGTAAAACTGTAATATGGGGTGCTGATAAAGCCATCAACTGTTACAAGCGAAGCGTCTGCAATTATCTTGTTGTTTTATTATGGTCAGATATACCTAATATGATGGAGGCAATATGGCGTCTTATGCAAAGACAGTACCATACAACGACCAACACAAGTAACATAAACTAATGAATATGTTCTGTCATCAGATGAATATTCTGTATTAAATACAGTAAATATTTTAATCAAGTTTTCCTTTTGTTGTTGGATATGCAGCCGGTTATTTATTTGATAAGAAATGTGGATCTAGATCAACTTCTTTAATAAGCCAAAGGCAATAATTTACAACAGCTCAGCGTTTGTAACATCGTTGTAACACCTTCTATATCATGATTGTTTCAAGTTTTATAGCATATTTACATTGATCCAAGATTTATAATACAGATATGGCATTAAGATACTTATTATAATAAGGGATAAACAATGTAATTACATAAACAGCTGTTTACAAATATCTGTTATCTCCTATAATTTACATGTAGTTAAAACCAATTTTATTGAAGATCGATTGTCGTTCAACTTATCAATCTAAAGTCCGGTTTCTTTGAACTAACCAGTAATTATGTTCGTGCCCTATCTGGACACAAGGTCCCTAGGTTGAAAGGTAGACATCTTAAAGGAGGTCCGCATGGATATAAAAGTCTTAAAACATAAAATTTTACATAAAACAACAGTTGCACGTAAAATGGAAAGATGGAAAAACGCGTAAAATGTAAAAAGGGGAGAAAAATATACTCAGATTTAAATCGAAAATCGACTTTTGTGCTTTTTTTATGCTAATTCGAGTAAAAGCAGTAAAAGCGTTGTAAGGCTTTTCATATTTGGCTCACTTTGTACAATAGAGAACGGAGTGAGCGAATGACTTAAAATTCTGCAAACAAGTTATTGTTCTAGACCTACATCAGATGGTATACAAATCTCGAAAATTTATTTCCAGCCATTTCAGGTTAAAAACCTCGGCCGAGTTCCTTTAACTCTTGGCCACCTCTCCAAACTCCTTGTTTATAAATCAATACATAGGATAGTAAACTTCAAAAGCATTATTTCTATAAATAAGTTATTTATAAAGGTAATCTTTTCAGTTCCGTTAGTAAATCAATAAACAGGTTTTTTGTTCATTATCTCACTTCATACATTATGTAAATCTAACACGTTATCTATTACAAGTCATTGCCTCGTTCCCTAAATAATTTAGGATTTAACTTTTCCTCAATTCTTTCTGACAGCAGTTGTCCCTGCTTAATCAGAAAGAGAGAAGCATTTCACACAAGTATAGGTGCAGTTTAACCATGCCGGCTCTATACTGTTGGTAGCTCAATTTTTTTTATATTGGAATATGAACAGCTCCCAATTCAAAGTATAGCAAAACATTCAGCAAGACAAAGGTTAAAGCAACAAGACCCACCAACCAGCAGGGGGCCACATCGACTTATTCTTATTTCTAAAGTCAAACACATTAAAGGCAGAAAATTATAGTTAAGAGTACATGTACTCCTTAATAACAACTTGTCTGTAGCTTTTCTTGAAAAAGTCAATCTAAAAATGGATAACACAATTGTGCAATCACAAAAAAATAACCCATAAATATTTGGTAAAATGAAGAGAAAAGTAATAAATTAAGAAATCATGTATTTATTCACAATGTCTAAATAATATTTTTTCAACACTAGACAAATATAGGTATCAATTAATAGATATAACATGAAACACAATTTTAACTGCACCAAGTACATTAAACATTCTTATATTTTCTACATACTCATCAATTATGTAAGAACAATTTGACTAGTTTTCTGCATTCATTCCCTTAAAATATTCACAACATATTTTAACATCAGTGAAGATACCAGATTATTCACTCTCATTTGTCATACAGTTTCTTACTATAGTTTGAAAGATTTAAAGTCACGTCAAGCCCACATTAAAAATGGTCATTCCGAAAAATTCCAGCTTTACCGGTGCAGGATGACCTCTGTACCCCTCCATGCATTTTGTCCCCTCCATTATACACAAGAGTGGACATCAGGGTAGTTCTTTGTATAGACAAGTCGTCTAATTATCATAATAATATACTATATAGTAATTGCTGATTTAACATGGGCATCATTATTGCATAATCATATTCACAAGAAAAATAATCAGTTAAAATATAAATGGCAATTCAGTGAGATTTATTCACATATAATTGATTTTACATTGTTAACAGATTTTTCTGGGACAACCTGTGTCTGTTTCAGAGCATAAGTCTGACACATATATCTCTCATACATATTATATATTTTAAAATAGACAGTCATATAGAATACATGTACATCTAATAGTGTCCAGAAAGGTTATTAATTCTAAATTGATTTTGCCATATCAACTGTGTAAAAAAAATTTAATTATCACCTTAGTGCGATAATGGGCTAACTCCTATAAAAAGTTGATACAAGTTAACCCATTACTGTGCTAAGGTAACAAGTCATGGCTTTATACTACATAAAACTGTCACACAGCCATTTTTTTTTTTGTTTTATAATATATATAAGTAGATAAAACTTCTTTAAAGTATTATTAATCTTTAAAACCAATTACTTTTGTACATGCTGGTATTTCATTTTAATAATTTAGGTAAATATTTCCATTTCTTAAAGTCCAACGTCAACACTGCCCTTGTTATACAATATCAATAAGTAGAATAAATAATATCTAAGTGAATAAACATTTTCACTATATTGGTCACGTGTGTTTATTTCAAATAAAGTGCAAGCTACATGTTTTCCTTTATAACACACTATAACACTTACGCACACATAAATATACAAGTACACATTTTGAAGCAGTTTATATCTGAAACAAACTTTCAAGGCAAAAAAATGTAATATTATGTGGCTGTTTAAAGCTACTCACCTTTCACAAAAATGTTTACAAAATAAAAACATTGCAATGATTTAAAATTGAAGTGTTGTAAAAATAACAAATCTTTAATAAGCTGAAAATCCTGGTGCATTAGCGTCATGTAAATGTATTAACCTGTGGTGTTATTTCATTTTTTTATTCATAATTCTAGAAAATGATCAAACCACATCGTATGGGCGAGTTGTTTTCATAACTTGAGAATAAACTCCTTTATTCCTTATGAATAATTTGCATGCGTCACAATATATATTATTGTTTAAACTATACCAGTTGTGTGTATGACTAAAATATTACTGGCCTTTGAGTAAATATTCTAAATCTTATGAATATTTTGCATATGTCACAATATATATTATTGTTTAAACTATACCAGTTGTGGTATGACTAAAATATTACGTGCCATTGTGTAAATATTCTAAAGTTTACTTCTACAAAATGACCATTATATAAATAAAGCATGGAAAAAGTATCACAATTTCTTAATTTCTGAACCGTCATTAAAGTAAGCACATTAACATTTTCGGTTAACAATATTTACTCATCAATTTCACACCATTATAATTGTATAACCTTAATAAACAAATCAATATACCAGTATTTGCTAAATATAAATAGAAACAATTCATTTTGTTAAATGCTTTTTTTCTAAACCATACAAAGTACACAAATATTGTGGGCACTAATATTCTGTTTAAATAGAATAATACATATCCTGGTCAAAAAATGAATTCTCATTCTAAGAACACACGTCCCCGTCTTGTTGCCAAATACATGTTGCTTAAAGTAATAATAACATTTGAAAATTTTTTACCAACTGTGATTACATCCATTATTTTTTCACATACACAAAATTTCAAATACAGTTTTGATCATTTGTGAATGACCTCATTTGATTACATGATTAATTTATTTTCTGTGAAATTTAAATGCTAAATATTATCAGATCAATGATAAGGAAAGTAAAACAAAAATACTTCATTCAATGACATTATAAATGTCACCATCACCGAGTTCTCCCTAAATTTCAGTTGAAATATAAAACATGTATGTCAAGAAAAGCGAGACATTAAAATTTACTTTAACAATTTATTACAGTAACAAAGAGTTTTAAAACCTGCGAGTCATTAAAGTAAAGAGAAA
Organism: Ruditapes philippinarum; assembly: GCF_026571515.1. NCBI lineage: Eukaryota > Metazoa > Mollusca > Bivalvia > Venerida > Veneridae > Ruditapes > Ruditapes philippinarum. The sequence continues at coordinate 244,709 of NW_026852000.1, read as the reverse complement.
AAAAAATCTACATCTTTGTAACCTAACTTGAACTACCCTCGTAAATATTGTTATTTTTCTACATCTAACTCCTCTACAAAGTTTACACAAATGAAAGTAAAAGACAATTTCAAAACATACTGTCTACTTATGAAAAATTAAGGGAATAAATTGTCCACTAAAATGGTTATATCCTTTTTGAAAAACGACATTCAGCCTCGTGCATTTTAAAACCCAGTAAAATACCTCTGAACAGCAACATTCTAAGGGAGACAAATCATTTTGATTGCTGCCAAGAGTTATTGCCCTTGAGAGGTTAAATCACTTTGCGGGCAAATTGACATAGTTGTTGTAAAAAGGTTATTGCTCTACAGAGGGTCTCTATGCAGAGGTTGTACGGTATATTGTTCATATCTGTACAGCGATACTGCAGAAAAACATATCTTTTTATTTATTTCAAGAATAATTCACTGTAAAACTAATAATTTCTAAAACTTCATGCCAACCAAAGATAATCCAAAGTTCTTAAAGCAGTTTTTTTTTTCTTCTTCAAGATAGAACATTTCCTATTATGATGAAATAATTATTGAAATTGCAAATCAACATAAATGAACTTTTGGACTGAATTAATTGTTTTGTTTATCAAATATTCTGTAATGAAGAAAATGAAGATTCAACACACTTGTACATATTTTAGGAAATAAATAAGAAGATTTAGGGAAAACGACAACATGAATTGGACAGACCATTTTGTGTTGTGCAATCAATTGCCAAATATATATGCCACAACCCAAACTAAAACGCCACCTTGTTTTTGAGATATATTGCAACTATGCCCAATGCAAACACTATTTTACAATATATACAGATATAAATATATATGCACACAATAATATATATATATAAGTATGTACAATAATACAACAGAGTGGTCAGAGGAAGGACAAGTAAATGATGACATCTTGACCCTGTTCTAACACCCTGTACTGATAAACCATAGAAATTATACCTTGAATGATTATTGTTCATTACATAGGAAAATAAGAGAAGATAAGATCTTTCGCAAAGACAGCATAGTACTGAATGGTGATGCAAGACCAAGTAAAATATTTTCAATGATCACAAAGGGGAATAACTCTGTAAAAATCCAAGCTTAAATTACGAGTCTTGGTCAGTGGAGAGTGATTTATTACAACTTTATCATAATCAGCATTAAATCTCACTGCACTGAATTGAAATTATTCATGCTTAATTTAAATATTTTAAACTCTATTGCTTTGAAAACTAATAATGTATAAACCATTATTGTAAAATGTTATTTGAAACCACATGGTTTATAGGCAAGATGAAAAAAAGAAAAATCTGTCGAGCTGAAACTGACTTACTGACTAAACAACATGAAATGTTTTACTTGAAACCACATGGCTTATAGGCAAGATGAAAAAAAAGAAAAATCTGTCGAGCTGAGACTGACTAACTGACTAAACAACATGAGCAGAACTGTTTAACAGTATAATCTTCCAACTTGGAAGAGAATGGCATAAAATAGACATCTTTATCTCTTTATCAACCTTTAACCAGCTGGAACCAAGAATGATCAATGTTTGTCACAAGTATACAGCCAGGCTAGCCTGCACATCCATACAGTCTGACCAGGCTCTATACTGTCGACTGAACATCTTCAAATTTTTATCTTAATATCATAGACAGCTCCGAAAACGAAAGTCAGACAAGTTCATGCTAGAAGTTCAGCAGGTTAAGGGTTTAGTTAAGCACAACATTTATGGGTGATCATTTTAAATAATTATATCAGGTATAATCATTATAATTAACTAACAGCAGTTGTCGTCCATAGTCACACAAACAAATGTTATATAACAATGGGTCATGATATTGATGATATAAGTTACTTTATGCATGAAATTTGTGCCTAAAATTATTGACAAATCCCTTAAATATCACATGTCAGTTTCTTGATATCACTTGCAAATTTGTTGCTGATATCACTTAGTTGATACCAGATGGCAATTTGTTGATATCACTTGTTAATTTGCTGATATCACTTGTTAATTTGCTGATATCACTTGTTAATTTGCTGATATCACTTAGTTGATAACACTTGTCAATTTGCTGATATCACAATATATTTGCTGATACCACTTGCAAATTTGTTGACAACACTTGGAAATTTTTAATATCACTTGCCAATTTGTTGATATCATTTTTCAATTTCTTTATATCAATTGCCATTTTGTTGATATCACCTGTCAAATTTGTTCACATCACTAGCGATTTAGAAAAAGAATATTCCTCTTTTAAACAACACAGATTAGACAGGATTATATAGTGTGCTTAGTAAATAACGTAAAAATTAGAGACTGAAGAAAGCTCATATATTATATGGTAGATAATAATTTACAATCATTCAAAATAGTCATTTTATTTTTGCAATGTGACTATTCTTCACACTTATAAATAATGTCATGGTGATATCTAATGTACGTTTTTTAACATATATTCATATACTGTGGTAACTGTACATATGAGCCGTGTCATGACAAAACCAACATAGTGGGTTTGCGACCAACATGGATCCAGACCAGCCTGCGCATCCGTGCAGTCTGATCAGGATCCATGCTGCTCGCTAACCAACTCTATGACAAGTTACAAGGTGCATGGATCCTGATCAGACTGCGCGGATGGGCAGGCTGGTCTGGATCCATGCTGGTCGCAAACCCATTATGTTAGTTTTGTCATGACGCAGCTTAATTATATATTTTCAAAGGAAAAGTTGGTTGTGGAGATAAATACATATCAATATCACAAACAAATCAAGTCAATGTTGGCACACACCTATCGTCACTATCTACTATAATTCACTTTCGACTTTCTTTTTGCCTCCTCTAGGTTTAATTTCCTCCGAGATCTGCCACAGAGCTTCCTCACCGAGATAGTCCGCAAAATTATCAAACATTTCCACAATCTCTTTCTTTCTCTTTAGATCATAATTACTGAAATATAACAAGAGCTGTCAGAAGGACAGCACGCTCGACTATTCTAAGTGCTTGATAGTAAAAGAGCCTTGATAATGTTAAATTTTTTAAGTTCACAAAAGGGCTAATTTTTTTTTATAAATTCATGTTATAGGCCTTAGAGAGAGTCTAATTATACAGTATTGGCTTGACTATTCGGAAGGTAATGTCACAAGGGTGTTTTATTGAATATAATAATACTAATTACCTATGAATACATAAATTTGACAGATAAGGTACAAAGGCTTGTTATTAAGATGTTTTATCAAGAAATCACTGCTTTATTATTATGAATGCATAAAATTGTCCCAAAAAAGGCACAAACCCTTCAGTAGTTATTGAGATAACAGCTTACAAACAAAACTTTACCATGAATTTCTAAGTTGAAAAAGGGGAGAAAAATCAGCCTAAATGCAAGATAGAACTAGAGGATGCTTTTGTAAAAAAGCGCATGTCTCCCCCACTGCTGAGAATAACTGTGAATGGAAACAGGAATGGAAATGGAGATAAGATAATGTAAATACCCGGTAGTCACTTCAATGAAGGCTGTCTATGGATGGTTTCTATTGTTAAGGTTGTATGAGAAGATGCTTCCTAAACTGTTTTGTAAAGATCAAAAAAGAACAGAGTATATAAAACCAGACAACTGATATATCACTGATATATCAATAATAGTTAAATGTCCTCACTGATAAGAACTCTAGTTATCATCCGGAAATGAGAAAATGACCAATGGTCACTGTGACCTTAACCTTTGACCTACTGACCCCATAAACAAGAGGGATCATCTGCTAAATAAGACCAATCATCCTATGAAGTTTGAGGGTTGTAGGTCTAAAGGAACTCTAGTTATCATCCGGAAAGGAGAAATTAACCAACGGTCGCTGTGACCTTGACCTTTGACCTACTGACCATTAAAACAATAGGGATCATTTGATTAATAAGACCAATCATCCTATGAAGTTTGAGGGTTGTAGGTCAAAAGGAACTCTAGTTATCATCCGGAAATGAGAAATTGACCAACGGTCACTGTGACCTTGACCTTTGACCTACTGACCCCAAAAACAATAGGGATCATCAGCTCTATAAGACCAATCATCCTATGAAGTTTGAGGGCTGTAGGTCAAAAGGAACTCTAGTTATCATCCGGAAACGAGAAATTGACCAACGGTCAGTGTGACCTTGACCTTTGACCTACTGACCCCAAAAACAATAGGGATCATCAGCTCTATAAGACCAATCATCCTATGAAGTTTGAGGGCTGTAGGTCAAAAGGAACTCTAGTTATCGTCCGGAAACGAAGAATGGACGGACGAACTGACGGACGGACGGACAGGGCAAAAACAATATGTCTCCCCCCGAGGTGGGGGAGACATAATTATGGATCTTTGTCAGTGACCTACAATTATGACCATAAATGCATATGTGAAGTTTTAAATAAATATCTTTAATAGTTATTGAGATATGTAAAACTTGCATGTAAACATTAACCAAGAGACTAAGTAGAAAAGGGGATATGAATCAGCCTTAATGCAAGATAGAGTTATGGAACTTGGTCAGTGACATACAATTATGACCCTCCAATTATGACCCTAAGTGCATGTGTAAAGTTTCAAGTAAATATCTTTGTATACCTTTAACCTTTAACTAAAATTACTAAGTTTCAAAGGGGCAAATAATTCTGCAAATATTGCAGGCAGAGTTATGCAATTTTGCACACTGATGTACATTGTTACAACAAAAAAGTATTTTTAAATTTCAATTGAATATCTCAAGCAATAATTGAGATATTTGACTTTACAAAAAAACTTTAACAAAAATTTCTAAGTTCCAAAGGGGCATAATTCTGTCAATATTGTAGGCAGAGTTATCCCACTTGTGAATCTGATGTACCTTGTTACTATAAATAAGTATTGTAAGTTTAAATTGAATATCTAAAGCAATAATTGAGATATTTGACTTTACAAAAAACTTTAACCAAAATTTCTAAGTTAAAAAGGGGCATAATTCTGTCAATATTGTAGGCAGAGTTATCCCACTTGTCAATCTGATGTACCTTGTTACTATAAATAAGTATTGTAAGTTTAAATTGAATATCTCAAGCAATAATTGAGATATCTGACTTTACAAAAAACTTTAACAAAAATTTCTAAGTTAAAAAGGGGCATAATTCTGTCAATATTGTAGGCAGAGTTATCCAACTTGTCTATCTGATGTACCTTGTTACTATAAATAAGTATTGGAAGTTTCAATTGAATATCTCAAGCAATAATTGAGATATTTGACTTTACAAAAAACTTTAACCAAAATTTCTAAGTTAAAAAGGGGCATAATTCTGTCAATATTGTAGGCAGAGTTATCAAACTTGTCAATCTGATGTACCTTGTTACTTTAAATAAGTATTGTAAGTTTCAATTGAATATCTCAAGTAATAATTGAGATATTTGACTTTACAAAAAACTTTAACCAACGCAGACGCCGACGCGGACGCTGACGCCGACGCCGGGGCGACTACAATAGCTCTCATATTCTTCGAATAGTCGAGCTAAAAACAATTCATAGATGTAGAACATTTCTTGACTATATTATACTACTGCATGTTTGTAATGTTGATTATCATTGGATAATATAAATAATCTATATACATGGCTAGAATAACGTTTTTACCCAAATAAATCTAAGAATTGCATTAAACAATATTTGCTGTTTAATTTACATTGCCTTTATTTAAATAGAAATACAAATGTAATACTATCATGGTTCAAGGGAAGTAACCTGTACTGCCATAAATCAAACATGCAAGGGAGATTATAACATTGTGACCTATGACCTCTAATAACTTTCTGGAGGTATTTCCCAGAATGCAATTCCCATCAAGTTCCATTTTCCTACAAACCTTTTCAGAGAACATCAACAAATTTCATATCCTTAAACAAAATCTAAATTCATCTTTGATATCAATTTTTTAAAGGAATTGTGCTGTATTTATTCTTTATAACAGGTTATATGTTTGATATAAACATTTGTTTGTCATGTAAGCTTCCAAACATAATTACTGGGCCAATTACCCCGTCACAAAGAAATGATAAAGTAATGATAAATGTATTGACAGTAGAAAACCTCCAAATCTGTCCCCTTCTACAGTATACCCCCCTCCAAACTTGGTTATTTGTTTGGTCCTAAATTTGTACATTTATAATTTTGTTTAAGTATGGGTATTTGACCCCTGAAAATCATATACCCCTTTGATTCCGCATTCTGAACCATCTTTTGTGACAAAAAATGCTATTATGCCATTATGAAATACCCCTGACATTCAGCCTGACTAATTTTGCTACTTGAAAAACAAAAAGTAGAAATCTCACTGAATGCTGCCAATCAATGACATATATAATGCAAAGCACTATTAAGACCTTTGCATTTGTGGTACCACAGTGCTACCATACAAAATATCACATGATCACCCATACTGAACCTCTATGTCATACAAGGTGGATTACATTAAAACAATTCTCACCATTTTTTATCCCTAAACCTTCTCATGTTGTCCAGAATATGGAATTGTTGCCAGCGTTTAGCAAAGTTGATACTTCCATCAGGTAAACAGTCTTGGTTACCAATGTTGATAAATGTTAAATCTTGTAGAATTAGGCCACTGAAAATAAAGGTCACAGTATAAATAACCAGTCATATAACCTATTATACTCTACACTATTGTCAAAATGCCAGTGTAACCTATTATACTCTACACTATTGTCAAAATGCCAGTGAGCCATGTTAATTTAAACAAGAGAGCAATAATTTCCCTTATATAGCTCACCTGAATAAAGGTTGAAACTACGGCTTAACAATGTTCATGGACAAATAAGAGAATCATCAAAAATTATTATACTTGTGTAGTCATTTCTCTTTCAAACAATTAAAGTCCATACAAACTAGAAATGTGTCATCATGCCACGGATGCCCCCGCATGCAGCCAAAATTTCAGATGGTGCATTAATTTTTTTTTTTCATTTTAAGTTCAAAGCCCTTAAAACTTTTCAATGTTAACACAAACCATTTCCATACAACGTTCAAGGCACTGAAATTATTCAGTCTTAACCTTTAGAAAAAGCATATTGCATATTTGTAGCCAAAATAATGGCTAAAAGAATGAGTGCTGAAACTGAAAGTTCAAAATTTTTCCAACATTAAGGAAAGATAAGTTTGTCTAAAATCATTGAACCATGACCATATTCAAACTTAAACTGCTTATTCCTAAGATGTATCTATATTATTTTCAAAGTGAAAGAGACATAACTCTGCCAAAAAACCATCAAACCATGACCAAATTCCAACTTGACCTGCCCATTCCTTTGACATATCCATATGTCAAATTAAAATTGAATATGTAACACTGTTAGGTAGATAATGAACAGAAACTGTAAATTTCATATTATTTTCAAAGTGAAAGGGGCATTACTCTGCCAAAAATCATTGAACCATGACCAAACTCGAACTTGGCCTGGGCATTCCAAAATCATATCCATATGTCAAATTTGAGTTGAATGTGTTGTACCATTGGGGAGATAATAAACGGAAACTGAAAATTTCATATTACTTTCAAAGTGAAAGGGGCATAACTCTGCCAAAAATCATCGAACCACGACCAAATTTGAACTTGACCTGCGCATTCCTTTGACGCATCAATATGTCACGTTTGAGTTGAATGTGTTGTACCTTGAGGGAGATAATGAACGGAAACTGAAAATTTCATATTATTTTCAAAGTAAAAGGGGCATAACTCTGCCAAAAATCATCGAACCACGACCAAATTTGAACTTGACCTGCGCATTCCTTTGACGCATCAATATGTCACGTTTGAGTTGAATGTGTTGTACCTTGAGGGAGATAATGAACGGAAACTGAAAATTTAATATTATTTTCAAAGTGAAAGGGGCATAACTCTGCCAAAAATCATCGAACCATGACCAAATTCGAACTTGACCTGTATTTTCTCATGACATATCCATATGTCAAGTTTGAGTTGATTGTGTTGTACCGTTGGGGAGATAATGAACGGAAACTGAAAATTTCATATAATTTTCAAAGTAAAAGGGGCAAAACTCTGCCAAAAATCATCGAACCATGACCAAATTCGAACTTGACCTGTATTTTCTCATAACATATCCATATGTCAAGTTTGAGTTGAATGTGTCCAACCGTTCTTGAGATAATGAACGGAAACTGAAATTTCATATTATTTTCAAAGTAAAAGGGGCATAACTCTGCCAAAAATCATCGAACCATGACCAAATTCGAACTTGACCTGTATTTTCTCATGACATATCCATATGTCAAATTTGAGTTGAATGTGCCCAACCGTTCTTAAGATAATGAACGGAAACTGATGATGACGGAATGACAGAATGACGGAAGGACGGAATGACGGAACAGGGTAACACTATATGCCCCGGCCATTACATGGCGGGGGCATAAAAACTATATTGTTCCATGTCATTCAAGTATACAGAAAGGGTCTCTGACAGGGCATGTCTATACTTACATATAAGGTATACAGGGAGGGTCAGTCTCTGACAGGGCGTGTCTGTACTTACATATAAGGTATACAGGGAGGGTCAGTCTCTGACTGGGTGTGTCTATACTTACATATAAGGTATACAGGGAGGGTCAGTCTCTGACAGGGCATGTCTATACTTACATATAAGGTATACAGGGAGGGTCAGTCTCTGACAGGGCGTGTCTGTACTTACATATAAGGTATACAGGGAGGGTCAGTCTCTGACAGGGCATGTCTATACTTACATATAAGGTATACAGGGAGGGTCAGTCTCTGACAGGGCATGTCTGTATGCCCTAAATGATCCAGAACTGTCAATTAGCTGACAAAACTCCTTTAATGCCTGAAAATATAAAATATGTATCAATTAAAATGTATGTACACATATAATCATTTATTAGTAATTGTAACTGTTAATATCACTGTTTTTGAATGTATGTACACATATAATCGTTTATTAGTAATTGTAACTGTTAATATCACTGTTTTTGAATCAAACACAAATTGTTCAAACATTAAACAATTAGCACTATCAGCAGATGATAACTGCTTTAGTAATGCGGGGATCCAAAGAGTCAACTTAAATTCAACATAAATTTTGTACCCAATTCACTTTAAACATTCAGCTTTAATCAGATAAAACTATCTTGTCTATGTTTTACTTACATCTAGGTGTTGTTTTTGCCAGTCTAACCGTCTAACAGGTGCTGAATCAAGGGCAGATAATAATGCTAAGTAAGAGTTAAAGTTGTTCATTTTTCTCAAATGCTGAAACATAAAGAAAAGTTAAAACATAAACATATAAGTTCTGTTGGCAAATTTGTAAGTTTCATTCAAGTTTATTTACAAGTCTAAAAATGAATCAAACATCTGATTTTTCTTTGACATTCTCATTGGCAAACAACCCCATATCCATGTTTCTTTGATATAGTGATTTGTTTACATGGAAGTCCCAATGTCAATAACATTGCCTATGTAACTAGACCCAAGTGATGCCCTGACATTCATGCATTCTGGCCAGAGTCTATACAACGCTACACTGTAAGTTCTTAATTTTTGTAATTTATATCTAAAATCCCTAAACAAATAATGGACAGTTCCAACGTCAAAGATGGGCAAGTCCATTTTACAAAATCAGGAAAAGTAGGAAATAAGTCTCAACATAAAAGTTCACCTACCCTCATTATTTTAATGTACTTGACCATGTACTTTTCTCGTTCTTTTGCCTCAGTCTGTAGCAATATTCTGGTACGGCACCAGTATGACATCTTGTTGAAATGTTCAGTAAACTGCGTCAAGTTAGGACTCAATTCTTCTGACTGTTCTTTTGCCCACAGTAACACTTCAGGTATCTAAACAAATATAACATTAGTTCATGTAAATATACAGTTATAATCAAATGTTTTGTCAGAAACTTTCGCAAGGATAAATAAATAAAATAAGTATTGAAGATTTTCCCTAAAATACATGTTCACTAAGCATCTACCATATGACTACGATATGACTTTAAAGAACTGAAAATAGAAATTTGCAAAGCTGCAACCTTTCAAGATAGTCCAAAATGTACATTCAGCAAAATTGTGGCCTTGGTACAACATATGATTTTACAATATTTGATTCAATTCAGATTTATCTTTAGTATTTTTCATTAAAATCTAAAACAACTTTTAAGTGTATACTTTCACATTATTTACAAGTAGATGCAAGAACTGAGACAGGATCATTTTTAAGTAACTTTCAACAAGCTTATCCAAGTATTCCTTTTCATAACATTAAAGATCTTGTAACACATTTTTTTTATGGCTTTAAATCATAAATTTGATGCTCAAATTAAGATTTATCAATATTGTAGGTCCCAAAAAGCAATAGTTATAAAGATATTACCGAATTTAACATTTCATGTAAATAAAGGGAGGTAATTAGAAATTTATTTTCTATAAAGTTTAAGTCAAATTTTACAATAAGTAATGAATGCATACATTTTAATGATTACATATAATATGCAACATTTGCAGTACATATTTTACATATTCATTGATGTTTGAAAATTGTACATATATATAATTTCACTTAAGTGTGGTTAACCACTTTGATCACAACATACAGGATCTTTAAGGGTATCAAGTTAATTGCTCATGCACACAAGCTCTATGTTTAATGAAGCCTGCACACCAAGAAAGGGGATGTGACAAGGAGAAGCAATCTTACCCATTCTATCTTATATACATGGCATATGTACTGGTATCAAGAAAATATAGACCAAAAATATAATAAACTTATGATCAAGACTCACCTCAATCTGTTGGAAGAGATTGGCATCTATTAATGTCATCTGTTCTGCTATCTCATGTGATTTAAAATGGAGTAAATCTGGACGACTGAAATAAATAAAGTAAGGAATATTATCACAAAGTAGGCACTAAAATGAACAAAGCAAAGTATACAGTCAAAATGCTTATATATAGTTGACATTTAATAAAATAGAAAACAAGAGGCCTATAAATACCCTGAAATTGCTTACCTGTGAACCCTTTTTAAATCAGAGCTCCGCCCTTCGGTGCATAACATCTGTCATGAGATGTACAATGTTAAGATGTGAGAGGACTCAATTTGAATCTTTTTTTTTTTAAACTTTACTTTTCCTCCTTTCATACTATGACATTAATGTTAAGTTTTGATTACTGTTATGTCCCTACTATTAGGTTAAATGTATACCTTTATATTATTAAATAAGTACATTTAGTGAACATGTGAAAATGCTTTATATAATAACTTACATTGTACCCGTAGCATTTCAAATTGTTGTATTTCTTTAAAGGCCCATTAAGAAATACTATCATTTTTATTTTTATTTTTCAAACTCTATCATTTTTATTTTTCAGAACATTTTTATCACTGTTATCTTTTAACAGTTTTGGCAATTGGTATAAGTATAGGGAGTAAATATTTTGTATGAAAGACAAAATACTACTTTGTTTACATTTTATACTTTTACAACACATTGCTGCACATTCAACACTACTTTCTGCCAACTTTTAACATGTAAGACGTTCTAAATTCAAAATATTATAAAACACATATCAGACCTTTCTAAAGAATCAAAATGATATTGATTTCCAAGGCATAATGTGCCTTTAATGAGTTTGTCTGTTTCCATTTTATTATCCTTTTTTTGCGGATATCAAGATGATAATTCAAAGATGATTCACCATCAGTATACAGTCTACACAGATGTGCATGTTGACCTCGCCAAAGGCTGGTCATATTACTTTCAACAAGGTAAGGTTAAAAGCATAAGTTAAATATATAGAAATATATTAAGAGGATATTTTTTCGTTTGAGTGAAATATGGAATATATTTTCACGAAACATGATTAAATGCCACATATTTTCACGAGCCGGGACGGCGAGTGTAAATATTAGGCATTTTATCATGTTGAGTGAAAATATATACCATATTTCACGAAAAACGAAAAAAACTAGAACTATCACTAAATGTGATTAATACCCCCACAAGTCTGCTTCCGAAATGAGGATGTTACTTAGTAACAGAATACCTTGTAAAAGAATTGAAACATAGAGTTATGGTTGTGGGCAATTAAAGATAATTGTGGTTCATGTATGTTGCATTTCCTTTCAATGTGGTTTACCATTGATGAAGTTTAATTGAATTACTCTGTAATAAGTCCAGAAAGACAAAAAAAAAGAACAAAGGGCAATAACTCTATAAATACTGAAGATAGAGTTATAGTTCTTGTGCACTGCACTTCCTCTTATTGTGCTTGACCATTGTATGAAGTTGTTTTGAATTCCAACCAGTACGTTTTAAGTTATGCTCCGGACAAGGAAAAGTATCAAAGGGCAGTAACTCTGTATTTTGTCAAAATGGAGTTATGGCTCTTGTGCACTGCACTTCCTTTGAATGTCCTTGACAACTGTATGAAGTTGTACTGAATTCCAAACAGTAGTTTTCAAGTTATGCTCTGGACAAGGAAAAGTAACAAAGGGCAATAACTCTGTAATTAGTCAAGATGGAGTTATGGTTCTTGTGCACTGCACTTCCCCTTATTGTGCTTGACAATTGTATGAAGTTGTTTTGAATTCCAACCAGTAGTTTTCAAGTCATGCTCTGGACAAGGAAAAGTAACAAAGGGCAGTAACTCTGTAATTAGTCAAGATGGAGTTATGGTTCTTATGCACTGCACTTCCTCTCAATGTGCTTGACCATTGTATGAAGTTATAATGAATTCCAACAATAAGTCTTCAAGTTATGGTCCGGACAAAAGAAAGCAATGGAAAAGTAACAAAGGGCAATAACTCTGTAATTAGTCAAGATGGAGTTATGGTTCTTGTGCACTGCACTTCCCCTTATTGTGCTTGACCATTGTATGAAGTTGTTTTGAATTCCAACCAGTAGTTTTAAAGTCATGCTCTGGACAAGGAAAAGACACAAAGGGCAGTTACTCTGTAATAAGTCAAAATGGAGTTATGGTTCTTGTGCACTGCACTTACTCTCAATGTGCTGGACCATTGTATGAAGTTATAATGAATTCCAACAATTAGTCTTCAAGTTATGGTCCGGACAAAAGAAAGCAATGGAAAAGTAATAAAGGGCAATAACTCTGTAATTACTTTAAATAGAGTTATGGTTCTTATGCACTGCACTTCCTCTCAATGTGCTTGACCATTGTATGTAGTTATATTGAATTCCAACCATTAGTCTTCAAGTAATGCTCCGGACAAAAAAAAGAAGGCAATTGAAAAGCAACAAAGGGCAATAACTCTGTAATTACTTTAGATAGAGTTATGGTTCTTGTGCACTGCACTTCCCCTTATTGTGTTTGACAATTGTATGAAGTTGTTTTGAATTCCAACCAGTAGTTTTCAAGTTATGCCATGGACAAGGAAAAGTAACAAAGGGCAATAACTCTGTAATTAGTCAAGATTGAGTTATGTTTCTTACGCACTGCACTTCCTCTCAATGTGCTTGATCATTGTATGTAGTTATATTGAATTCCAACCATTAGTCTTCAAGTTATGCTCCGGACAAGGAAAATGCAACGGACAAAAAAAAAAGCAATGGAAAAGTAACAAAGGGCAATAACTCTGTAATTACTTTAGATAGAGTTATGGTTCTTGTGCACTGCACTTCCCCTTATTGTGTTTGACAATTGTATGAAGTTGTTTTGAATTCCAACCAGTAGTTTTCAAGTTATGCCTGGACAAGGAAAAGTAACAAAGGGCAATAACTCTGTAATTAGTCAAGATAGAGTTATGGTTCTTGTGCACTGCACTTTCCTCTCAATGTGCTTGACCATTGTATGTAGTTATATTGAATTCCAACCATTAGTTTTAAAGTTATGCTCCGGACAAGGAAAATGCAACGGACGTCTGGACCGACCGACCGACCGACCGACCGACCGCCCGACCGACCAACCGACCGACCGACCGACCGACCACTGGGTGACTCCTATATACCCCCCCAAACTTCGTTTTTGGGGGTATAATAACCTTTTTATTTAATTTCAAGTCCCTTAAAATAAATATGAGTTTTGACTCCGCCCACTTTCATATTTATATTTCATATTTATTTTTAAAAAATATGAAATATATTTGACTGATATAGCACCATATTTCATAGGTAAAATTAAATAAAAACACTTATATTGTACTTACTTTGTAGTTACAGAAATTGAAGACAGAGGTGTATTATGTTCTTGATGATGTACTTCCTGTACTTTTTTGGCCTCAACTTTCTCAATCAGTTTCATACGTAGGACACGAGCTAGTGTGAGATCACCTTGACACAACAGTTCAAACACGAGTTCCTTCATAATACCAATCATCTTTTCATCTAACTCTAACAAACTGAAATAATATCATCACAGTTATTTCATTTCTTTATAACAGCACAACAATGTATACTGCAATGCAGTGCCGACCCATATAAACCACAATTTTCTCTAGAAATTTTTTATCATTATCATGTTTTTCAACTACTTCAATCACTGTAACCTTATTAACGACTGTAGAAACACAAGTCCTCTTTTATTTTACTGTTTGTCAAAGACTTCAGAGTGTAATTGACACCTAAAATCCAACATATTTACATAGAAATGTATTTAAGGGTTTGTAGGGCTTTTTAAACATTTCCAAATTGAATTGTAACTTTAAATTTATATTAGCTTAACCCATTACTTCATGAGCATTTTGTGAAAAATGGCTGTTTTCATTGAAAAGTCTCCCGTTACAAGTTCAAATTGCTATAATACTATAAAAACTGCTTCAACACTAATCAAACTTGGCACAAATGTTGACTGGACCATTGCCCTTGCAACAACATGCTAAGGCCTCAATTTTTTGTTACCATGGCAACGAGGGGACATCTCAAAATTGCCAAAAATTACTATTTTGCGTTGATTTTTTCCATCAAAATTGATTTCAAAGTGCTGCAACTTCTCAATATATTGAGATAGAGTCAAATGCTTTTCAGCGTTGGTTACACGTTACCTTATGATCAATCTGGGGTTATTTATAGCCTCTCACAAGTCCAAAATTTTCTTGGCGATGAGGGGGACTCCGCCCCCCTTCAAACCCCCAAAACAGAAGGGGGCACATCCCCCTTCTGGCAACCGCCTGATGTATCTTTTGGTTGGGAGGCCGCGCCGAAAAAGAGGTCACTTTTTTTAACAACATTTCTCAAACAATAACAAGTGTTGGGGGCCTAAATAAGGCATTTTTTCACCATTTGAGACAACAAAAAGGGGGGGGGGGGTGAAAAAGGCGTTAAAAGGCGTGTATATAACGTAATGGGTTAATTGATACAGAATTTATTTTATCTTGTTGTGAAGGAAGCTTTAAGTTAATATATAAATAAACTTTAAAGTCCTGTCCTGGAACATACCCTTTAAAAGTCATATGGTGACCTTACAGCTTTACATGTGGCAGAAGAGCTGACCTCACTTGCCACTCTGTGCATTTTTTCCAGGCACAAGCAGGCACCTGAGTAGAACCACTTACATTCAGTAAGCTGGCTGCATAGCTTCCTCAAATAATTATAAGAATTCAAAGTTCCCGGCATGATTCCAACCCAGAGCAGCGAGGGGTCAGTGGCAATCCTGGAACCATCCAGTACTTATAGGCAATGAGTGAAATGTGACTTGTTCAAGTTAACAACAGCTTGCCCCTAACACTCCTACCTAGATTACTAATTAGATGAAACAGATGCTGTTTTCATATATCATTCATGATATCCGTTTTCATCATTTATACACGGAAATAAGGCAACAGATATTCAATAAGATATCAAAAAGTGATATTACTATAACACCAGTAAACAAATATAATAGAATAGACTGTTATGATAAATAAATACCCACATGTCTGATATCAAAACACAAGTTAAGTCTGAAGTCAAAAAGTTCTGAATTACCTCATTAAGTCGATGACCCTGATGAGCAGGAATAGAGCATTGCGAGCGGATTTCTTCCTCGTAACATCCGGTGAATACTGGAATTTGTTGAACCGGTACAGCAGTTTGTCCACCAGTTCACGTGAAGACAAATAGGTACGATATGTCGTCAGGAACGCCTCTTGATACATAAACTCTGTCAATACACGTCATTCATTATACAACAAGTGTTATTTCAAATTGAACGCATTTTCAAAACATCAATATGTTGTTTATTACATATATGTAAAAAAAGGTTCATTAAATGCTTTCATTATTTATTTTTTTATAGAAGTGACATAATACAGTAAGATGTTACAGCCCGGTGTATTCATGACATAATGCTTATCTTGCTTTATATATGTTTAAAATGATATAAATTTACATATGAGCCGCGCCATGACAAAACCAACATAGTGCGTTTGCGACCAGCATGGATCCAGACCAGCCTGCGCATCCACACAGTCTGATCAGGATCCATGCTGTTTGCTTACAAACCCTATAACAAGTAGAGAAACTGATAGCGAACAGCATGGATCCTGATCAGACTGCGCGGATGCGCAGGCTGGTCTGGATTCATGCTGGTCGCAAACCCATTATGTTGGTTTTGTCATGGCGCGGCTTATATTTTTACAAACAATGATAATACTCGAGACCAAACTGTCTTAGTCAACGAGCAATAAGATTTATCTGCAATTAATATAATTATACATGTATACATAATTTCTCAGATTTATAGCTACATCTACATTAATATTTTAAACATACATAAAAATACATATCCAACATTACGTTCAAATATATCTCTGAACACTAAATGCTTCATGAACAAAATATGTTTAAAAAAGTTCAACTACTTTCATTGATCTTTTACAGAAATGAGAAACTCTGCACTGTAACGTTTGTTAATGAGTCAGATAATAGATTCAAACCAACAATCAAAAGAAATTTATATAGTAATATTAACACTTAATATTAGACATTCAAAGTGCAATATTATTGACTGTAAATACGAGAAATTCAAACTGTAATATTCACTTCAAACATATGCAATCTATCTTGTTGTTTTCTTCTACCTTTTTGTTTAATATAATCTCCCTACTCAACGCCTTGTGAATTTATAATTTCTACAGAACATGGATTTTCAAAATCACACTATGCATGAGTGATTCATCAATAATATTTTACTTTATAATAGTACATCTGTATAAAAAATCATCTTAATTGGCAAAACTGAATCAATAATTTAACAACATTATCTTTAATATCCCCAGCAAATTGCTTAATTGTTAAAGTCGTATGATATCTTTAACCACTATAAAAGTAGCATATCATTTACCACTGTTACAGAAGCATATAATTTACCACTGTTACAGTAGCATATGATTTACCACTGTTACAGTAGCATATGATTTACCACTGTTACAGAAACATATAATTTACCAGTGTTACAGTAGCATATAGTTTACCACTGTTACAGTAGCATATAATTCACCACTGTTACAGTAGCAAATGATTTACCACTGTTTCAGCAGCATATAAATTCACCACTGTTACAGTAGCAAATGATTTACCACTGTTACAGTAGCAAATGATTTACCACTGTTACAGAAACACATAATTCACCACTGTTACAGTAGCATATAATTCACCACTGTTACAGTAGCATATAATTCACCACTGTTACAGTAGCATATAATTCACCACTATTACAGTAGCATATAATTCACCACTGTTACAGTAGCATATAATTCACCACTGTTACAGTAGCATATAATTCACCACTGAAACAGTAGCATATAATTCACCACTGTTACAGAAGCAAATGATTTACCACTGTTACAGTAGCAAATGATTTACCACTGTTACAGAAACACATAATTCACCACTGTTACAGTAGCATATAGTTTACCACTGTTACAGTAGCATATAATTCACCACTGTTACAGTAGCATATAATTCACCACTATTACAGTAGCATATAATTCACCACTGTTACAGTAGCATATAATTCACCACTGTTACAGTAGCAAATGATTTACCACTGTTTCAGCAGCATATAAATTCACCACTGTTACAGTAGCAAATGATTTACCACTGTTACAGTAGCATATAATTCACCACTGTTACAGAATAACACAATTTACCACTGAAACAGTAGCATATAATTCACCACTGTTACAGTAGCATTTTATTCACCACTATTACAGTAGCATATAATTAACCACTGTTACAGTAGCATATAATTCACCACTATTACAGTAGCATATAATTCACCACTGTTACAGTAGCAAATGATTCACCACTGTTACAGTAGCATATAATTCACCTCTGTTACAGTAGCATATAATTCACCACTGTTACAGTAGTATATAATTCACCACTATTACAGTAGCATATAATTCACCTCTGTTACAGTAGCATATAATTCACCACTGTTACAGTAGCATATAATTCACCACTGTTACAGAATAACACAATTTACCACTGAAACAGTAGCATATAATTAACAACTGTTACAGTAGCATATAATTTACCACTGTTACAGAATAACACAATTTACCACTGAAACAGTAGCATATAATTTACAACTGTTACAGTAGCATATAATTTACCAAAGGTACTGGTACACCAGTTTAACAGGTTGAAAACTCTCTACAGTATTATACCTATCACCATCCATCACAAGCAACATGCACACTATATCTAACAAAGTACACAAACAACATGCTGGTTCTATTCTTATAAAACATCTTCACTTCCTAATCCTAAAACCTACTGGAACCAAAAATGCTTAATCTGTGCCACCAGTATAGAGCCAGGCCAGCCTGTACAACCAAGCAGTCAAACCAAGCACTATACTATTGGTAGCTCAAGTTTTGTATTTTGATATTGAAATCCCTTAAACTTTGAAAGGACAGCTGCAAATTCAAAGCAATGCAAATCTATTAAACAAAATTTAGCATGTTAATGGTTAAGTCATTCATTGCCATACACTTCTTGTATTTCATATATTCTTTAAGAGACAATAATTAATATCCAAATAAAATACTTCCAACTTAATCAAAATTGTGTCCCTAAAACATTATAGAAAAAGAAATAAGGACTTATAACGAAAAAATGTTAATTAATAGAAAATATTTCATTTATGATCCCAAATTATAAATACCAATGGATATAATTCACTTAGAGTTTAATTCAACCTTAAGGCAGAAATAACACTTCCCAGTTTTCACCAAAAATTTGTGCACATAGAAGCAAAAAAGTGAATAGATTTTTCAGAAAATGGAGGGAGGGGGTTCTTACAAAATGCTAACAGATTATAAGATAGGGGGAACTTAAAAAAAGTAAATAGATTTTAAGAATAAGAGGGGAATCTTACATGGTGCTAAGTGATAGACAAACTTCAGTATTTATTACAAACCAAGCAAATACCCTAAACAAATTTTGTGGTGCAATCAAAGCAAGACATGCTGTGTGAGTTTATTTAAATAAACACTTCTAGACCGACTGGGCATAATAGTCATGTGCAGCAAAACTAATACGAAAGGACAATGATGGCCTTATTGCTTGCCAGGATGAAACCTGCAATTTCTTTTATCTCATTCCTTGTGAGCAAAGCTTAAAACTGATTTTTATCTAAAAAATTCCTAAACAAGCCATTATAAAAGCAATTAAACGACCCAGCAAAGCTGTGACTTGAGATCATATTCCGACCAATCTCAGTACAGGTGCAAAAGGTTTGGCTGCAAGTTTAATATAAGCTCCAAGAATACTGGTTTCAGAAGAGAAGATTTAAAAATACTTCTTTCACAAGCCAAATTAAGCCAAAGTGATCAAAATCAAGTGACCCCTGGGTGGGGTCAATTTTGACCTCAAGATCATAACTTGAAAAATCTTAGTAGAAGTCAAAGGGTAGTACCACATGACAGTATGCTCTTAGCCTTCCTTTTTATAAGCAAAAAATTAAATTTGTTTCCTGTTGCCATGGTAACCAATATTCTGCATGACATGAAATGGTTTCCATCATTTCAACTATGATAAGGGTTCATATAAGGAGATTTTGTTTAAGAAATGTTAAGAAGATGAAAGGTAATCACTTTATTACATACAATCTACACTGATAGGGAGGTCCTAACAGTCCACTATGATACATTGTTCCACATGGGCTAAAATGGATTCCACTTTTTGATATCTCTACAAGTTTTGTTGTTTGGTTTTATGGCACACCAACACAATTTTGGTCATATTGCGCCTAAAACAAGAGATGGATTTTTTGCCAACCTCACGTGTTACAAACTTGAAGCAACACCATGGGTCAAAGCCATCTCACCTGCTGGAGCTAAGAGATGCATAGACTCCAGAAATATGAACCCATTTAGCACTAACATACATTATAAATGATTTAAAAAAATATAGGGGATGTAGCTATTTAGCAAGGATCTAGGTTACAATAGTATATGTGAAATACAATGAGATGAAATTCTCTTAGATTTTTAAAAAATTCTAAATATTTCAAAATAAAGACACTTAGGCATGTTTCTTGTACTGTTTGCCAGATCATATAAGAATCTGAGCTTTATCGAAACAAAATTTTTATCTCAAAAACATCTTTTTTCTCTATTCTGAAGCATTGCCAGAAAATATTGTTTGTACTCATAAATGAAACAGATACATGAAAAAGATATGGTGAATATTACATCAAGAAACTGTTACTCTTTTTAGCTTTACATAAACAAAATTTCTCTACAAACAAAAATAAATCAAATTTTACTTTACTAACAATAAGGCCAAATCAATTCTACCATTTAGCTGATGTCTTAATCAAAGAAAATTATATTTCAAGCCTATGAGCAGGACATTTGGGACTTTAACAGGAAAAGAAAAGTGAATACCACTGAGTTGTCTATTTAATTCAGCATGACAAAGTTTGAAATGACACTGTTTTCTTCTCATTTTAAATCTATTGTGAATCAAGTCTTTAAAATTATTTTGTTATCAAAATGTGTATAAATTTAATCCTCTGTCACAAGGACAAAAGTAAACTCATAACTTAATACTGTTTTAAAGTTTTTACAAGGACAGTGGCAGTGAAATATGATCCTCAATGTCACATTGAGGATAAAAAAGAACATCTTTTCTTCTCTTTAAGTCTCAGTGACCTTGACCCAATTGACCTGTTTCACCATATAAGGGTTCAGGTCAATGAAAGGTTCAACACAACATAGAATTCAGAGTTATGTGAAGCAAAGACCAAATGGCGGAACTGATAAATCTTGAAGTGCTTATCAATAGCTAATCTAAAACAAGAACCGGTTGAACCGGGTGATGCTCCCCGAGAAGGTTCTGGACACAGGAAAGTATAAAAAAAAATGAACAAAGGGCAATAACTCCAAAATTACACCAGGCTTTGTTTAGGTTCTTGAAGCGTTGCAGTTCTATCCAATTATATCTAGCTACCTACAAAGTTTCATGTTGATATCTCTAATAGTTTTAAAGTAATGTCCAGGACAAAAGTCAAAAAGTAAAAATAAACAAAGGGCAATTACTTCAAAATAAGGCAAGGCAGAAGTAATGATTCTTAAGCACTGCACTTCCACCCAATGAGACCTATCTATCTACAAAGTTTCATGTTGATATCTCTTATAATTTTAGAATAATGTCCCAGACAAAGTTCAAAGTGTCAAAATGAACAAAGGGCAATAACTACAAAAGAAGGCAAGACAGTGTTACAGTTCTTGTGCACTGCAAACTTACTCAATGAGATCTATCTACCTACAAAGTTTCATGTTGATATCTCTTATACATTAAGAAATATGTCCCGGACAAAGTTCAAAGTGTAAAAAATAAACGAAGGGGGATAATTCAAAAATTAGGCAAGGCAGAGTTAAGGTTCTTGTTCACTGCACACCTACTCAATGAGATCTATATACTACAAAGTTTCATGTTGATACCTCTTATACTTTTAGAGTTATGTCCTGGACAAAGTTCAAAGTGTAAAATAAACAAAGGGGGATAATTCAAAAATTAGACAAGGCAGAGTTACGGTTCTTGTGCACTGCAAACCTACTCAATGAGAACTATCTACCTACAAAGTTTCATGCTGATACCTCTTATACTTTTAGAGTTATGTCCCGGACAAATTTCAAAGTGTAAAATAAACAAAGGGGATAATTCAAAAATTAGGCAAGGCAGAGTTACAGTTCTTGTGCACTGCACACCTACTCAATGAGATCTATCTACCTACAAAGTTTCATGTTGATACCTCTTATACTTTTAGAGTTATGTCCTGGACAAAGTTCAAAGTGTAAAATAAACAAAGGGGGATAATTCAAAAATTAGGCAAGGCAGAGTTACTGTTCTTGTGCACTGCACTTTTACTCAATGAGATCTATCTACCTACAAAGTTTCATGTTGATACCTCTTATACTTTTAGAGTTATGTCCCGGACAAATTTCAAAGTGTAAAATAAACAAAGGGGGGTAATTCAAAAATTAGGCAAGGCAGAGTTACGGTTCTTGTGCACTGCACACCTACTCAATGAGATCTATCTACCTACAAAGTTTCATGTTGATACCTCTTATTCTTTTAGAGTTATATCCCGGACAAAGTTCAAAGTGTAAAATAAACAAAGGGGGATAATTCAAAAATTAGGCAAGGCAGAGTTACGGTTCTTGTGCACTGCACTTCTACTCAATGAGATCTATCTACCTACAAAGTTTCATGTTGATACCTCTTATACTTTTAGAGTTATGTCCCGGACAAAGTTCAAAGTGTAAAAATAAACAAAGGGGAATAATTCAAAAATTAGGCAAGGCAGAGTTACGGTTCTTGCGCACTGCACACCTACTCAATGAGATCTATCTACCTACAAAGTTTCATGTTGATACCTCTTGTTGTTTCAAAGTTATGTCCCGGACAAGAAAAGGGGACGGACGGACGGAAACGGACGGACGGCCGGACGGACGGACGGACAAGGCGGCGACTATATGCTCCCCCGAAATTTTTTCGGGGAGCATAATTATACTCCAATTTGAGTATAAAGATCCCATTGCATTTAAATCAACCAGGAAATAAAAACTCAGTTTTGGTAAAAAACAAAATCACAGATTTACATCCAACATAATTAAATTAAAACAGATTTAACCCTTAACCTGCTGAATTTCTTAAATGGACTTGTCCAGCTTCCATTTTTGGAACTGTCTATTATTGATTTTAGGGATAACAAGTTGAAATTTGAAATTGGTTAGCCAGCTGTGTTATAGAGCCTAGCTAGCTGGTCTGTGACAAAATATGATTTTGGGAAATGCCAATCACTTAAGATTTCCAGCAAGTTAAAGTTTAAACCTCTATGGGTTTATTTTTTTACATAAATTAAGTTTCAAACAATGTCATTTCACACTCAGGGGGGGTGTTGGTAAGTGCATGATGCATGAGTTTCTATGGTATTCTAGAATAGATAGATTAAGATAGACAGACAGACGCACAATAGACTGCTTACCTTGCTGGTTAACTAAATCACTGTGTGAGCCTTTATAGTTGGAGAAAAAAATATGAAAACCAGTCCAAAATATTGTTGTTGTTGTTGTTTTTAGATAAGTCACAAGTGTTTATACAGTTAAACTTCGTTCGCTCGAACTCGGATCGCTCGAATACCTCCATTCGCTCGAACTCATCGCCCAGTCCCGGCAAAGTTCCTATATAATATATATTGTTCTACCTCGGATCGCTCGAACACCTATCGCTCGAACTCTCGAACCTGATCTCTGGTCCCTTCGGCAGATATATAGTGAAAATCACACCTTTTCGGTCGAACACAAAAAGACAAGTCGGCTGTCCTAAATAAATGACAGTCGGCGACACATGTTTTTAACACCTTGTGATCGTGACAAAGGCAATTAAGGTTAATTATTACAAAATAAGGGGTGTTGTTACCGATTTGTTTGTTATGATAATATTGTTGATTTGCCGTTTATGGTAACGATAAAAAGAAAATAACTCGTGGAATAAGTGAAATATGCAAAAGTCAATAAAGAATGACGTTTACCCGGACAGCTTTAATTACAACCGTAGTTCATGTAACGTGAATTATATACTTGTACGGGAGTTTATATTAGTAAATGACTACAAATAAATGCTGCTGTAAAACTTTTTCTTAAATATTTCATTAATTTATTTGGTTTTAAATTAAATTAATCCCATTATAAACATATAGATATATTTTGAACATTGTTCAACAAGTTTGGTCTGATTGCCCAATCGAACTCAACCAATTACAATATGCATGAATATAGATTAACACAACGTACCGTTAATACAAAATTGAAAACACTGGGATAATAATTCTGAATATGACATATTCGAGGAACAAATGTACTAACAAACACTTATATTGACGTATTTATCATTTGACCGATGTCTGCTAGAAAACCTTTAGGCATATGATCAACGTAATAATAGTTCAACCTCGGTTGGCTCGAACTACCGATCTCTCGAACAAATTTGCACAGGCCCTCCGAGTTCGAGCGAACGAAGTTCGACTGTATATGTTTTATTCTTTCCAGATCCAGTCCTAATTTGTTTTTTACATCAGAAATATGAGGGATGTAGAAGATGTCAATGAGTTATAGAGAAGACATTTAGCAATAAAAAAACCTAAACATTTTTGTCATGTTTTTTATTCCACCAAAAATTTAGTTCTCAGAAAATACATTGACACAAAACCTCTAGTTTAATTAATAATGATCTGACATTGCATATCAAATAAGAACAAATAAATATTATAAAAAATGTATTTCTCTTAATGATAATATATTGCAGACAGTTTATGATATATCATATACCTGTGTCGACTCCGTAAACACAGAATGATGTAATATCAGAACATAATGTATTTTCAGGGTATGTAATAAGTCGAGTATAAAATTCAAGTAGATTCCATAGTAATTTATCAAACTTGTTGAATAAAACCGTATAAAGCTAGCAAATGGCTCACCTGCTTCGTACAGATTTATTCAACTCCTTCAACAAATTCAATACAGAACCCGCACTGATTTAATATCTTCAATACATGATAATAATGAATTATCTAGATGCAATCACAATAATCATGCTAGAACAAAGTTCAACTTTGGTCAAACACCACTAATAAACAACTACAATAAACAGCTGAAAACAGCTCCCTCCATCATTCCGCTATCAATACAACAATATCAAGCTTTAACCCTTAAACCTTTGCCACCAGTATAGAGCCAGGCTAGCCTGAACATTCCTACAGTCTGACCAGGCTCTATACTGGTTGGTAGCTCAATTTTTGTATTTGGATATTGAAATCCCTGAAACTTTGAATGGACTGTTCCAAATTCAAAGCTGGGCAAATCCATTATTCAAATTCAGCAGGTTAAGGTTTAAAATGTGTTGTATGAAAGATGTTTGGACAAAACTTCCTTTTAACCACTATAAGAATGTATATAAAAAGTGTCATTCATGTTTTAAATTTTAATTTCCATGCTTATAAACTTATAAAAATATCTCTTCACTGATATGACCTAATCATTTTACAGCTGTGACCACATAATAATATAGCATACTTCATAATGTAAACGAAATATAAAGGAAATTAAAATGATGTTAAATGTTTTCAATTCACCACTTGTTTTAGCATAATTGGTAAGTTCGAAATGAACATAAATTAACAATGAAATGTATATAACAATAGAAAGTTTGCACCATACACATTGGTTAAGGTCGGTTAACAAGTTTTAGATTGACAGATTACGTACCGGTTTTGTTGGCCGCAGTAGCATGTACAACAAGTGCGTCTATAGCCCCTCCACGTATATCTGGACCATCTTCTCCCTGGAAATACACAAATGCAATAATTATAAATCTAAAATCAAGCGGTCTATGTTTCTAGCTGACCACCATCTTTTCAAGCTTGAAAAGCATTTGCAACAATCCATTGTAATGTTACTCATTTACAAATCTCAATGTTAAACTACATGAAACTGACCTCATTTTTATAAATAAGTTGATCGGACACATCAATGTCATCTAGGGGATTGAGTTCAGCAAAATCCGAGTCAGCATCTTTTGCAATGTCTGATTTCTCCGGAAGTGCTGGTGGCTCCACCTGTATTGGCGTCTCAGTGTACTGACCCGCAGGTGCTGATGCCCTTTTCTGTTCTCTGAAATAACAAAGTTACAACCGTTAAACTGCTGACATGGTGTTATGGATTTACTCTGATTTGACTTTGGAAGAGTCCATTCAAACTTCAAGGGATTTTAACTTATCGAAATAATAAAACAAACTGAGCTACCCACATCCCATAATCCTAAACCAATACTTGTGAAATTTACATGGAAATACCCTGAATTTCTTGAACATCATGTTTAGTAAATTTCAACACTATGTTATGATAAGGATAAAATTACATAAAGATCCTATTAAGGAAATATAAATAACTTACATGACTTTGTCATGTTAAGGTTTAATAATAACATGTCATGTTGAGGTTAAATAACTTACATGTCATGTTGAGGTTAAATAATTTACATCATGTTGAGGTTAAATAACTTACATGTCATGTTGAGATTAAATCACTTACATGTCATGTTGAGGTTAAATAACTTACATGTCATGTTGAGGTTAAATAACTTACATGTCATGATGAGGTTTAATAACTTACATGTCATGTTGAGGCTAAATAACTAACATATCATGTTGAGGTTAAATAACTTACATGTCATGTTGAGATATAATAAATTATGTAGCTTATAAGAGATATAATAACTTACATGTTATGATGAGCTTAAATACTTACATGGCATGTCAAGGTTAAATAATTTATATGTCATGTTGAGGTTAAATAACTAATATGTCATGATGAGGTTAAATAACTTACATGTCATGCTGAGGTTAAATGACTTACATGTCATGTTGAGGTAAAATAACTTATAGATCTTATAGAGATATAATAACGTACATGTTATGATGAGCCTTAAGTACTTACATGTCATGCTGAGGTTAAATTACTTACATGTCATGTTGAGGTTAAATGACTTACATGTCATGTTGAGGTTAAATAACTTACATGTCATGTTGAGGTTAAATAACTTACATGTCATGTTGAGGTTAAATAACTTACATGTCATGATGAGCTTAAATAACTTACATGTCATGTTGAGGTTAAATAACTTACATGTCATGTTGAGGTTAAATAACTTACATGTCATGATGAGGTAAAATAACTTACATGTCATGATGAGGTTAAATAACTTACATGTCATGTTGAGGTAAAATAACTTACATGTCATGTTGTGATAAAATAATTACATGTCATGTTGAGGTAAAATAACTTACATGTCATGTTGAGGTTAAATAACTTACATGTCATGATGAGGTTAAATAACTAACATGTCATGATGAGCTTAAATAACTTGCATGTCATTGTGAGGTTAAATAACTTACATGTCATGATGAGCTTAAATAACTTGCATGTCATTGTGAGGTTAAATAACTTTATATGTCATGTTGAGGTTAAATAACTAATATGTCATGATGAGGTTAAATAACTTACATGTCATGTTGAGGTTAAATAACTAACATGTCATGTTGAAATATAATAAATTATAGATTTTACAGAGATATAATAACTTACATGTCATGTTGAGGTTAAATAACTTACATATCATGATGAGGTAAAATAACTTACATGTCATGTTGAGGTTAAATAACTTACATGTCATGTTGAGGTTAAATAACTTACATGTCATGATGAGGTTAAATAACATGTCATGATGAGCTTAAATAACTTGCATGTCATTGTGAGGTTAAATAACTTACATGTCATGTTGAGGTTAAATAACTTACATGTCATGATGAGGTAAAATAACTTACATGTCATGATGAGGTAAAATAATTTACATGTCATGATGAGGTTAAATAACTTACATGTCATGTTGAGGTAAAATAACTTACATGTCATGTTGTGATAAAATAATTACATGTCATGTTGAGGTAAAATAACTTACATGTCATGTTGAGGTTAAATAACTTACATGTCATGATGAGGTTAAATAACTAACATGTCATGATGAGCTTAAATAACTTGCATGTCATTGTGAGGTTAAATAACTTACATGTCATGTTGAGGTAAAATAACTTACATGTCATGTTGAGGTAAAATAACTTACATGTCATGTTGTGATAAAATAATTACATGTCATGTTGAGGTAAAATAACTTACATGTCATGTTGAGGTAAAATAACTTACATGTCATGTTGAGGTAAAATAACTTACATGTCATGTTGAGATAAAAATAACTTACATGTCATATCGAGGTAAAATAACTTACATGTCATGTTGAGATAAAATAACTTAAATGTCATGTCGAGGAAAAAATAACTTACATGTCATGTTGAGAGAAATAACTTACATGTCATGTTGAGATATAATAAATTATATCTCTTACAGAGATATAATAACTTACATATCATGTTGAGGTTAAATAACTTACATGTCATGTTGAGATTAAATAACTTACATGTCCTGATGAGGTTAAATAACTTACATGTCATGATGAGGTAAAATAACTTACATATCATGTTGAGGTTAAATAACTTACATGTCCTGATGAGGTTAAATAACTTACATATCATGTTGAGGTATGTTAGATGGCTCCACCATACTTGCTGTCTTCTCACGGAACACATCAGACAATGTATCTGACTGACTAGATGTAGTTGACAACTGACTATCACGATTTATTCCAAACTGTTGGAAGGAAAAAAATTATGAGAATTATTTATAAGAATTATACTTTAATATTAGGAGTTATTACTTTGAAAATTACAAAGTAAACAGTAAATTTTGATTACAAACAAGTCAGTATGAAACATTCCATAGGCACATTAAGCTACCAAACAATGCTATTATTTTTTTCGATTACGTAAAAGCTTTACTTTTTCTGTTTGGTTTAAATTTTTGAGACAGTATTCATGTTGATGGAACATCTTTTTTTAGCAAAGAAATAGTGATTAAGTTATTTATTTGGAAGACAAAATACGACTCTGTTTACTTTTGCTACTTTTATGACAATGTTTTCCTCATTTAACACTGATTTCCTTATAAGATAAGAACATACCATACTGTAAATCCATTACTAAAATATTATAAAACACAGACTTTCCTTTTCTCCGTAGGAAAAATCTAAATACATTTCTGAGGCTAAATGGGCCTAAGGAATTCAAATCCAAAGTACATGTAGAGTATAAAAATGTTTCTTTTACTGTCTTTACATTTCTTTTTATGTAGATACACATTCATATTTTGAGCATTTACCATAGAACTACCTTAACAAAAGTCGTTACTTAAGTTTCACTACTTTAAATACACATTAAATAGTGAACATTTTTAACAATATTACCATTAATCCATTTAAAAATGCACAAAATGTCATCCTGAATATTTGGTTTACATTCGAACGTAGAAAATGTTTTCTTTATTTATATGTAGCTTATACTTTAGTGAAGGCAATGTGTTCTATATTATCATTGATATCAATATCTACAATCAAGTATAAATCATTTTAAACAATAACACTACCTGTAACATCTTTCATTATACATTTCTACATACAGAAATTATAAATTTGTTCACCGCTATTTAAACAGTATTTATTTTAGCTCTACTGTGAAGAGTTTTTTCTTTCAGCTTAGTTGAAGCACTAGTCCCCTTATTAAAACTTTCTTTAAAAAGTACTTGCATCTTTTGAGGAAACATGGCTGTGACCCAAATAAGGTTCAAACCCATAATCCCTTTGTTGAGAGGCATAAACAATTTATAAAGACCATTCTTATTATGACTGTATAGTTACTCTCCTTTTCCTCATTGTGAAGATATAAAATTTACAAAAGAACAAACTGATTTTCCATAACCAACATTTTCCTGAAGGTTTCCTCTTTATTTATAAACTAAGATCAATCAAGAACTATTACCCTTCTTTTAGCTGGTAGTGCTGGAATGGAGGGACTACCAGGGGCACTTCCTCCAAATGACGAGTCTGAACTAAAATCTGATATCACGCTGATGGTATTTGAACGTGGGTACAGGGTGTGTGACAGCTCCATCTGGTGACGTTGCCACTGAGCCTCATAAAAGTTCATACTATGCCGAGAAATACTCTCGATACCTTGTGGCTGTGTGTAAGCACCTATAGTCTGCATATATGTCTGAACTGTAATAAAATATATAATTATCTTAGCAATTTACACCTACCCTGCTAAGTATCTTAAATGGACTTGTCCATCTTTCAATCTGGACAAAACCCATTACTTCTAGGGAAAATTTTAATATAAATACTGATTAATTAGCAAACAGTGCAGACCCTGATCAGACAGCACAGACTTTTATGGGTACGTGACCATGACTACAACGTGACTTTCATCTTGGTTTGTTCTGGTAGTGTAAGGAGATTCAATAACTGTCAGCATGCTAAAGATTAATAAGGTGAACAACTGTTATATTCGCAGTTATATTCTGGCAGGAAATAAGATGATATTTTTCTTCCTAACTAACTAAAATCTCATTATGAACCTCTTAAATTGAAGCTTTGAAATAGAGGAAAGGCTACCACAACAAACTTGAAGTAATTTTCTTGTCTGAAAACTAACACAGTTTAAATTAGTAACAATAACAGACACTAAGATTTCAAAATAGGCCAATATCGGTTCAATTGTACTTATTCATTTAAATATTAACTATAACAACTGGTTCTTCAGGTGTCACTGGCAACCACTTTTATATTAAGGACAGCGCAATTTCTAAACATAACACATTACGAATGAATTTTCACCTTCATGTAGATTCATTGTATTACATTTGAAACAATGTAACAAGAAGTTACAATGTAACATATTGTGTGCCATATGTTTAAATAGGTCTACTTACTGTGTCTCATTTTAGGTGGGAGAGGGGGAGGTCGTGGAATACTATCCATACTAGAGTGGCTTGTACTAGAAAATGAACCAGAGCTCGAATACGCATCCTCCTGTGAACTAGTCTGTTGTGAAAACGAAATCGTGTTGGATTTCTGCATCTGAACACCACTGAAAGACTGGGTACTGCTCGTACTTGATGATGAAAGTCTAGCTTCCGACGTTTGCGACCGATGTGACGTCCGCGATGTAATTGTCTGACTTATTAAAGTTCTGTTGCATACAGCATTTGAAGAAGAGAAACTACTTTCTATCGTTGCTCCATCAGGAACATTGTCATAATGTGATACCATTCTATTCATTCTATTGGCCTTATTTGGTAACGGGGGTGGCGGGCCTTCCGATCGCCTCGCACCCTGATTCAAATTTTGCTTTGTCATGGCTTGCATATCGTCAGTAAGCTTTGTTAATTTATCAATCTCTTGTGTTAATTGATTTATTTGGTTCACTGTGCATTCAGAATGCGAGCTTTTTAACACTACTGATTTCTTGGTAAGTGTCGAGTCAGAAACTGTTTTTGAAAAATGTCCGCTCCTTTGAACATTTCCTTCTGACATTAAACTTTCCGCAGACTGGTTTAATCCAGAGCTTACACTACTTGAAGGGGAAGGACACGACCCTTGACTATGTAAACTACCATTACTTGAGTTCATAGAATAATCAAGAAAAGAAACATTTCCTGATAAAATCATGCTATTATGTGGTGACAAGTTGCTAGGAGATACGTTACCGGCATGTAAACCGGCATTTGACACCATTTCGAGCATGTTTTGTATTTGTGAGCGACGTTTTGTCTTGTCCGGGAGAGGAGGTGGGGCGTCACCACCATCAGTATCATCTTGAGACATTGACTTCTGTATTAACCTGTAAAGTATATATGTAAATTATGTATATGTAAATTATGTATGAAAAGTATGTTTCTCTGAAAATATGTTCTTCACTGAATCTAATCATTTCCCCCATTTTTAGCTTACATAACGGTATAATGAGTAAAATATCAATCTAATAATAAGTTGCTTACAAACCATTTTACACAGAAAAATTTCATATATTTAGGGTGCTTATGAACTGAGCAATACCATTGTATGATATTTAACTGCTTTAATGCAATTACATCAAGTTATATCAAATCAATATTTCAAAACAAGTTTGGACTATTTAGCATAAGGACCAAAATGTTGATTTCTGAAAAAAAAAAAAAAAAAATAGCTTTGACTTCTCTTCATACTGCATTGAAATTTTCATCATCATCTTAAACTTATGTTTTGTGTTACATGAGGATCTGTCTTTCAAAGTCTTCTTTCTTACTATTTCTGTTTTTGTAGTTAGCAAATCTTTTAACCATGAAAAACAAAATGATATGTATTTCAATATTGTTCCCTATTCACATATTATTTATCAATCATTTAATGCCTAATTTTGACTGTTTCTGTTATTATTGCAAATAGAATTCTGATAAGAGGGAGGAAAAGTACTATAATTATACAAGAGTGCTTTGAGACACAAAAAAATACAACTTTGTCTACTTAGTGTGGCATACACCATACAATACCTGCATTTGTGGTCCAACAGTGCTACCACAGGACCACTGCACCTGCTGTAACTAAGAAACTGACATGGGTTCAAGGTCATGAGGTCAAATTTTAATCTAATTTAAATGACTGGTTTTATATATCAACTAATATGAAAATAACAAATAACTATCAATCTCTTATTCACAACCCTTGTGTACATATAACTTACTGTGGAACAATGACGCCTGCATTCTGAGGTAGCGGTGGTTTGGGTGGTGGCGTACAGTCTGTGGCCGGGAACTCAAAACTTGTTCCGCCATTACTCATAGTCACGCTGTCAGCTGACCTAGATACAGGCATTCCTGGGTTGTCATAGATACCAAGGTCACTTGTTTTGTCCAGAATTTCTCGTTCTCTTGGGGTAAGAGGGATATCAGGAAGGGAGTTGTTCTTGGGACTGTAAATGAAGTGCAATAATGTGATACATTATAAATTGCATGTGATATAATAAAACTAACAGTGCACTACTTCAATAATGATAAATCTGTCATAGGAAAGTGCAGTGTGTATACATTTGTCAGAGGAAGGCAATATGTGTATTGATTTTGACTGAAAAGTATATCAAAGTGCTTTACAAATTAAAACTTTCTAAATTTATTATCAAGGGTTAAAAGTACAGTTTTGTTAAACAGAATTATCATGCAACTATTTCAACACTTTCCTGATAATTATACATTGCTTCATTTATATCAAGTGAAAAAAAAACAACATATGTCCAAACATTGCATATCAAACAATTTATGCATATTAATCAAATTGAAAAATAAAGTAAGTAATTAAATCTCCTGTGTAATCAAGAGATCCTGTGTTTTGTAAACACACATGCACCTAAGTATCATTCTTATCAGAGACCAAACTAAAGATCATGTTACAGGTTATAAAATAAATTCAGGCAGGTATTTTTGAATTTAAATTCACACCAAAGGTCAAATGGTGACTTTCCAGCTTATGTGGGACAGTAAGATTTTGGGCCCCCCCAGGTCTTAAAGCAAACTTTGATCCCAAATATGTAGAACCACCAACCTTTTTAGTAGGCTAGCGCAATTTTGATTCCCTTTATATGAAAAAATTTTGTATTTTTTTCATTCAGGGAAACTAATTAACATTTTTAAACTTTTATCTAAATTTTTTGGGAAAATAAAAAAAATTAAGGACCATTTAAACCCGAAAAATCATTGGGGGAAATTTTAGGTAAAAACATACAATTTTATATAGCCCTTAAGGGGAAGGGTAACTGGTTTAAAAGAAAGTTGGGAGGTTTTGTAAAAATTTCAAAAAAACATGACCTTGGGAAATTTATTAATAAAAATACCATTTGTAAAATTTAAAATTTAATTTCAAAGTAAAGATTGCTCAAATGTTTGAAAACATTCTTGTGTAGTACCCTAAATGTTTATGCTACATTCAAATTTAGCCCTAAAGGGGTTAACATTTTTCAAAAAGGGCACAATAAAAAAAAAGAGAGCAACCATGGGCCCCTTTTTATCCCTTTTCCCGTTCATGCAGGCTTTAATAGGGATTTTATTTCGGGTGTATGACCAGTTTTTTTTCCAAAAATTCCCAAAATTGACTTTGAAAAAAACTTTAAACAACCTTTTTTGACCAATTTTTTAAAGGGTTTTTTTCAAACCCAAAAAAGAACCCAAAGGGTTTTTCCAAAATCCGGGGGTGTGTGACCTAAAATTTTGACCCCAAATTTACCCATATTAAAAAATTTTTTTCCAAAAAAAATCATCAAAAAAAATCTTTTTGACCAATTTTTAAAGGGTTTTTGGATTTAAAAAAGTAGGAGGTTAACATTCAATGATTCTAAAAAACTCAAACCCCGTGGCCAGCAAAAGAACACAAGAGCGATCAGTGATCACATGTGTCGCCTCATGATGGCCAATTTCATGTTGGGACAAGTTTTGTGACAGCTGGACAGACAGACGAACAATGCACAAATATACTTGGTACTGATCATTCCTGTAAAGTTTGGATGAAATTGCACCAGTAGTTTATGAGGAGTAGTCCGGACAAGCTTTTGTGTATCTGGCAACACACAGAAAAAAACACCTTTTTATCAAAGGGCCATAACTCGGCCAAAAAATCATTCAACAGGAAAACCCTTGCCATATGCGCAAGGACTTGAGCTACAGATCGATCCTGTAAAGTTTTATTAAAATTGCATTAGTGGTATAACAGGAGTAGTCCCGACAAATATAAAAATATTAATTATTAAAGTGCCATTTATCGGACAAAACTAATTGAACCGAAAAATGCTGATGATACGCCCAACTATACTTGGTACTGATCGCTCCTGTTAAGTTTGGATGAAATTGCACCACCAGTACTTTATGAGGAGTAGTTCGGACAAGTTTTGTGACGGACGGATGGACAGACGACGGAGAAATGATCCCTATATGTCGCCACTACTCCGTAGAGGCAACACAAAAATTATATTTCTGTTAAATAAGTTAAATTCTGGACTTGGACCACAGGGTGAGTAGTACAGCTCTTAGTACAATGTATAGGGTGTTAACATAATTAATTTTGTAAGAGAAGGTAAGTTACCTTGGACTGTTAGGACCTGGTGACCTTGGAGCAGGGGATTTTTGGGGTGAGGTGTGATTACGTCTGTCCTCCCACTTATCTAGACATATCTGGTACAACTCCTGAAATACCAATATTCATGTTATTATATACCAAAATTCATGTTACTTATTATATTATATACCAATATTCATGTAATTTAATATACCAAAATTTATGTAATTATATATTACCAATATTAATGTAATTATATACCAAAATTTATGTAATTATATACCAAAATTCATGTAATTATATACCAATATTCATGTAATTATATACCAATATTCATGTAATTATATACCAATATTCATGTAATTATATACCAATATTCATGTAATTATATACAAATATTCATGTTTTAATATACCAATATTCATGTAATTACATACCAATATTCATGTTATAATACACCAGTACTCATGCTACTATACACAAATATTCATGTTATAACATACCTATTTTCATTTTACTATATACCAATATTCTTGTTATAACTTACCAATTTTCAAGATTACGAGACAATAAGGTGTGAAATATCAAGGATATACCTATTTACATGTAACTGAAAGGAAAACTGATTACTTGTAAATTACTCAGTTTACATCTTCAGTGTCACTGAGAATATTAGAAGAAAAGAAAAATGCGGACATAAAGAACAAGAAACATGGCAATGCCATGAAACCAGGTTTTCAAAAATTATCACCATTGTAGATAAATATGTTGTATTTGAAATACAAATACAAGCAACAAACAATGTAACTATGTGCAATGTAAAACATGAATAATGTAGGAGGAATTGCCACAGAGGAAGTGTTCACTATATATAATTATATTCTCATAATTCTGTATAAGGAAACAAGAGGGCCATGATGGCCCTGAGGTCGCTCACCTGTATATAGGCCCCCAAACCCCAACCCACCCCCAACGTTGCAGGGCCAATTTAACCCAAGGGCTTTTATTTGCACAAACTCGGTAGACACCCATAAGAAGATGTTTCATGCTAAACATCTAAGCTCTAGCTCATTGGCTTTTTGAAAGAAGATTTATACACATATAGTTAAAAACAATGACACCCCTGGGGCCGGACCAGTTTTGACCCCAGGGCTTTTATTTGAACAAACTTTGTAGACACTTACTAGAAGATGTCTCATGCTTAATATCTAAACTCTAGCTATTTGGGTTTTTTCAAAGAAGATTTTTAAGTTTTTGCTATACACATATAAAGAAAATCAATGACCCCCCGGGCGGGGCCAATTTTGACCCCAGGTCTTTTATTTGAACAAACTTTGTAGACACTCACTAAAAGATGTTTCATGCTTAATATCTTAACTCTAGTTATTTGGGTTTTTTCAAAGAAGATTTTTTAAGTTTTGGCTATACACATATAAGGAAAATCAATGACCCCCGGGGCGGTGCCAATTTTGACCCCAGGGTTTTTATTTGAACAAACTTGGTAGACACCTATTAGAACATGTTTGATGCTCAATATCTTAGCCATAGCTCTTTGAGTTCTTTAAAAGAAGATTTTTTAAGTTTTTACTATATGCATATAGGGAAAATCAATGATCCCCCGGGGCGGGGCCAATTTTGACCCCAGGGCTTTTATTTGAACAAACTTGGTAGACACCCATTAGAACATGTTTCATGCTAAATTTCTTAGCTCTAGCTCTTTTGGTTCTTTAAAAGAAGATTTCTTAAGTTTTTACTATATGCATATAGGGAAAATCAATGACCCCCCGGGGCGGGGCCAATTTTGACCCCAGGGCTTTTATTTGAACAGACTTGGTAGACACTTATTAGAACATGTTTCATGCTAAAAATCTTTAGCTCTAGCTCTTTTGGTTCTTTAAAAGAAGATTTTTTAAGTTTTTACTATATGCATATAGGGAAAATCAATGACCCCCGGGGCGGGCCAATTTTAACCCCAGGGCTTTTATTTGAACAAACTTGGTAGACACCCATTAGAAAATGTTTCATGCTAAATATCTTAGCTGTAGCTCTTTTGGTTCTTAAAAGAAGATTTTTTAAGTTTTTACTATATGTATATTGGGAAAATCAATGACCCCCCAGGGCGGGGCCAATTTTGACCCCAGGGCTTTTATTTGAACAAACTTGGTAGACACTCACTAGAAGATGATTCATGCCAAATATCTAAGCTCTAGCTCTTATGGTTTTTTAAAAGAAGATTTTTTACGTTTTTACTATATGTATATAGGGGAAAATCAATGACCCCCCGGGGCGGGGCCAATTTTGACCCAAGGGCTTTTATTTGAACAAACTTGGTAGACACTTATTAGAACATGTTTCATGCTAAATATCTTAGCTTTAACTCTTTTGGTTCTTTAAAAGAAGATTTTTTAAGTTTTTACTTTATGCATATTGGGAAAATCAATGACCCCCCAGGGCGGGGCCAATTTAGACCCCAGGGCTTTTATTTGAACAAACTTGGTAGACACCTATTAGAACATGTTTGATGCTAAATATCTTAGCCATAGCTCTTTGGGTTCTTTAAAAGAAGATTTTTTAAGTTTTTACTATATGTATATAAGGAAAATCAATGACCCTCCGGGGCGGGGCCAATTTTGACCCAAGGGATTTTATTTGAACAAACTTGGTAGACACTCACTAGAAGATGTTTCGTGCCAAATATCTAAGCTCTAGCTCTTACGGTTTTTCAAAAGAAGATATTTAAAGTTTTTTCTTTCGGTTGCCATGGCAACCAGAGTTCTGCATGGAATTAAATTCTTTGAACAATTTTTAAAGGTGACCACCAAAGGAACATTCCTGTGAAGTTTGGATGAAATTGGCTTAGTGGTTTATGAGGAGATGTCATTTAAAGTAAAAGTTTACGGACGGACGGACGGACGACGGACGGACGCCGGACGAAAAGCGATCACAAAAGCTCACCCTGTCACTTTGTAACAGGTGAGCTAAAAAAACAAAGGGCCATAATTAAATAAAAAATTATTCAATCACAAAACCCCGACAATAGGCGGCAGGGCACTGGATGACAAAGCTACTGTGAAAGTTTGAACAAAATCCGTTGAGAAATGTAGGAGTTCAGCACAGAAAATTTTTTTCACTATATATTCTGTATAAGGAAAAATAACAAAGGGCCATAATTAGGTCAAATATTATCCAATCACAAAACCCCATTAATGTGCGCCAGGGCACTTGATGACAAAGCCTCTGTGAAAGTTTGGTCAAAATCTGTTGCAAAATGTAGGAGAAGTTGCGCATGATAAAAATTGTTCACTATATGATCTGTAAAAGGAAAAAAAACAAAGGGCCATAATTAGGTCAAATATTATCCAATCACAAAACCCCAATAATGTGCGCCAGGGCATTTGATAACAAAGCTTCTGTGAAAGTTTGGTCAAAATCTGTTGAGAAATGTAGGAGAAAATGTGCATGGTAAAAATTGTTCACTATATAATCTGTATAAGGAAAAAAAACAAAGGGCCATAATTAGGTCAAATATTATACAATCACAAAACCCTGACAATATGCCCTAAGGCACTTGATGACAAAGCCTCTGTGAAAGTTTGGTCAAATTCCGTTGAGAAATGAAGGAGGAGTTGCGCACAGAAAATTGTTCACTATATATCCTATACTGGGAAAAAAAACAAAGGGCCATAATTAGGTCAAATATTATCCAATCACAAAACCCTGACAATATGCGCCAGGGCATTTGATGACAAAGCCTCTGTGAAAGTTTTGTCAAAATCCATTGAGAAATGTAGGAACAGTTGGGTACAGAAGAAATTATTCACTATATATTCTATATAAGGAAAAAAAAACAAAGGGCCATAATTAGGTCAAATATTATCCAATCACAAAACCCCGACAATATGCGCCAGGTCACTTGATGACAAAGCTTCTGTGAAAGTTTGGTCAAAATCCGTTGAAAAATGTAGGAGGAGTTGCGCACAGAAGAAATTGTTTACGCCCGCCCGCCCATCCGCCCGCCCGCCGACATACCTCAATCTAATAACCAGTTTTTTCCTTTTAGAAAACCTGGTTAAAAATTAGGTTACTGCCAAATTAACAAATATGCCATGCATCAAATTAATCTGATATACAGTACTTTAATTGACCTATTCACCTTTAATTATGTAAAGAAATAGTAAGCCATACCTCCATGCCATCTGTAAGTGAAGTAATCAGCTGATGAGCATTGTCTTTGTTGATCATGCTTTTATGACCATGTAGCAGAAGATCATCTGCCCACTTTATAAAATGTGCTAAACTCTGACATACTTTATTATGTCGAGATGTCAATGATGAGCTGTAATTATAGAATTATTCTGTATGTTAACATAGAGTCTGTAACACTAAACACAAATGTTAACATGTTCCCTGTTAAACTACACAAATATTACAATATTGCCTGTTCGCACATGTTAATATGTTCCCTATGACACCACACAAATGTTAATATATTGTCTGTAACACTCTACATATAACCTGTAACATTCTACACAAATATTAACATATTGCCTGTAACATTCTACACAAATGTTAACATATTGCCTGTAACATTCTACACAAATGTTAACATATTGCCTGTAACATTCTACACAAATGTTAACATATTGCCTGTAACATTCTACACAAATGTTAACATATTGCCTGTAACATTCTACACAAATGTTAACATATTGTCTGTAACATTTCCAAACAAATGTTAACATATTTGTAACAGTGTTTACAAATCTTAACTCTCTTAATGATGTCAACATATTTACTGGCACTCTTACCTAATTTTAACATAATCATTATGATAATAACTATGACATTCTCAGCATATGTCAACATATTGATTTGATACTGTAAATTTACTCATGTTAACATACTGAGTGTGACTTGTACCTTATGTTAACATACTGAGAGACTCTCTTTACTAATGTTATCATATTAACTGACCCTTTTAACTATTGTTAACATACTGAGTCTTATTGACTGTATGACATTCTTAAATAATGTTAACACATTGACATAGTAAAACATGTAACAGATGTTAAAGTTTGTCAACCTGTATCTACAGTGTGGAGATCTAAAGTGACAGATAACATGATGTAGTATTACAGCTGGCATTATTTCACAGAAAAGTGTGTTACAGTTATGTTTCTACCTGTCTTGAGTCATAAAGAAGCTGTTGAGTATAAGGAAGACATCATTCACGGTATCCAGGACAACTGTTGCCGTGTTTGGAACTATTTGTAGCTTCTCTTGATCTATCACAGCTTTTATATAACGTAGGGAACG
This sequence comes from Ruditapes philippinarum, assembly GCF_026571515.1. Classification (NCBI taxonomy): domain Eukaryota; kingdom Metazoa; phylum Mollusca; class Bivalvia; order Venerida; family Veneridae; genus Ruditapes; species Ruditapes philippinarum. The sequence continues at coordinate 204,274 of NW_026852000.1, read as the reverse complement.
ATACACACTGTCAACTTCTGTCCGTAACTTCTGTAGGTCCTGTAATATATACAATGCATACCATCAATTTTTGCTTCCACCCAAAGGAGTTGTAGGAAAGAACTATTGCACATGTATTAAAGCGAAATCTATTTTCAGAAGCATGGTCATCGTAACCATGACCTTTGACCTATTCACCCTAAGAACTGTAAGATCATCAATCAATATGTCCTCTAATAATTGTGCAAAAAGTGATTAATATTCAATTAGTATAAGGGTCACTCATTCAACCATAAACAACAGTCTTTCATTGACTACCAACATTAGAACTATAAAGAATGGCAACTGCATTATCAAAGTCTTTACCATTATTGACATCGAAATTTTTTTTTATCAAATTTGAGAACAATGACCCCTTCATCTTTCAAACTTGAAGATTATACATTAACAACTCTTGTAAAATATATTCATTTTCTGAATTTCTTTAATGGACTTTTCAAGCTTCCATTTTTGGAGCTGCCTATCCCATTATCAATGATATACAAATGAACATTTAAAGTACTCAGCAAACACAGACTTCATGGATGTTTAGGCTGGCCTGGCTCTATACTGGTGGCAAAGCCTAAGTACTGGGTAAATGTCTAAATGATAATAAGTAAATTAGAAACTCCATCACGTTCAGTACACCTGATCTGCCAGACACAACATCAATACTTTCATAATCCATACATAAAAATAAATGCATACAATAAAACTTTTTTTTCAAAATTGCTAAAAGCTCTTGTAAAGGAGTTAAAATCACTTGAGACATGTTGTTACCTGACAATATAAGCATCGCATATTTTAAGTTTTACATAACATAATGCCATCGTAATGTTCTACTTTTTTTATTATTATGATGATACTCTCAGCCGAGGCAGATGTTTAACAAATACCAGTTTCTATATCTGACATAACTGTTGCTATTTTAGTTCTCAAGTGCACCATGCTACCGATTTCAACGAAACGGCACTGGCGAATTACATGATAAATACCAAGCAGGAGTGAAGCGCAAGTATTTTGTAGGACTGTCTTGCGTGGAATAACGTAAGCTTTTACATATTCTGGAATTGGCAGACAATCAGTGATGCTGAATAAATTGAATGATGATTACATAAACTACATATATACTTTAATGCAGATAACCTGGAAAATAAATTACAAATGTAACATCTTTCTAAGAAATGCAAGAAACAGACTAGAAATAAATGCCGAGGAAATTATATTCCCATTCACGAGAGATCGAATGTTGAGGAAATTATATTCTCGTTACATTAGGACTGATCTGTTACAAGGTGTAAATGTGTCTGAGCAGCTCAAGAGGAAGTCAATTAATATTCCCTTAAAATGTATCACATTTACATAACAATGCATATTTATATAAACCAATAACTTGCTTGAACCATAAAAATGTATAAACACTGGAACTGTATTGAGACTGTATAAACATTTACCACCAATATGGTACCAAGTCAGCTTGTACCTCTGTGCTGTCTGACCAGGCTCTATACTGGTTGGTAGCTCAAGTTTTGTTTTTTCATATTGAAATCCCTTACACTTTGAATGGACTGTTCTAAATTGAAAACTTGGCAATTCCATTACACATGTAAGGGTTTCTTTATTCCTAGTTCCTAAGTTCCATTAGAATAGACATAAATAAGGTAAGGAAAGATGGAATGCCTTAAAGCCTATAAAGATATTGAGCTGCATTCAGTGGACTATTTGTTTGTATCTAGAAAAAAATTCTACTTAAGCATCAAAATTGAAGATTTTCTTTTTAATTTTTAATGAAGCTGGTACACGCTAACCTGCTAAAAATAGTATTGAATATTAGGGAAGGTATATGTTTGTTATCTTGTATAATTCATGGGAATATTTAAGAAACAGAAACATTTTCTTGGTAAAACCCTTTTGACATGGAATGTGAAAACAATGTGTTTGTATTGTTAATTTTTCTTAAAACGTTTTGCGTGCTATAGCTGTAAACCTTTAGAAATTAATCTTGAAACATAGAATGGCACTTTTGACTTGTTAAATAGACCACTTGTAAACAATCATTGACAAGATGCAAAAACACCAGACAACTTGTAAAACAACATACATTACTTGTGAACAATGTTTAACACTTGTTAGCAACATTATAGGCCACTCATGTTAACAACATTGGCAACTAATGTTAACAGCATTGGCAGCTTATAAACAATATACTATTAGGCCACTTGTTAACAACATAGACTGCTTATAAACAACAGAGGCCACTGTTGACAATGTAGGCCACTTGTTGACAATGTAGGCCACTTATAAACAACATAGGCCATTGTTAACAATGTAGGCCATGTGTTTACAACACATGGTCACCTGTTAACAATGTAGGCCACTTGTTAACAACATAAGTCACTTGTTAACAATGTAGGCCACTTGTTTACAACATTGGCCACTTGTTAACAATTTAGGCCCCTTGTTAACAACATAAGACACTATTTACAACATAGACCACTTGTTAACAACATAGGCCTATAGTTAATAACATAGACCACTTGAAAATATACAGTTCACATAAACCACTTATTAACTTGTACCTCTTGTAAACATTAAAATTTTCCTCTATTAACTACATATGAGCAACAACAACAACAACTAAGGGTAACTCTGTCAAAAACTGATCAAACAAATATGTTGACAGTCCAAAAGACCTGTGAATATTTGGTTAAAAAAGCCCTTGAGAAATATACAAGAAGAAGTTGTACAAGAAGGAACTGTTTACACCAAGCTGCCCACCAACATTCTCAAATCTGAAATTTTTCCCTTGGAGAATGAACTTAATTAAACATTTCCTCCTTTTTCTCTACAGAAGACATCAAAGCAGTATAAAAATAGGTATTGTGCAAGCTAATGTTGTTTCACCTGTCTCATGGATAAGTCAAATTTGATTTCAATCATGTATTTGAATACTCTTTCCTTTTTTCTTTACATGAAACTGTATCATTAACAATGCAATCTCTAATAAAATTTATGAATTCAAAATTAATAAGTCTGAAACCTGGGATCTTCACATGTCTGTAAGATAAGTTATTATTATGATACTTTAAATAACTTGCCAAACCTAGACATAACAAATAATAGCAATCTGAGAGAGAAAGTCAAATGAATACACAACCTCTTTTGGTGGTAAAATATTTATTTCCATCACATTTCTATAATCCATAGCCTTTTAATATAATCAAAATAGCAACACATAAACCAATAATGAAAATATCATTCAGCAAGTGAAATATATAACATATATTGTACAACATCCATTGTTTAATTGTGGGAAATTTAAAACCATGAGAAAACACTACTATAAAACAGTAGTCAGCTTGTTACATATACTACTACAGTTACACTTAATTCATTTAGTAAATACTTTTATACACAAATAGAAAAGAAACCATAATTATAGAAATACAACTTAACATGGTAGGAATTCTTGACCTCCTACTCATTCTTCCCTAGATGTATAAACAATCAAAAACCTCCCATATATGTTATACTCCTATAATTAGTAAATGTAGATGTCACGCCTAAATATATACATACTTCCCTGTCGTTACCTTTACTTCCTTAATAATTGAACCACGTCACGACAAAACCAACATAGCGGGTTTGCGACCAGCATGGATCCAGAACAGCCTGCGCCTCCGCGCAGTGACTGATCAGGATCCATACTGTTCGCTATCAGTTTCTCTATTTGTTATAGGGTTTGTAAGCAAACAGCATGGATCCTGATCAGACTGCGCGGATACGCAGGCTGGTCTGGATCCATGCTGGTCGCAGACACACTATGTTGATTTTGTCATGGCACGGCCTAATTAACGTTTTTACTGCTGGAACCAAGACTGACAGCTAGAACCAAAATTGATCAGCCTTTACCACCAATATAGATCCAGACTTGCCAGCATATCCATGCAGTCTGACCAGGTTCTATACTGTACGTTGTTCATTCTTTTGTATTTTGATACTGACATCCCTTAAACTTTGAATGAACTGTTCCAAATTCAAAAGCTGGGCAGATCCATTACACAAATTCAATAGGTTTTAAGTTAATAATATAACTGCTGAACAAAGAACTTCCACTGATTTTTTTTTGTAACTATTTCTCATTCTTATTACAAATTACAATATTTCTTTTACTATTTTTTCCTTTGTGTGAAAAAACAGGAAGAGGACATGAAACAATGGAACAAAACTTAAGAAAGACACTGATTGTTTGGCCTTATTACTATTTTGAAATAGCATCTCATGATGATGTTTTTTTTTACAATGAATCCTACATATCTCCTTGAACATATACAATAGTTTTAAAGAAAATTGTTAACAACATTTGGGTAGTTTTAAAGAAAATTGTTAACAACATTATGGTAGTTTTAAAGAAAATTGTTAACAACATTTGGGTAGTTTTAAAGAAAATTGTTAACAACATTTGGGTAGTTTTAAAGAAAATTGTTAACAACATTTGGGTAGTTTTAAAGAAAATTGTTAACAACATATGGGTAGTTTTAAAGAAAATTGTTAACAACATTTGGGTAGTTTTAAAGAAAATTGTTAACAACATTTGGGTAGTTTTAAAGAAAATTGTTAACAACATTTGGGTAGTTTTAAAGAAAATTGTCAACAACATATGGGTAGTTTTAAAGAAAATTGTTAACAACATATGGGTAGTTTTAAAGAAAATTGTTAACAACATATGGGTAGTTTTAAAGAAAATTGTTAACAACATATGGGTAGTTTTAAAGAAAATTGTTAACAACATATGAAAAGTGCATTTTTGTAAAATTTACATTCAATGAACTATGCTATAATCATTTAAATATCACACAAATAATTAATTGCAGCTACTGGTGATACTTAGTAATTCTTGGTAACTAAATGGTAAATAAAGAAGCTTTAGTAAAAAAATATGTAATCAGTCCTAAGAAATTCATCCATTCTTTTTCCCCTACATACATATGTAACTAGGAAGTGCCAGTGAGTTTTGAAAATCTGACCATATGAAAGCCAGGTATCATTCGGCCTAGTGAAAGATTCATTTTACTTTTCAAAAACATCATTCCAATTAAAAAGCTGTTGACTGTTACGTCAGCTAACAAAATGGCACTTTTCATGCATTTTGAAACAATATAAAAACTGTGTGAATGACAAATATTATAAGCACAGCATAAGTTTGTAACAATTAATTTTGTAATGTGACCTTTAAGTGATATAAATACATGTATCAATTAAACTTGTGAAAGACAATCCAAAGAGTACTTGAAACTGTAACAATTGACATACATATTATAATCCTTCTAAGAAAATACACAATATTTCACTGGTATTTTAATAATCATGTATATGAGAGTACAGTACTACACATCATAATGTTTTAATAATTCTTATAGATTTTAAATCTCTGTTATACCAAATCATGGGTTATATATTTCAAGTCAAATTCTGGACAGACCGGTCTGAAACGTAACAACCATAAGACATTGCCACAAGTATAGAGCCAGGCCAGCCTGTGACTTAGTGTAGCTTGACTAGACCCTTTACAGTGAGGCCAGGCTCAATTTTAGTAATCTTTTAGTAATCCCTAAAAATTCCAAGGGACTGTAATTCAAAAGTCAAAGAAGGACAAATCCATTATTAAATATCTTTAGGTTAAAGATATACAATGCTTAAGTTTGATGTTTGAAAAATACTGAAAAATGCTACACAGGCTCTTTGTTACTATACATGTATAACATGTTTAGACTTCACACAAAGAAGATGGCCATGTTTAAAATTCTACACACAACAGGTCAGGTCACAATATGAATATAATAGGGTCATTCAAAAAAAAACTGGCAATTTTTTTTACACATTGCAAACAGTTCTTTTTTAATTGTCAAGTAATAGCTTCCCAAATATAGCTTATTTTTTCTTTTAATCAAATAAGACTTGTTAAGTAAGAATTTCATAGATTTCAATAAATTTCTGTGATTAAAATATTTCACTCAAAGATGAGCATAGTATTACCATAACCAGGAATTGTCTGTAGTTCCTCTACCATGAATCATATGCAACTTATATAACAGTACAATGGACATTTTACACAAGTTTCACTGTAATGATAGGACAATTATGAAGTGAAATATCTTACAAGTGGAATGAATCACTGTCAATTAACATGTATCATCAATATTGACCGTGAGTCATACTTCACAACATAATCTATCACTAAAATGACAATCAAATGACATGTGACCTGCATATAGTCACACTGACCAACACAATCTCTTACTCAATTTACACTATGGAGTATAATTAAATGTCCATTAGTTAATCAAGGACACACCATGAGTTACAGATGCATGCCTTCTGATGGGTCAAAATATTTCAAGAAAGTCAATCTTGAGAAAAATGTACTGAGCTTTTAAGAAAATTAAATGATTAATGATAAAAGTAATAATTTCCATGTTATGTGTGATTAAGTACCAATAATGCAGTATTGATGCATATTTGTACTACGTTACTAACACAGTAAGGGCTAATTTTTGCATATTTTGACATCTTTTAGGTAATATTATTTAGACTGGTTGTTAATGCCGTCTGCAATGTGTAAAAATTATTTTCTTTGTTCACTTAACAATATTTTACTTTTTAATAAACATGTAATTTAAAAATGTTCATGAAAATTAGCACAAGTCTTGAGGCATGCTACTTTAAAGCTACTAATCCACACACATTTGTTTTTTTCTAATTGGGTTTTACGTCACACCGACACATTATAGGTCATATGGCGACGTTCCAGCTTTACTGGTGGATGAAGACCTCAGATGCCCTTCCGTGCATTATTTCAGGCACGATCAGGCACCTGAGTAGAACCACCAACGTTCTGTAAGCTAGCTGCATGGATAGCTTCCTCACAACCCACACACAATATATTATTGTATTAATTTTGTTTAACAGTTTAAAATCAAAGCATGATAATAGTAAAATTTGGTAGTAAGAAATACAATAACTATGATTATTGTTTCATATAATTATTAAGTGAAATTTTATCTTTCCATGACATTTTTTCTTAAAAAAAAGGTCAAACCACTGTATGTATGATAGTAACTTTAAATGAAACCCCCTCGTCCATTCAATGAAGGAAATAATAGAGCTGTGCAGTTTAGTTTGGTTCAAATCAGTCAAGAAGGACACTGCTGTTAAGCAGTCAAACAATGTTTTAAGCATACATAAATGATGGACAGCACACATCAGGCACTCAGAAAAGAAATGAAAATAAAATGAGAACTGACATTTGGTCACAATGTTTTGTTAATGTTATACTATGCTCTGATGGATGCATCACCTAAACTGTCAAGAAAACTGATAGAATAAAAGACATGTAAGAACAATTTTACACCATGAAAGTCTGCAAATTATGTAAACAGTTGTAAGAAATTTCCTAGAGTTGTCACCTAGCCAATAGCTATATCCAGTAAGACAGAGTATATGCAATATTTTAACTGTCTACATCTGTTGAATACATCTGTTTGTTCACCTGCTGTACTGAATCTGAGATCAAACTACTGAATCAGAATTATCATACTGTCTACCATTAATGCTTATACATTATATACTGAATCACAGATATCATTCTGTCTAACAGAATAACTTCTACATTTTATACAGAATGAGAGTTATCACACTGTCTGACCTTATACTTATAAATTTTATATTAAATTAGAGATATCACACTGTCTGACCTTATACTTATAAATTTTATATTAAATTAGAGTTATCACACTGTCTGACCTTATACTTATAAATTTTATATTAAATTAGAGATATCACACTGTCTGACCTTATACTTATAAATTTTATATTAAATTAGAGATATCACACTGTCTGACCTTATACTTATAAATTTTATATTAAATTAGAGTTATCACACTGTCTGACCTTATACTTATAAATTTTATATTAAATTAGAGATATCACACTGTCTGACCTTATACTTAATAAATTTTATATTAAATTAGAGATATCACACTGTCTGACCTTAAACTTCTAAATTTTATATTAAATTAGAGTTATCACACTGTCTGACCTTTATACTTATAAATTTATATTAAATTAGAGATATCACACTGTCTGACCTTATACTTATAAATTTTATATTAAATTAGAGATATCACACTGTCTGACCTTAAACTTCTAAATTTTATATTAAATTAGAGATATCACACTGTCTGACCTTATACTTATAAATTTTATATTAAATTAGAGTTATCACACTGTCTGACCTTATACTTATAAATTTTATATTAAATTAGAGATATCACACTGTCTGACCTTATACTTATAAATTTTATATTAAATTAGAGTTATCACACTGTCTGACCGTATACTTATAAATTTTATATTAAATTAGAGATATCACACTGTCTGACCTTAAACTTCTAACATCCCACACATCTACATTTTATACTGAATCAGAGATATCACACTATTTACCAGTATAACTTCTTCATTTTATACAGGAATATGATACTGTCTTAAAGTATCACTCCTACAGTTTACATGAAACTACTTCTTCTACATTTTATACTGAATCAGAGACATCCCTATGTTTACTAGTACAACTTCTACATTTTATACTGAATCAGAGATATCCCACTGTTTACCAATATAACTTCTACATTTTATACTGAATCAGACATCCACCTATTTACTAGTATAACTTCTACATTTTATACTGAATCAGCAATATCCCACTGTTTACCAGTAAAACTTCTACATTTTATACTGAATCAGAGACATCCCACTGTTTACCAGTATAACTTCTACATTTTATGCTGAATCAGAGACATCCCACTGTTTACCAGTATAACTTCTACATTTTATACTGAATCAGAGACATCCCATTGTTTATTAGTATAACTTCTACATTTTACGCTGAATCAGAGACATCCCACAGTTTACCAGTATAATTTCTACATTTTATACTGAATCAGAGACATCCCACTGTTTACCATTAAAACTTCTACATTTTATATTGAATTAGAGTTATCACACTGTTTACCAGTATTATTTCTACATTTTATATTGAATCAGAGACATCCACTTATTTACTAGTATAATTTCTACATTTTATACTGAATCAGAGACATCCCATTGTTTATTAGTATAATTTCTACATTTTATACTGAATCAGAGACATCCCATTGTTTATTAGTATAATTTCTACATTTTATACTGAATCAGAGACATCCCTATATTTACCAGTATAATTTCTACATTTTACGCTGAATCAGAGATATCCCACTATTTACCAGTATAACTTCTACATTTTATACTGAATCAACGATATCCCACTGTTTACCAGTATAACTTCTACATTTTATACTGAATCAGAGACATCCCACTGTTTACCAGTATAACTTCTACATTATATGCTGAATCAGAGACATCCCATTGTTTATTAGTATAAATTCTACATTTTATACTGAATCAGAGACATCCCATTCTTTATTAGTATAACTTCTACATTTTATACTGAATCAGAGACATCCCACTGTTTACCAGTATAACTTCTACATTTTATGCTGAATCAAAGACATCCCACTGTTTACCAGTATAACTTCTACATTTTACGCTGAATCAGAGACATCCCACTGTTTACCATTAAAACTTCTACATTTTATATTGAATTAGAGTTATCACACTGTTTACCAGTATAATTTCTACATTTTATGCTGAATCAGAGATATCACACTATTTACCAGTATAACTTCTACATTTTATACAGGAATATAATACTGTCTTAAAGTATCACTCCTACAGTTTATATGAAACTACTACTTCTATATTTCATACTGAATTACAGATACCCGAGTCTCTAACAGTATTATTTCTACATGTTTACACCACATTATTATCATTAAAACATTTCATTACCATTAAAGTTTTGTTTATCTTAAAGAGCTACATTGAGATATTTCCTTTATAATTTAACTTTATGATACAACAAAAAGCCAAATAACTTCATGCAAATATAAGCAAATGCATTTTACGATCACTTTTGTGAGAATGATTCACTCGGGTTGGAATTTCTGAACTTTCACATACTCAGTAATAAAGACGCTATTAAATCATACAAGCTATTATGTATTACAATGCAAAACAATGAGCAGTGTATTATAGAGGCATTGTCTCTCGCAAGCTTCCTTGTCAAAAGATGCCATAGCACCATAGCTTCTGAGTGACTAAACAAATCATTTCTCTACTTGTACAGCCATGTATCCAATAAATGTCTGACGGTGGTTAAAGTCATTCTTTACGTCAGACATACATTTTATCATCGTTATGGCATTCTGTCCATTTATAGAGTTTTTCGCCCACTTCATGAAACATTTATAATATTGTATATCTCATTTCACAAAATTTATTTATGATATTCATTAGTTTAAGCATGTCTTTGAAATGAGGCTCATTCTATATATTTATTAATTGTGTAGGCTGCTGATAGTAAAATTTAATAGTCAGACTTAAATAAAAATAAATATATAACTCAGATCCTAGCCTGACTGAGAAAAATATAATTAAAGAACTAGCCTGAGATTATAAAATAAAATGTTATATAAAATCCTGGTTGAGTTAAATATAACCCAACATGCAAAGTTGACTCAAAAGGCATCTAACCTCACTGAGATATATATAACCTGAGGTGCCAGCCATTACCCAGAAAATGTTTACATTTTACAGCAAAGAAAGCCAAACTGTCCCTCTGGAATTCTTAAAACGGCTGTAATAAAATATTACAGTATCTTAAGTGAGTGTTGTTTTTGCATCTATCATATTTCAGTGAAATCGAACTATTGCTAAATATAAATATAACCTGAGGAGCCAGCCAGTCTGAGATAAATATAACCAGAGGAGCCAGCCAGACTGAGATAAATATAACCTGAGGTGCCAGCCAGACTGAGATAAATAAAACCTGAGGAACCAGCCAGACTGAGATAAATATAAAATGAGGAGCCAGCCAGACTGAGATAAATATAACTGGAGACGAGCCAGCCAGACTGAGATAAATATAACCTGAGGTGCCAGCCAGACTGAGATAAATAAAACCTGAGGAACCAGCCAGACTGAGATAAATATAAAAATGAGGAGCCAGCCAGACTGAGATAAATATAACTGGACGAGCCAGCCAGACTGAGATAAATATAACATGGGGAGCCTGGAGCCAGACTGAGATAAATATAACCTGAGGTGCCAGCCAGACTGAGATAAATATGAAATGAGGAGCCAGCCAGACTGAGATAATATAACTGGACGAGCCAGCCATACTGAGATAAATATAACCTGAGGAGCAAGCCTGACTGAGATAAATATATAACCTGTGGTGCTAGCCAGACTGAGATAAATATAAAATGAGGAGCAAGCCAGACTGAGTTAAATATAAAATGAGGAGCCAGCCAGACTGAGATAAATATAACCTGAGGTGCTAGTCAGACTGAGATAAATATAACCTGAGGTGCTAGTCAGACTGAGATAAATATAACCCGAGATGCTGGCCAGGACTGAGATAAATATAAAATGAGAAGCAAGCCAGACTGAGATAAATATAACCTGAGGTGCTAGTCAGACTGAGATAAATATAACCTGAGTTGCTGGCCAGACTGAGATAAATATAAAATGAGAAGCAAGCCAGACTGAGATAAATATAACCTGAGGAGCCAGCCAGACTGAGATAAATATAACCTGAGATGCTGGCCAGACTGAGATAAATATAACCTGAGATGCTGGCCAGACTGAGATAAATATAACCTTGAGGTGCTAGTCAGACTGAGGTAAATATAACCTGAGATGCTGGCCAGACTGAGATAAATATAACCTGAGATGCTGGCCAGACTGAGATAAATATAACCTGAGATGTTGGCCAGACTGAGATAAATATAACCTGAGGTGCTAGCCAGACTGAGATAAATATAACCTGAGTGCTAGTCAGACTGAGATAAATATAACCTGAGATGCCTGGCCAGACTGAAATTAATATAACCTGAGGTGCTAGTCAGACTTGAGGTAAATATAACCTGAGATGCTGGCCAGACTGAGATAAATATAACCTGAGGTGCTAGTCAGACTGAGATAAATATAACCTGAGGTGCTAGTCAGACTGAGGTAAATATAACCTGAGGTGCTGGCCAGACTGATATAAATATAACCTGAGGTGCTAGTCAGACTGAGATAAATATAACCTGAGGTGGCTAGTCAGACTGAGATAAATATACCTGAGATGCTGGCCAGACTGAGATTAAATATAACCTGAGATGGCTGGCCAGACTGAGATAAAATATAACCTGAGGATGTTGGCCAGGGACTGAGATAAAAATAACCTGAGGTGCTAGCCAGACTGAGATAAATATAACCTGAGGTGCTAGTCAGACTGAGATAAATATAACCTGAGATGCTGGCCAGACTGAAATTAATATAACCTGAGGTGGCTAGTCAGACTGAGGTAAATATAACCTGAGATGCTGGCCAGACTGAGATAAATATAACCTGAGGTGCTAGTCAGACTGAGATAAATATAACCTGAGGTGCTAGTCAGACTGAGGTAAATATAACCTGAGGTGCTGCCAGACTGATATAAAATATAACCTGAGGTCTAGTCAGACTGAGATAAATATAACCTGAGGTGCTAGTCAGACTGAGATAAATATAACCTGAGATGCTGGCCAGACTGAGATAAATATAACTGAGATGCTGCCAGACTGAGGATAAATATAACCTGAGGTGCTAGTCAGACTGAGATGCTGGCCAGACTGAGATAAATATAACCTGAGGTGCTAGTCAGACTGAGATAAATATAACCTGAGAGTCAGACTGAGATAAATATAACCTGAGGTGCTAGTCAGACTGAGATAAAATATAACCTGAGGTGCTAGTCAGACTGAGATAATATATAACCTGAGGTGCTAGTCAGACTGAAGATAAATATAACCTGAGGTGCTAGTCAGACTGACGATAAATATAACCTGAGGTGCTAGTCAGACTGAGATAAATATAACCTGAGGTGCTAGTCAGACTGAGCGTAAATATAACCTGAGATGCTGGCCAGGTGAGATAAATATAACTAGGTGGCTAGATCAGACTGAGAAGATATAATGAGGTGCTAACCAGACTGAGATAAATATAACCTGAGGTGCTGGCCAGACTGAGATAAATATAACCTGAGGTGCTAGTTAGACTGAGGTATAAAATATAAACCTGAGGTGCTAGTCAGACTGAGACTAAATATAACCTGAGATGCTGGCCAGACTGAGATAAATATAACCTGAATATAACTTGAGATGCTGGCCAGACTGAGATAAATATAACCTGAGGTGCTAGTCAGACTGAGATAAATATAACCTGAGGTGCTAGTCAGACTGAGATAAATATAACCTGAGATGCTGGCCAGACTGAGATAAATATAACCTGAGATGCTGGCCAGACTGAGATAAATATAACCTGAGATGCTGGCCAGACTGAGATAAATATAACCTGAGGTGCTAGTCAGACTGAGATAAATATAACCTGAGGTGCTAGTCAGACTGAGATAAATATAACCTGAGATGCTGGCCAGACTGAGATAAATATAACCTGAGATGCTGGCCAGACTGAGATAAATATAACCTGAGGTGCTAGTCAGACTGAGATAAATATAACCTGAGGTGCTAGCCAGACTGAGATAAATATAACCTGAGATGCTGGCCAGACTGAGATAAATATAAAATGAGAAGCAAGCCAGACTGAGATAAATATAACCTGAGATGCTGGCCAGACTGAGATAAATATAACCTGAGGTGCTAGTCAGACTGAGATAAATATAACCTGAGGAGCAAACCAGACTGAGATAAATATAAAATGAGGAGCCAGCCAGACTGAGATAAATATAACCTGAGATGCTGGCCAGACTGAGATAAATATAACCTGAGGTGCTAGTCAGACTGAGATAAATATAACCTGAGGTGCTAGTCAGACTGAGATAAATATAACCTGAGATGCTGGCCAGACTGAGATAAAATATAACCTGAGGTGCTAGTCAGACTGAGATAAATATAACCTGAGGTGCTAGTCAGACTGAGGTAAATATAACCTGAGGTGCTGGCCAGACTGAGATAAATATAACCTGAGGTGCTAGTCAGACTGAGATAAATATAACCTGAGGTGCTAGCCAGACTGAGATAAATATAACCTGAGATGCTGGCCAGACTGAGATAAATATAAAATGAGAAGCAAGCCAGACTGAGATAAATATAAAATGAGGAGCCAGCAGACTGAGATAAATATAAAATGAGGAGCCAGCCAGACTGAGATAAATATAACCTGAGATGCTGGCCAGACTGAGATAAATATAAAATGAGAAGCAGCCAGACTGAGATAAATATAAAATGAGGAGCCAGCCAGACTGAGATAAATATAAAATGAGGAGCCAGCCAGACTGAGATAAATATAACCTGAGATGCTGGCCAGACTGAGATAAATATAAAATGAGAAGCAAGCCAGACTGAGATAAATATAAAATGAGGAGCCAGCCAGACTGAGATAAATATAACCTGAGGTGCTAGCCAGACTGAGATAAATATAACCTGAGGAGCAAGCCAGACTGAGATAAATATCACCTGAGGTGCTAGCCAGACAGAGATAAATATAACATGGGGAGCCAGCCAGACAGAGATAAATTTAACCTAAGGAGCCAGCCAGACTGAGATAAATATAAAATGAGGAGCAAGCCACAATGAAATAATAAATCATTCATGAGGTCCTAGCAAGTCTTAAACTAATTAAACCCCAGATGGCCTAAACCTACATTACCCAGGAAGAACCCCTCAGATCCCCCCCCCCCCCCCCAGTTAGACAGAGTAGAACATGAAAAAAATGGTACAATTTGACAAATAATGGACTTTCTTTTATCCTTTTCTAACTGTCTCCTTTTTTTCTCATTCTCACCATATTTCCCATCTAAATGGGCCCTGCAACAGTTCCCTAAAAGTGAAAAAAAATACAGGAAGGTATTGTGGTTCAAAGTCTGTAGCATGTTTTAATAAAAATCTGTATGACAACTGGTAAATTCCATAAAATCAATTTTCATTTTTATTATTTTTTTTACAAAATCATAGAGAAAATAGATGACACGATCATGCGGCACCCTCAGGTGTTTTCAACATGTACAACCAGTTATTGACATCATTTACCATAAAACACATGGTTTCTAGCATGAACTTCAAATGAGGGAGATAAAAATAAAATGAGATTATTAAATAAAATATTCAGACATGTTTATTCAAACCAGTTTCAAATCCACCAGATGATTTGAATAAATGGCAGGCAGAATGCTCATTACCCCAGAAAATGTTTACATTTTACAGCAAAGAAAGCCAAACTGTCCCTCTGGAATTCTTTAAACGGCTGTAATAAAATATTACAGTATCTTAAGTGAGTGATGTTTTTGCATCTATCATATTTCAGTGAAATCGAACTGTTTCTGAGTATTTTTGGACATGTGCCATAGCATGTCTCCAGAAATTATACATTGACATGCATACAGTGCTTTCATAATCAATACAGTTATATGGCTGATAATGTATCAACTTAAATCTTCCCCCGAAATAAACCATTCCTGCAAATCATATAACAACAATTTGAACAATAAAATTGTTCCATGTAGAAGAAATTTGGTTTAAGAATGAATGACGGGCTTGTGACCATGACCAATAATGACCTTTGAATGATATTAGTTATTAATAATATTCTTTATTATATACTTATAAATGAAATATTGAGAAATATTGATGAAATAAAATGCGTATTTTCATTTTCCGTATTTTCACTGTAAAAATTTATTTTTCACTGCAGTGAAACATATTTTCCG
The DNA here is from genome assembly GCF_026571515.1 of Ruditapes philippinarum. Taxonomy (NCBI): domain Eukaryota; kingdom Metazoa; phylum Mollusca; class Bivalvia; order Venerida; family Veneridae; genus Ruditapes; species Ruditapes philippinarum. The sequence goes on along the minus strand of NW_026852000.1, from coordinate 188,346 downwards.
TATTTTCACTGGTGTCTTGCCGGACTACTTTCTTTTAAATTCTACCAGTACACAAAATTTAAGGGAAAGTTTTTCAAATTTTATCGCAAAAAAGAGAAAAATGTACATAATAAACAGAAAATTCAAGTTTTTTCTATAAATACATGATTTATTTTCATCTTGTGGCATGAAAATTACCATATTTCACTCGTGGCTACCGCCACTCATGAAATATTTATTTTCATACCACTCGATGAAAATAAATCATGTATTTATAGAAAAAACTTGAATATCCTCTATATATTTGTATTTACAGAATGTTTTATTATAACTGGTAGCTCATGTATTGATCCCTCCTACGTAAGTCCTCAAACCTTTTCCTAGAATTACCCTACATTCCTTACATTTCATACAGTACTTCAAACTAAATATCTGGTTACACTAAATGACATAAATGCACTTATCCATCTTTCAATCTAGACAAAACCATTCATAAATTAAGGTAACATTTTTAAGTACTGACAATAAAGCCACCATCATAGACTGCACTGGTTGCATTGGTTAGTTTCAGTTGCTGTTCGCAGGCTAAAAGATAACAATATTCCATTATTGAATTTGCAATTATTACATAATAAGTGCTTCCCTTTCATTGAATTTCTAAATCAAATATTTGATTTAGGTGGTATGAGAGGGCATTTAAACTTATTCAATTAATTAACATAGGATATTTTGTTTCACATACCAAGAAGTTTTTGTCCGCACTAAAATGATAGCATTAATGGACAAATCTTTTCAAAGGTGTTCAAGAAAGATGTTAACTGCTCAACTAAATTTGAACCATAAATTTGATCTTTTTTTTTTGTAATTGTTACTGTTACAAAGTCTATATGCTAGCAACATAAAAGTCCTCTAACAACCACTTTAATACAAGTATACTTTAAGTATTAAATAAAACAACATTTAACGCATGATTTTCATCCTATTCAGAGTCGCCCTTTGCATACATGTGACAACTGAAATGGGCCGAAACTGGATTTTTAAAAAGTAATTTTTCAAGTTTTTTTCATGATTTTATTCTTTGTCGAGCAGTAACCTCTTTATAACATTTACATAATCCATTCTTTCAAACTAATATTTCACAAAATATTTAACTTCTCTACAGCAATACCTCTCTGTAACAACCAGATTAGTTGTCTACCAAAGGGTGGTTGCTCTGTACAGGTTGTGAGGTAAATATTTGTGTGTCTGCTATATTTATAGATTTAATCTCTCCTAAACTAATTAATTTCATACTTTCAAACTACTACAATCACTTATCACTTGTATATTGTTGTCATTTTCATTTTCTATTTTATCTATAAAACAAGATGAACAACTTGAGAAACAATGGTATATATGGTTGAATGGTGAATGACCTAAGTATCTACATCAGATGCTGGACAATTGTGTAAGATAAAATCAAAGTGACTTGTCAACTACTTGATGATGCTACAACAGTACTGCTCAGGAAAAACTTTGCAAAGTTTGCTGCGAGTGAGTGCAAGATTTATGTACCACAAATAACCATATAACTTAGTGTGTAACCACATATATCTATATAACCAACTTTTATGGTTCCAGATCTATTTATACACCATAAATAACCATATAACCGAGTGTATACCAAATATATCAATAAAACCAACTTTAATGGTTCCAGATATATATATATATATTTACCACAATTAACCATATAACTGAGTGTGTACCACGGTTTTGGATCTATCCATGTACCACAACTAGCCCTTTAACTGAGTGTGTACCACTTTTATGGTTTCAGATCTATCTATATACCACAAATAACCATATAGGTTAGTGTGTACCACATATATCTATATAACCAACTTTTATGGTTCCAGATCTATCTAATATATTATACCACAAATAACCATATAGGTTAGTGTGTACCACATATGTCTATATAACCAACTTTTATGGTTCCAGATCTATCTAATATATTATACCACAAATAACCATATAGGTTAGTGTGTACCACATATATCTATATAACCAACTTTTATGGTTCCAGATCTATTTATGTACCACAAAAAAACATATAGCTTAATGTGTACCACATATATCTATATAACCAACTTTTATGGTTCCAGACCGCTAAATGAAATGCTTACGCTCCCCTACAAGTCAACTTTCTAATTCAATACACTCAGCAATTTGCAAGTTGCAATGGAAAGTCCCCTAAAGTAATCTGGTACATTTCATGCTAAATTTGCATTGCCAATTTGTGAGTGATAACAGAATTTTACATGGAAATCTGTTGAGATAGCACTGAATGTGTTTTACCTGGGTATTCTTTGACGGTAATGGATTAGGTAAATCTGATTTATTTTTATCTTTATAATCAAAATGAAAGTGATCCAACATGAGTTTAAAGAATGTTAAACTAGTTTCACATGTACACACACACACACAACAATGTTAAACAGCCAATATTCTTCATACCTAGCCAAAATTATCTTGCAATAATTCATAAAACAGATCATTAATAAACTCTAAGGCATCCTATATGTAACACTGAAATTTTATATGATACCTTACATACCAGTAAATGTTTTTAATGTTTAATGTTTGTGGGCTGACAAAAGCCAAAGACATGGACCAAGCAAAAAGTGAAGGGTAAATGAACAGACCGAAATTAAAGCTTAAAATAAAGACAGTAAATAACGAAATCATCGAGTACAATTTTGTCTTGCAATTACAAGCACTTGTTACCTCTGATCACTGTAAATTAATCTTGGGAGTCTATGTATTTTAACTTATACCTATTTTTTGGATAATACTTGTTTATACATTGTGATAAAGGATATAGTACATGTTAACTAAACTAACCTGGATTCAGACAAAACTGCATTTACTAACCCGGACCTGGATTCTGCTAGGACTGCACACAAATACTAAAATGTAATAAATCCGACCTGGATTCAGACAAAACTGCATTAACTAACCCAGACCCGGATTCTGCTAGGACAGCAAACAAAGAGTTTAAGATTAACATTTACTAAATCAGACCTGGATTCAGACAGGAGTGCAAACAAAGACTTACATTAACTAAATCGGCCTGGATTCTGATAGGACTACACACAAAAGCTAACAATAACTAAATCAGACCTGGATTCAGACAGGAGTGCAAACAAAGACTTACATTTAACTAAATCAGACCTGGATTCTGATAGGACTACACACAAAAGCTAACAATAACTAAATCAGACCTGGATTCAGACAGGAGTGCAAACAAAGACTTACATAATTAACTAAATCAGACCTGGATTCTGATAGGACTACACACAAAAGCTAACAATAACTAAATCAGACCTGGATTCAGACAGGAGTGCAAGCAAATACTAACATTTACTAAATCAGACCTGGATTCAGACACAACTGCAAACAAAGGTTACCATGAACTAAATTTTACCTTTCCCATACATGCCATAATTTTTACACTCATTTCCGGGACACTTTTCATTTGGAGGTGGGGCATTAATCAGCAAACATATTTTTTTTAATTTACATAGTGGCATTCAACCTATATTACCTGTACAACTTGCAAATTTAATGACACCATAAACAAAAGACAGAATGTCAATAATTATTAATAGTTTTTCTATCTTTTTTAAGTATTTAGGCATCGTTAATTCAATCGGTCACAAAATAGGAAAAAGCTATGTTAAGTAATGACAATTAGCCATGTCGTTTACCTGAAACATTCACTGAATCTTGTAGATTTTATCACCTCAAATTTAGCGGTAATTTTCACGGTGTTTGACCACTAATAACTGCCTCCAGGCGGATTAAATTTATACTAGCCAGTTGTTAATTACAATGTATGACACCTTCGCTCAGGAAGGGGTAAACTATTAATCTTTTAATTATTCAAAATTATTGCCGATAATTGTTTGTTGGAAGGGGCACGTAGATATACCAATCAAAGGATTAGTGTCACCATTGCAATGCTGTTAGGTGATAATCGTTCGTTATTAGCGTTCTAGACTAGTTTATAAAAACTTGACAATAAAATTATATAAAAATGTAAAATTTCTTGCTTCAAAGTAGATTATTTTAGAATTTTTTTTTACCGGGACATAAATTATCTCCGGGACACCTCCGGGACAGACACCTTATTTCCGGGACTGTCCCGGGCATCCGGGACGTTATGGCATGTATGCCTTTCCTCAAGCCATTTCAATCAAACAAGAGTAAAGGATAAAATACACATATTGTGTCTGTTAACAGATTAAGAAAGTTGTAAGAGGAGCCTCAGCTGTTGTAGGCATCATAAAACAGGAATAAAACTTTTACAAATTATTCACCACTGTCCAATAATCTGAAATCAGACTGTCTATTGAAACAGATTTTGTTTGATTTCCAGAGGTTTGTATTTTCTTTTGTTTAGTAGTAACAAATCAAAGGGATGTTTTGAAAAGTAAGCCTCATGAGTGAAAAAATATCATTTCTGGTCCAACTTCTGAGCATACAGTTTCTAAAATAATATACAGATGACAAAAAATAGCCCTGAAAGGTACAATGGTTCTAGTTTGCTGAAATAAGTCAAATGAACTGGTACTTCAGTTATTACTTACTCTTTAAAATTCTACTTGCAAAACACAACATTGGTCAATGCTTCATTCAGATGTGAAGTACTGGCAAGTAGCTTTCCAGGAAAATGATAAACCTATATTGTAACAATAGATGACTAGTAACAATAGTAATTCTTCTTACCATGAATCATTCCAAGCAAGTATGATTGGTATTTCTGTTGTTTTTTTCCAGAAAAAAATAAAATACCAGCAGATTTTTTTAATTTATTGTGTGTGTATCTCTGAGGATAGTATGTAATAGATATGACTTTACTACATGAAGGAAAGTTCACTAACCTTTGATGTTAATAAATAAATATGTAAATATCTGTAGAGTGACTGGTATAATAAAGAAAAACATAATATATAAGATATTTCAGCATGTAACACAGGTAAACATTCCTCCAGAACAATCAACAGGTGTCATAATAATTAACACATGCTGGTCTAGGAATGCAGTAAAAACACATACAGACTGTATATACTGTAAGAAACCAGGCATAAACAACTTAATGTGACCCATGTAATCTGTCTAGCATCAATACCTAACTCAATAATAATAATAACAACATGCTATATTTGTCTAAGTTTAAGGCATTTCAATATAAAAATGTGGAAAAATGATCTACAAAAACAGTGAAGAGCCTGGTTAGACTGCGTAGAAGTGCAGGCTGGCCTGGCTCTATACCAGTGGCAAAAACATATCACTAATCCTGTTCCATCATGTTCAGGGTTATAATAAAAATTTGTATAAATATGTATACATACATTAAACTTAATGCAACATTAGTATAGAATGAAATAAAGCTAATACTATACAAATGGTTAAGTTCATGAATGTTTATAATTTTGGACAGTAATCAAAGAAATGGTGAAAATATATAACCAAGCTAAAATGTCATCAACCCAAGTCCTCACATGTATGTATGTCTGTTGATAACCAGACGAATATTGGAGACAATTAACAAACCTTCAGCCTGCATGATAATTATTCCTTAATACAGACAAAATCATTGATATATACTGGACTGACCTGTGACAAACAAAATTTGTGTATTCAAACATGAAGCCACAGTGTCTTTCAATTTCAAGATCACTGAGAAAAAAAGCAAGGGAAGATTTCAGTTTGTGAAATCACCAGTATTTTCAACCGTTATGAATATACATGTATATTGCAGGGATAAGTGTTGATTTTATTTTTTTTAATTATTTGGGATTCATGAACATTTCAACATGCATAATGTCTTGAAATTATGATGAATATGGGTTATAATCTTTGATCAAACATACTCTCACCATTATATATGTGGTACAGATGACAAGACTGCGTATTCTAGGCTAAATGAGGATCCATCCGCCCTTTCAGGCACTGACAGTACGGACCCCTCTGGTACAGATCACTTTTGTATTGCATTTGTACTGACATGATATTCCTTGTTATCATGATAAATTACATATAGTCTTATAATTATTATCATTCTTAGAATATGGTGATTTAGATAGTACTTTGTAAAATAATAATATTGAAATATCAATTTTAATTTGGTTTCTGGTATAAACCTTGTCTGTTTTTTCGTACAAAGAAAAAATATTTCATATGTTGAATTTTATCCTAAAAATGTTCACACCAAGTACATGTATACAACAATTATATAGAATAATCCCTATTGAATAAATTAGTAATTCATATTTTTTTTTGTATATTTTTCTATTTTATTTCTCAACTCACAGTTTCATCAATAATACTTAATGGCTTCATTATTTCGTAATTACACAGCCATTATCATTTCAAGTAAGAATCAAACAGGACTGGAACTTGAAATTTTCTCAATATACATATGAACAGGGTTCAAGAATTTTACAGAAAATCTGACATTTTAGTATCATTAATAAACTTTAAAGTTCCTATGGCTTTACTAGTTCTGAAGAAGTAAGAAAAAAAACACACCTTTAATAAATGGTTAAAACAATATCCTGATTCCATAAAAATTACTGTTGACAATTGAATTACAAAAATATTGGCAGGTAATTATTTCAAATCTCAACAAAAATGACTCATTTACACAAAAATCATTGTTTATTACTTTACAAATGTTACCAAAAATAATTTCTGACAACTTACTGTTTTCAGCTCCACTTTTTTAGCCATTTTCCCCATCTTATTTCTTTGTCATAGCAACAGATTATAAAATGATTAATAAATCTTATATGTGTCCATAAAGTTTTTCTTCCTGGCAGAGTAAATATATTTCCTTTACTCATAAATATTTACAGTTCACATCATGACCAAAAATTTCCAATCCGAATAATTATCATTTATAGCTTCAATCAAACACACTGAATCAATAATACGATATAGTCTGATACAGTCCGATATAGACATACACTGTCTACAGTATCAGTAACAAATCATCACTTTATAGCACAACAACAATTAGTCAACAATAAGCCTTGTTCAAGCTAGACACTATGACTGACAGTAGAGAGATAAGATAGACCTGTGGATTATAGAGAGAGTTATCTGACAGCTAACCTAGGAGAGTTCCTTCACTGTTCAATATATACATCAGTTCCGTTACCCATCCCCTAAATATCTAAAATGGACTTGTCCAGCTTCCTATCGGGACAACTATTCATTTCTTAATCTGGACAACAACAATTTATCAATTTAAGGGAAAACTGACTGAATAGCAAACTAAGCAGACTATGATGATGGATGTTATCACTTTGGTGCAATATCAGAATAAGTTCTTCTACATTTAATAGGAGTTAATCGGTTATTGCACTATGATGACAGAAATGCTGGTTGATTTTGGTCTGCATAATTCCTTAAGGCCATTATTTTTTGATATTTCGGTTTACTGACCCGCCGACTCTGTATTTTGGGAAAATGAAAAAAAAAAAAAAATCTGCCCCCCAAAAAAATCTGTGTTGTCTTGAAATACGCTGCTAATAAGGACTTGTCAAAGAAATGTCGCGGTAAGTATTTTAATTAACTGTTAAACCTACCATATGCCAGACTATTTTACATACGATTTATACAGTGAGATACGCAACCGGTTATCTTTACTCGAGAATAGCCTGTCGTCTGCTAGTTGGGGAAAGTGTTTATTGGTGTATTATGAAAGAATGTCTGTTAAATGGGGTCAAGCCATTCTCACAGAATTATAATTAGGCTTTGATCATATTTCATCAATGCATTGAAGGTCGAAATGCGTAAAAATGTAAAAAAAAAAAAAAAAAAAAAAAAAAAAAATAAAAAAAAACAAACAAAAAAAAAAAACACGCCAAATTACGTAAGCAATTACATTCAAGGACAGAGCGAGAGAAATCTGCTGCAATTGACAAGATCAGTATTTTCAGATTTAACAAAAAAAAATTAGTCTTTAAAAGCAGATTGAATACAGGTTTTCAAACAAACAAAATAAAAAAATGCCCGCACTTACTTTTAATAGATTTTTATGTCAAAAATTGACCTGCTTTTTATCCGATAAAAATATTTTCACAATGGGCAAAATTGAACATGACTTTGTGTAATCTTTTCTTGACACTTTTTTTTTTAACATCTGATCTATAAAGAAATGAGTGCAAGTCAGCTGATTTTCGGCACCTTTGATGATTCAGATTACACAGCAGTGTGTAAACATCAAAGAATGACAGATTCTTTTGAAGAGCTCGCTTGCCACTTGTCAAAAGTCATTGTGTGTAGATTTCATGTGTGTTTTTAAACAATGGCAATATGAGCAAAAGTTTTTTTTGTGTATTTAAACAATCTTTGGAATAGACAATCGGCGATGTATTTAATTTCATTGCTCTAGTAAGTACTATGTATATGTATGCACCACATTTATAGTTATGAAAACTTTTTTTTTTTTTTTTTTTTTTTTGCCGCCGCCGACCCTACCTTTTTTTGGAAAAAATCAGTAAACCAAAATATAAAAAAAAATTGGCCTAACCACCAACAGTTTCACCAATTGATTCATAAATTCACCCATTGTTAGAATACAGCCACAATAATACAACTGTTCTACATTACTTTAAAAAGTGTTAAATGCATAAATTTTTTTCCTTCAAAATTATATCACCTACATGTATATGTATTCTTAAATACCAGTCTAAAGAGGGATTGTAGGCATTTGATACCCTTATGAGTAAGATTAACGAAACAAAGGTACCATTTTATCTATGAACTTACTACCTCCTGAAAATCTCTTCCTTGATATTTTTTTCATTATTAAATATCCTCAAAATATATTAAATATTTTGCTATATTCTTTTGAAATATGCCTATAGACACACCTATTCATGAATAATCCTAAATTGTGGAAAGGTATGATAGTCCTATGAACATCCTTGGTATTGATAGATGCTGTCCACCCCCATAATGCACCACTGAGAGTCAATGATGTAAACTTGATTGAGAAGATGTAAATAAATTGTCTGATATCAGACATCACTCTAGTTGTATGATAAGGATAAGGAAAGGGTTGCAATGATTTTTATGGCCGAGTGAAGAGAAATTGATAAAATCTGGATACAAAGTTTTGGTACATTATATCATACAAATTAAGGGTCACTGCGTTGTTAAACACAGATGTTCCTATGCATGGTCTATTATTTTTTCTTTTATCCAACTCCCTAAACATAGCATGAAGGCAATAACAAACTGTAGATTAACCACTACCCTGGCGGAACCATCTGTGCAGTCTGGCTAAGGCTTTATACTGCTGACTGACCAGGTTCAAATTTTATCTTTCCCAAAAAATGGCAATGGACAGTTCCAAAATTGGAGTCAATTTAAGACCTTCAGCAAATTTAGGGTTGAACTATTCACTCACCCACAGCACAAAATGTAACACATAAAATAATGAATTTTCTCAGTGACCTTAACCTTGAAACAACTTTGCCTTAAAAATCATTTACTGACCACAGGTCAGTATCATATAAATACTGACCACCACTCTAAAGCCAAAACTAAGTATTTACAAAAGCAAGCAGTCAGTCTATAGACCTTCTCGCATTAAGATTAAAATGACTAAACTTAAGAAAAAAGACCATCCATTAGTTCATCAGAGGATGCTTACATAAGAGTGTTTATTTAAGATTCATTCTCCTGCAATAAGATGCCACCCCATTAAAAGACATATTGAAAGCTTCTTGTTAAATGACAAAACAAATATCACTATCAAATTTCCCTGATGACAGTTCAACACTTAAATGGTTCCAAGTAAATATACTTTAGAAATAGGACTCGTCACACAGTATGGCAAAATCCTCTTATACATGTAGTGTGCATCATGTATGACTTTTAGAAAATATTTTATAACAGTAACCAATAACAAAAAACAACTGTCATTTCTAGCCTAATGCTTATAGATAATGCAATTGGTATTCAAGTTCTGAATCATGCATTTTGAATATATGAGTGTTTAAGAATGACTTCCTAATCATCTTTTAATGGGGAAAATTTCCTATTCCTACAATTGTTTTATTGTTGATGACCGTTAAAATAGTTTTTAAGATTTTGTTTTCACTAACTTACTATATAATAGATTTTTTTTATCACGATAACATGTCAAAATAGATTTAAGACTATTAAGAGTTGCTAAACAGTTTATTGTGTTATTACCAACATTACTTCAAACATTATTTTATTAATCAAAGCACTCTTGGATCTGCTGAAACTAACCAGTACAGTTTGAAATGCTATATGATGCAATAAGTTGTGACCTTGAACCCATGACCTACATGCTTTACTAACACTGAACATACATGTATAGTACTTACAGGATCCTTGTCATCGACTCTACCACCATTCACTTGTATCTTTGGTTTACCAGCTGGAAGACCATGTGTGCTCGAGTTGGAAGGACGGCGTTTGATTAAACCTTTAAAATCTTCCCGAAATGATCTTGCCTTTTTTAACACTTTGGACCCGGAGGTCTTCTCTGAAAACAAAAACAAAAAAACAATAAGCTAATTAATTAATCTGTTTTAAATTCTAGTACATTATATAATAAGATTATAAACATACAGAAATGTGAGTTTTTAAATACATTACAAACTTAATATTGCAGTTTCTTCCCTTGGTAATACTGGTAGTACTAAAAATCCAATATAACATTTTCATCTGATAGCTAGAGAGTGTATCTTTAGATAGTTCCCTTAAATTAACAATATTTAGCTCCCTTGACGAAAATGTAAGTCATGACAAAGCTATATAACAATTTTCTAAGCTCTTAAAATTTTGAACCCCGCCCCCACAAAATAAAAATATTCCTTATGCTTTTCCTTTATGATCCTATAATAAAATGAAGTGACCCAGTGACAAGGACTTTGCTAATTTTGATCACACTACACAGAGTCAGAATTTAAACAAACTTTGAAGAGTCTAATAGTCCATCATACATTACAAAAATCTAAACTCTAGACCCTACAGATCCCAGTAAGAAGATTCTATGATCCAGATTATGCATTTAACTTGAATCATGCATTTGAAACACTTCAGGCTTTTTTTCCAGTGAGTAAGAAAATTTCCTTTATTTTGGTCCAACTACATATAAACTATAGTTTTGCAAATGGGGCAAAAAATATTTGATTAACATTGAAATTTTGGGGAAAACTGCATGATTCCAAATAAATTTCCTAGTGCAATCAGCCCTTAAAGGACCCCTGCTAATCCTGCACTTTGGCAGAGCTTTTGAATAAATGGACATTCCAGACAAGTTTTGAGAAAGTTAAATTAAGTGTCCCAGTAATTTCAGATATGTCCATTAAGTGGATAAGTCCTAGAAGCCCACTCTCATAAGCTACATACTCAAAACGAACTTAAAAGCACATCATTCTTTTTGTAAGAACATGTAATCAATTATATTTCTGTAAAAAAATATCATAATTTGTCTAAAGAATTTCAGAATTTTCCATGTTAATTATCATAAATTTATTAAATAATTTTCAAAACTGACCAGGCCCTTGTCTCAAGGTAATAAAACGTTTCCTGAGTTCTTCTGGCTTAAATCTCGAGATTTTCATTGGTCAATAAACATTCTGTGCTGGTTTCTGACCAATCAAATACCTGAGATCTGAGTTTGAGCTAAAAAATATTCTTAGGACATTGAGATCTTATGGAAACAATATGCCTACACTGAAGCTTCATGCATTTTTATTTTTAACAATTTTCTTCCCAACATAAATTTTTCAATCCCCTTCCCCTAAGAAAATCTGACAAAATAATATACTGTAATGTAAAAAATATTCAACAAAATGCAAGTTATAACTTATATTATATGTGTAATGTATATACAAATGCACTGTACTGACTACGGCACCTTGCCAATTACAACAAAATACTGCTTGCAGAAATAAGCAATTTAAAATTGTCTATTATCATATAATCATGTGTAGTGAAACATGGATTTTTCCTGCATATAAAAACAGGAGGAGATACAGATAGGAAATCTTGCCATGTACACAATGACAAACATCCAGTTAGAGCATTCGACATAGGGATGCATTTCAGGCCCAAGTTACAATAAAAGATAAATGAGAGTTGACTGCAGTGTAAGAACTGAGTGGAAACATTGTAAAAATGTTAGAGTATGAAGTTCATTGTTAAACCAGCTGCATGTCACATGTGCTAATGATTATCATTGTCTAACAAATGCTGTAACATTGTACTACAATAGTTAAAATAAAATGTGTACTACTGCCTAGTACAGTTCGTAGTAAAACAATGCCTAGTTTCCAGTAAAAAAATAAAAAGAGAAATAGGCAGGAATTTTAGGAATTAATATTTACACTTTGTATAGATCTTGAATATTTTTATATTCACAAATGGTTTTATTCGTCTCTAAAAAGGCTTATGCCTTTTATTTATAACTGTGCTCATTTTTTAAAAAATGAAAATGATATAAGGCAGACCATCAGGCAGTTTGACAGGTTACAAATATAATATGACTGGGGAGTAGTTTTCTATAAGGCCATGTACGCAATGGCATACTTTTTTCCAGGAAAGTAATGCCAAAATTAAAGAAATCAGAAAATAGGCTTAGGTTAAGAGGTAAATTAATGGCAATAAGATTGTTGTATTTTTGTTGTTGTTTTTTGTGTTTGAAAATGATAAGGAACATGTATACAAAAATATATAAAAGAATGATGTTAATAAATCATGTATGTGTGATGATTTACTTTTCTACCTACAGAGATTTATGTATCTCCAGTCTACCTGGTAACCTGTAACTTCTATTTTCTAACAGCCTCCTGAACATATATTTCTATGAGTTTTATAATGAGTTATATGATGCCAAAATGCACTCTTGCAATCCAGGGCAAAAAATAGGAATCTCGTCACTTAACAAGCTTTAATTTTAATTATGATAAATAGTTTCTGCTTCCTTAATTTGATTGCAATATTACAGATCATAGTACATGTACTAGGTAACTGAGCCAGCCCAGTCAGTTGTTGAAATAAGAAAAAAAAAAGTAAAATGCTGATTGACTGTGTAAAATATTGCAGCACTAGTACCAAACATTATCATAAGACTGTCACTCTAGTTACATCCCCGTACATTCACAGTTCACAAATAACCATTCATGATAATTGATCAGAAGCATTGCAAAATCAGGACAACTCTAATTTAAACTTGCAATCCAAAGAGGGGTTTTCAGGACCTTTTCAAACATGCAAAGAATGGTCAGACTAACACTTGGAGAATAACCAAAACAAAATTTCCGCACACTCAAATATATATTGCTCAGTATTCAAATTTATTTAAAGCAGGTACCTATCTTTATGCTCATTTATTCTGATGAACATGTAGTAGGTCATGTGATTATCATAATTATGTGATAGCACCGAATAAATTATGATCAAAAACATTTTTTTTTTAAATGCAAAATAAAAACAATAAGGTTACTGAACATACCAGATGATTCACTATGTTTATACTAAGCATTGTGTCATGCTTTAGGCACTGATTATATTGTTCAGGTATCTTGGACATTATTATTCATAGTGCACAAGTCTTGACAAATCTTCTGAACAAGCAACTTATTAATAAAAGGATTTAACGAAGTCCAAAAATAGACATTCACATGATAAAATTCACATAAAGGTCATATTTCACATAGATTTTAAACCTTTAAATGATATATAGAATGTACGGTTTACATTTGAAAAGATTAAGTCCAGATTTCATTCTAATATTTTGTGTTAATTGACAATCAATTATCATGACATCATATTTGTGAGCTGTAAATAACAGTTAGTAAGATATTTTGCCACTATCATGACTATGTAAATTTTAGAATGAGAATACCAATCAAATATCATAGCTCAGATCCAAAATCTGTCTGGAGAATACATGTACCTGCCCATTTGGCAATAACGAGGCCTTCAGAGTGCTGAGTTGCTGCCCATGGGTGAGTACCTAAGGGACAGATATTCTTATTCAAACCGCAAATATATAGATCTCAGACATTTTTCTTGCATATTTTCACAGTATTCTAAATAGTTTACATCAATGTATAAATTTATCATGGCAATTAATGTCTTTTTTTTCTTTCAATAGCATATGAATTCACCACTTCATTCATATTTGGTAAAATAATGTCATCCTAAGCATACAGTTCAATCCTAAAATGACATTAATTTAAAGCATGGTACCCATTGGGCACCCCTAATGACAAATTTTGCAATTTCCAGCATGGGTAAAACTAGCAGAATCGTCAGTCTGATATGCAAAAAACATTTTTCTATTCTGATCTTGATGACCTCCACATCCCAATTATGAACAAAAACTTCTTCAATTATGTTGTGTTATGATTTGATTTCCTTATCATTTTTTTAGGAATCTTAATTTCAAACAAGAAGAACTGCCAGCGTTTTTTTTCTCTACTCTGGGAATGGTGCCGGTACCAGACTGATTGGGACAAAAAGCGTTATTTTGACTTAAATAGGGGGAAAAAAAATTATACATTTTTAAGCTACAAAAAAGATTAGTCAGCATGAATAAAGATAGCTAACAGCTTCCACTGTCTAAGTAAAATTATTGAGTGGTAATTTATATGAATATCTTAGATTTAAATGATTTCAGAGAACTCAGTTGGCCTTCTGGGAATTTGAACAGCCATTTTGGGAATTTAAACATTGGAAATTGGGAATTTTAATGTCTATTTTCTATTGGGAACAGTACCATTTTAGGGTAGTAGTTATATAAAGAAAAAACACTGTAAAGTGATGTTCTATCAGGGCACACATTTTTTGTAATAGATCTGGATATATTCTGTAATTTCATTCACTCACAATATATAGCAAAACGTGCAGTCCAACTAATTAGACTTGTCAAAGAGACATCGAGATAATTTTGGACGGCGATGTCTTTTTCCAATGGTTTGACAGTATGAAAAATAGTCTGTAAAATGTTAAAATGGTCAAACCGTTCACGCCAAATTAATTAGGCTACAAAATGTGTAGTCCAACTAATCGTACTGCGCGACGAGATATTGTGCTATTTTCGTGTCTGGGCAATATCTCGCCTCTAAAGCGAGATTCTGCCCCAGAACGAAAATATCTCAGAATCAAGCTTTGGCACGTCAATATATTTTGACTACAAAATGTGTAGCTTGAAATTAGTTTTAACATTGCATTAAATAAAGATATTAACTTCTAAAGGGCTGATAAAAGTGAGTGATAATTTAACGATGCTGTAATGATTTAAGTTTTACATGTTATAAGGAAGGATATTTGTGTTAATATGATACTATTACTGAATAACATAAATTGTGCTGCTGTTAATGAATGAATGGAAAAACAATAATCATGGCCTCTATGGATGCATACCTCCAATAATAAACAAAATAGAATGCATTACTTTATCATAAATGTGTGGACTCAATATAAATGAAGATATAGCTTTAACCTACATTTAAGAAAAGTGAGTCATCATTCCCCAAGAACTGTCAAATTTGCAGGAAAATTAATACTCACCGTGTTTTTCGCCTTTCCCAGACATATCCTTGTATTTTTAGTATTCATTCATTTACATGATACAAAGAATCCAAAGTCATTATTGTTCATGATATCTGTATAAAACGTATACAATAATACGAGGATCATCATTTAATTATGAATAAAAATTATCAAGTTTCCATCTTCCGTATTTTGGTTCATTTGACTGGTTAACAGATATTATTCTGCATCTGTAAATTACGCCAATTTAGCGAAAGGAGAGTCAAACTCCTCACAACGATTATTTCCCTTGATCCAAGCTACGTCTTCGTTAATGACATCAGTTTTAATATTTATATTCCAGTTCTTAGAAATTAATAGATTAAAAGTCCAGTAAACATTTAGTGGCGGGTATATAGAACAGGATTGGCTGGAGGCTGACATGTTATGAAAGCGTAAAATTTTAAAAGTCACTATCAAAAACACATTTGGCACCAACACATTTTGATATACATTTTCAACTATGATTTTATAATTATTTTCCAGACGGGCAGATGCCCTTTAAAGGAAGAAGGACAAAAAACCCACACCTCAAAATTTTTTAGAGTGGACAAAACCCCACACCTAAATTTTATAGAGTGGACAAAACCCGACAAAATATGTGATAACTAAAGGAAATATTTATTTTATATGATAATTATTGTAAGATGAGAAACTACTTTTTGCTCTTTTTGCAGAGAGCTTAGATATTTGGCGCGAGTCTTTAAATCAATACAGTTTATTATATTTCATTATTTGAATTGATTCTGGTTTTTATTGATGTTGTGTTGGGTTGGGTTTTTTTCAACGATAATATTATCGAAATATTCTTTTTTTATAAATGTCAAATAAATACATTTGTTACTCATCAGGTAAAGACCCTAAAGAACGCACAGACTGGCAAAAACGTCGGTTTCCCCCACTCATCAATAGAGAAAAAAGTAGTTTCTCATCTTACAAATAATATATCTTCATCATATCTTCACATTTTTAGAAACGTTCACACGCCATTGATTACTGTAATTTTTATCGTATAAGTACTTAATCTCACACCCAACCTATTCTCAAACCTTTTATTCATGAGCAGGTTATTTTTTTTTCAGTAGGAGTGAATATGGTGTCATCAATTAACTAGTGTGCATAAAAAGTTAAGGTTCTGACAGACATGTCTGCTGCTGTCAAATCAAAACAATACATAAGAACGGATATTTACATTACATATGTTGTTACTTAGCGTCAATTTCATA
This sequence comes from Ruditapes philippinarum, assembly GCF_026571515.1. NCBI lineage: Eukaryota > Metazoa > Mollusca > Bivalvia > Venerida > Veneridae > Ruditapes > Ruditapes philippinarum. Next base: position 171,502 of record NW_026852000.1, on the reverse strand, counting down.
CAAATTACTATTACCTTTGTTAGTCCTGTAAATAAACCCTTAACTAATTGTAAATATGAATATTGGAAGCAAAATTATCTTAAAGCAGATACCTGACACATCACTTCATTGGCTAAACTAAACATTAGAATTTCAGAGATACTTGAAGAGGTTTGAGATTAGGTTCTTTATTTTAAGAGACCATGTCAGTTTTACAAAAGAGGGTTGTGCTTTATAATTGTTGAATTTCAGCCAAATTTTACAGAAATGTTACATAAAGATTAAAGCGTACATTTGTAAAGATTTTTATAAAGATATATATTTTATTTATACATACTCATCGACCTCTTGAATTCTTAGAGGTTTGGGAACTGGTTTGTCCACGATTTAAGCATTGCGCCTGTCGGTACAAGTCAACCCGACCCTAAGTCAACCCGGCCTCAAGTCAATCCGGCCCCAATTTTTATTATTAGTTATTTGCCACTAATTTTATTCATTAACTTTTTCTTCTCAAGAAATAATGTGAATAATTATTATTACAAGATAAAAAAAAGATTCATGATATCTAGAATCGCATTAGCCGTTGTCATCAAAACTAGTAAACTAATGTGTTTTATTGTTTAGTTAACAACTTATTTAAATAAAAGGTGATGATTTAAAAAAATCATTGAAAACATTCTCTTGAGCTGTTTATCTTGATAATTATTCACATCATTTCCTGAATAGAAAAAAGATAGAAAGATAATAAGAAAAACTGAAAAAGAAGTGCTATATTAATAATATTAAAACGTTTCTCTCTTCTTTCGATTTCGGGTCTATACCTACAAACACAGTTTTAATAATGGCTGAGTGTTGCGGACAGCTCTTTGTAGAGGTGCATGTGGGAAAAGAAAACACATAGAGTAACCACGGATGTAATATAAAGCCGTGGAGTAAGTCCTTAAATATTTCCAAAGTTAGTTATTAAAAATATTATTTCATTATTTTTCTCTTGATTTACTAGTATAGTAACGGTACCAAAATAGACATCATAAGTTAAAGCATGTTCATGTTTAGAATAATATATTTTCGACTTTACATCAAATAAAGACATGAAATATTTGTTTATTGATTCCTCTTACTTATTTGTTCATCACGTTTGAATAAATGCATATGTTCACACATAATTATTGATGATTTATAATCATTCATCAACACTATTATGTATAAAAGCCTTAACTGGTGCAATTAAATTACCGACAAATTATAGCCTAATAATCACTTTATTATATGGTTCATAATCTTCAATTGGTACATTTAAAGTTTTAATTAATTATTTGTAAAAATAAAAAAATACATTTTTTGAAAATCTTTTTTTAATGTGTGTAATAAATTTATCATTATAGACAAAAGGGAAACTGAAAGAAGCAAAACTTCGTCTAAAACATAATAATTTAATTTAATAAAATATTCTCTGAAAATCAATTTTGGGGCCGTATTGACCAATTTTGGGGCCGGATTGAGTTGAGGCCGGGTTAACTTGGGGCCGGGTTGACTGTAATTCGTGCCTGTATATGTGGAGTGTTGATATAAAATTCAATTCGTTTTCATTTTTCTTTATTTGTTTCTCATATTTTGATATGAATGCTTACCTTTCCTACATCGAAAATGATCTTTCCGCTTTTGATGCTGATTACGCACTTTAGGAATGCGTATCTTTGCTCCTGATTAGAATGTAACCAGTCAAATTATATTAAAACATTCAAGATGGCGCTGAAGAAAGCTGTCAACGATAGTAAGTTATATTTTAACCACTAGTCAGTTAGCTGAACTTGTTTATGTTAGTATATACAATGGGATATTTAATATGTATATAACACCAACTCTTGCTTTGCCAAGTTTCTGTATTTATGGTCTGTTGCTTACAAATTTAAGCAAATAAATGGTTTAATTCTGCCTGGTAGGCAATATTCTGATATTTTTTCAATAAATAGCCCTACGATATTCTTGCAAACTGGTTTAAAATTAAATGATCGAAGTTATTATATAGTTCACCATTGATCTTTTAGTTACAGGAAGTGAAAGAAAATGTTAAAGTAAGAGCTGACGAATCATTTGCATCAATTCATTAATTGCTATAATAAGGGGTGTAAATTAATATGAAATTAGGCAATGCCTATACACCGATAAACACTTTCAGAACTAGCAGACGACAGGCTATTCTTATCAGTAGTATTTCGAGTAAAGATAACGGGTTGCGTATCTCACTGTATAAATCGTATGTAAAATGGTCTGACATATGGTAGGTTTAACAGTTAATTTAAATACTTAGGTAAGTTAGGAGTCAAAAGATGTGTTAAAGTTTATACTGTGATGAAGCTAAGATCCAAAGCTTTCTATTGGTGTAATACATTTTAAAATCGGACATTTAATCACAACAAACCAGCGGTTTAAAAATGGCTTATTTTGTATTGTTTTAGCATAAGCGGTATTCATTTTACTCGAAGGTAAGGGAAGCAACTCGTATTTTTCACTCGATATACCTCGGTTATTTACGTAGATCATATTGAAGGTGTTTATGGGTGTATTAACGGGAAAGTTGGTTAAAATAATTATTCGTTTTTTATTTTACATTTTCCGTTTTAAAAGTGTTGTTCGGTTTTTCATGCACTGCTTCCAATTTTAATGGGAAGACCTCGACAATTGTTATTGAACCGAAAAATTGCGATTGTTCTCTTATTGAAATAGATATCTCGGTGTACTGGCATGCGAGCAGTTCCCGTACAAAAATCGTAGTGACTTAAACATTATTTTTTGTTACGCTCACTCACCACAATTTGAATGTTACACATCAATATTCAGCTCGTCACACAAATCATGGAAATTCCATCATGTTCTAAACATAGTATAACCCTTAGTTATGAGGCCTCATATGGGGTACCGAAATTATCTATTATTTTGTATGAAGAGAAGTAGTTCCCGTACATAAAATCTAACCCATTATAATTATACAATTTTATTATATCGGACCTATTTTTCATTTACAATTGTTGAACAGACCATTATCTAAGAGATAAATAGATGTAATTCAGGAAATAGAGCGTAGACTAAACGCGGATATCAATTACCCGGTACCGTTACCCCAACGCATTCACATGCAATAGCATGCTTGTATGCATTATATTTTACGCATCAAAGCCATAAAATTATTATATATAGTAATATTGGTCAACATTCTGATAATTAAACAAGTTTACATTACATCTGGAACATACGATACGGGGACGGGAAACACAGAGATTATCGCTCCTTATGTTTTCGTCCAATCAGGAATCAGCGCCGCCATTTTACAATTTTAGTTCAAAGCGGAGGAAATGTTCGGTCAGAAAATCGATCGGTATGTTTACTAAATGGGGTTGAAGTCCCCAGAAAGTAAATGAAATAATTCTGTAAGTATCATGACATTGATCCGATGTATTTTTAACATGGTGTATAAAGTATCTAATGTGAAAAACTGTGTCTGTTGAAAGAATAAAAATTTCAATCGAACTGATGTTTTGTGTTGATCGCCGTGAAAGGGTAATTTTTGTCTGCAAAACTTCGTTTAAATAAGTAAATTACAAGAAAACTGACAGAATATTTTGATAGATCCTTTAAATATCTTTGGTTTAACGTAAAGATTATGGAATTTTAGTGAGATAAAATGAAATTTTACGAGTTCCAATTTTATGAACTGTGACAAAAATCCGAAAAATAAAATGGCGGAATGCAAACGTGATGTACATTTTTTGTCCCGTAAATGGACGTTATATGTTAATTAAATTTGTCCCATGTTAGTATTTTTTAGTAAAACATAAACATATCTATAGCAAGAAAATAAAATTGGATCAATTATCTTGTAGGATTTTTTCATTACGCAGTGTCAAATTTCAACAATTTTTTGGTGAAATCTGAAACCAAACCATAAATTGACGAATTTGCAGTTAAGTCGTTTGATATTTAAAAAGTAGAAAAAATAATGTTTTAGAAATAGGTATGGTTTCTTTTAATTTTTGAAAACCATAATTTGTTATCTGAATGAAAAAAAATCAACATCTTTATTAAAAATTATAGATTCCTTAGCTGTGTCATTGGATATCATGAATGATATCCTGTCATGGTGTCAATTGTTATTTGCACTTTTAAAGTCTTTTATTTCCTTATTTTTTGTATAATATTATTTCAATCTTAATTGCAGGTTTATCGAAGATTGAAAACTTTCCATCAGATGCTTTCTTCACAAATTTCTTTTTGCTTGAGAATACCAGTAATGATGAACAAGATACTGAGTGTAAGGTCACAAAAGATACCATGAATTTGTCGATTCAGATTGAAGGATTAAAATATGTATTCGTATCACAGAGAAAATGAAGTTGGACCTACTTGTGCATTCATATATCTGATGAAACATTTTTTCAAAGCCGCATGCCTCCAGATTACCCAAAATATTTCAAAGAAATTACACTTGGAAAAAAACATACTAAAACTTTAAGAAAAAGTAAACAGATCAAAGATTCAAGTGATAATTTATATCTTATGTGCAATTAATGACTGTATATTGCAGTATTTATCACCATATTTATACTGCATTACTAACGCAGTAGGGGCCATTCATGCACATTTTGACTTCTTTTTGGTAATTTATGTAGATTATAAGTGCCGATTTCAATGTGTCAAGTATTTCTTTGTTCATTTCACAATATTTTTTGTATTTGTATTCCAATTATGTTTACATTTGTACAGCTAATATTCATAAGATGAAATAAATATTTAAAAAAAATTGTAATGTGTAATATATTGATAAAGTGTTTTTTATCAACTAGGTAGTCCTTCATGCTGCCTAGCCTTTTAATAAACGAGTAAAAGAATTTTAATAAGTCAGTGGTTCAGTATAAAAAATCACAGATATATTGTCCACTGGTCTGATGCATATATATACATACAGAAATGTCACATGACAAATGGGTCGAAGCTGGAACTCTAACAATGGGTATGCCGGTTGATGACCAGTATGACGTGGCAATTGCAAATATGAATCTTAGTTGTTATACTATTTACAATTGAAGAAGACCACAGAAAGAAACATTGCATAAAAAAAGTTTTTCTAACCTTTAACATTCTTAACTCCATGTTTATTCCTTAAATGTCCTCTAATACCCGATACAGAATTGTATGACTTATCACACTGATCACATACATAAGTTTTTCTTTTATCATCTTTAGATTTTACACTTATCTTATCCTCATCATCAGAATTTTCATATTCACTAGCTGTAAATTCACCAAGAAAAAAATCTAAATCAATATCCTCAAAGAGAACAAAATCCGATTTTCCATATGCCATATTGCAGTGTATCAGTATGTATAAATTTCATATATGAACATTGCATCTTAAATGTTATCTTTTTATGAAAAATTTGAGTTATGATTTATAATTAAAACTGTCATTCAATAGCATATTTTAAAAGGGCATTATTGTGTGAAGTAAGAAAACAATCTATTCAAAAATGAAGATTAAAGCTAAATAAGAACATAATTACAAATATATGTGAAAAATATGTTTAAAAATCAAAGATTATCAAAGGCCATGTTGAAAACAAACATGAATAAAACAAAGGTCAGACATTTTATTAAACCAAAAATTATTACATGTTATAAACATGTTTATATAGCAGCTGTACACTTTAATTACATAAATAATAAGTCACAATACAAAATAATTTCTATGTTTATTGACACATTTGACATAATTATATTCTATAATTAATATAAACCATGTAATTAAAGCTATAATTGAAATTTAATGATTAAGTTATTTCTGAACGTATTTTAATTACAAAACGTAAATTTTCTATCATAATTAAATATGGTAAATTACTTTTCTGTATCTGTTTCATATTTATTAATATTTAATATTTTTAAAATTGATCCAATGAAAAAAGTATTTAAGAAACCAACAACCTTTTTTCCTACTATTTTGATTTTGATTGCCCACCTCCCAAAATCACCGGAAAATTTATGCACGGAATATATCCGATCAACCCGGCATGTACCGTGATTACGGCGTTTAAACACGGCGCTTATCGATCGATCGATTCCAATTGGACACCAACATTGGCACTGATAAGAAAGCGCGAGTGACATATCCCGTTATAGTACATCCCAGATTACATTGCCTACTTATTTGTAAACAGGTGGTATTAGTGGAAAACCCTTTAACAAGCCTCACGTGTAAGTATTTTTGCGCATGCGCACAAGGACGGAATCCCCCAGAGAAAACATGGTCACGTTTTGACGACGCACAGGTGAAAGTGATTTAAGATGAGACTTTATATACGTACTGCCGAACTGACACTTAGATTTTGTCTCGTTTATGTATCTGCTTGATTTGAAATGAATTTTTGAAGAATGCAAGTAAAAATCAAGCGTTTAAATGAAAAATACGGGTACTGCTTCTGTACGGGAACTGCTCGCATGCCAGTAACCTAAATTGGGCAATATAAGAACAAATGCCAATGGCATTTTCAATAAACTACAGTAATCTATAATTATACTTGATATAAATTACTACAACTATTTTAAAGTTACTTTCAGTTGATTTCTAACAATGTAATCGTTCAGCAGTTGCCAAATATAAACAAATTATAATGGCTGATGTAAAATCTTACTACGATCTGAAAACGTCATATAAATTTGGCGATTCTGATTGGTTGCAGAAAATTTTTAATTTTGGCGGGATTGTGACATAGTATGTTGGAGTAAATATTTAATTTTGGCAAGATTGTGACGTAGTATGTTGACCTTGTTCGGCAGTAAAAGTAGTAAGATAACAGACGGCGACTGTCAAATTATTTTAAGCAACAATTACAATCAAATAGAGGAAAGTATAGATAAACTTGAAATTGCATTAGGTAAAACACCCAATTTTCTCCATGTCATATAATATAATTTTTAATGTTTACCAGCCGTATCTCCATCTTTAACGCAGAAAATCACTCAAGTTGTTAATATAGACCGTGGGACATAAACATGACTAACCTTCACCTCTGAAATCTCTCGTGAATGATGAAAAACAAAACATCGCCAAATTTAGGAGAATGCAAATTTGGGTCACGGTAGGATAGGTCTACCATGCCTATTATTATTTTGTTTCATTGAAAATGGCAGCGCCAAAAAAGATATGACACTTTATACATATTGTTTAATTGTTTCTATTTGATTTCCTTTTAAATTAAATATACTTGTGTTGTCTGTAGCCAGATCCGTCCTCTGACTTCTGCGTATGAGAACCCCAGACAACTTAAAGGTTGAAATAAACTTTTGCTAGCAGTATGGCTATCCTCGTCCTAAAATGTGATAAATAGGCAAACATGTTTAGATAGATAAAGTAGATAGAGTGCTGTGCAATTTTTTTTAATATACTGTGCTCCTCTTAGTTATCAGTACATAACGTTTTGAAACAAGAAGGGAAACAGTGAACTTATGGTACAAAAATGTCATAATCTGTAACATTTAAGGTATTTTCTGCTGTATGACACAGGGGAACAACAACATATTCAATCAAAATCATGTTTAATGATAAGTAGTTTTAGGGTCTAATTAAGTAGTTGACCCAGATATGTTGAATATCTCTCTTATTTTGTACTATTTGCAACCAAATTTTCCTTCATACTTTTAAACATACTGAAATATTGGCTTTTTGCATACAGTAATATGTAATTCTTAACTTAGTTCAAGTTGGACATAAAATGATTTACTGTAAAAATCAGCTTCAAGTAACCGGGAGGGAATTGCATGATATCCATATAAAAACTTTTTCTTCTTTTAACTTTATCATTACATAATGTGACTTCCATTGTTAAACATTTTGCAGTCTTTGACTTTCAAATTTTTGAACTGGAAGCTCTTACACTATACTGCACTAAATGACAGACCGGAGCTGAAAATAGAAAAACCTTTAATTGCAGGATAAATGTGTGATGTGCATATTGCTGGCATGCTCCACTTCACTGCATAAAATGACCACCATAGATAAAATCTGAAAAATCATGTCAGACTTTCACAGGTCAAATTGCTGGCAGAATTTACATGCTGCAGGTCCATCATTAAAGTGCTTCAGTGCATATGGGAAGACACATGTATGTTTTTGTGACAGTAACGTTTTCTCCTTACAGTTCTGAATAAGAATTCTAATATTGATTATAAAATGGTTAATAAAGAAATGCATTGCCAGGGTATATTGATGAGAAAATTCTATTTTTAGAAATAATGAGCGATGTGATACAGTCGGCTCACAAAGAGGGTGAGTGGCGTGTCCTCATTGTAGACCAGCTGAGTATGAGAATGGTGTCATCCTGCTGTAAAATGCATGAAATTATGTCAAAAGGAATCACATGTGAGTTTGAAGTAACTTATTTATATTTTATTGTTCATATTAAGATAACTTGAAAGGTGCTAATTTGTATTTTGTTTGGAACATTTTTATATAAACTTGAAATATTCTGGGTAATAACTTAACTGTTATAAAAGATATTTGTTTAATTTTTTTCCATTTGAGACAATAATAATTAATATATTTGAATGCTTATTTTTATCCATAATAACATGTATCCTGAATGTCAATCAAATCAGTTTCTAGATATTTTTAGAATTACCTTCATAAACAGTATATTTTATTTTCATGTATCTATTTCAGTGGTGGAACATATTAATAAGAGAAGAGAACCATTACCTAGACTTGAGGCAATTTACCTTATTACACCAACAGAGAAATCCATCCGAGCTCTCATGCAAGACTTCTGGAACCCCAACAACCCCCAGTATAAATGTGCTCACGTTTATTTTACAGAAGGTATACATGAATGATACGTGTTTAGATTAGATTTTTCTATTATTTCTATACTTTTTATGCCCCTCACCATATAATGGCTGGGGCATATATTGTTACAGTGTTCCGTCATCATCAGTTTCCGTTCATTATCTTGGCAACAGTTGCACACATTCAACTCCATTTTGAAATATGGATATATCATATGAAAATGCAGGTCAAGTTTGAATTTGGTAATGGTTCAATGATTTTTGACAGTTATGCCCCTTCAAGAAATTTTCAGTTTGTGTTTAAGTATGTTGAAAAATCAACCTGCCCTCCATTCTAGAAAAAATAGCTAGGGCTTAAACAAGATAACAACTTTTTATTCAGGAAGAATTGTCTGATATTCTACGATGCAAGCATAATGTACTTACACACAACCTATATTTAATGTGATAAGTAGACTATTTATTTCAAGTAGGTAACATTAACAAATTCAGTTGGAATAACAGGGATTCTAACTTCAAGGTTAGCTGTCCGACAACGTTAGTGTTGAACTACACTGCAGTAAACACATAAATAGTGCAGTAACATATTTAAAAGCTATCATGAAAATGAAATCTATGTGTCATTGTTGTACCTTTGTATTACTACAAGTTATTGATTACATTATTACATTATGAATTATAGTATTGTTTATAAGTCATTAATTTTGCTATATCATATTATAATTTCTGTTTTACAGCATGTCCGGATGAGTTGTTTAATGAACTTTGCAAGAGCACATGTGCCAAACTTATTAAAACATTAAAAGAGATCAATATAGCTTTTCTACCATACGAATGCCAGGTAAATATTTACTGACTTCATTTGTGTATTCTTCTTTGTTGAAAAAGGTTCTGGTCTGAATGTATTTTGATGTATTTTCTTGCTAAAACAGAAAGAACTGAACTTTATATATTATTATAAATTATTGTTCAAAAATGATATTTACTAAAACAAATACAGAAGTGAAATCAGCTATATGAATGGTAGTTAACACTTTTAAGTTTTAAATTTATCCAGAGAAGAATGAGGCTATCCTACTCACTAGGGCTATCTATAGAGTCAGGGTAACTCTTTGATTTGATTAAAGTTTTTAAATGCAACTTCTTGTACAAGATCATATCTTGACAACCACTAATGTTTATTGCTGGTGAACTTCACACCCCCTTGTTTTTTGAGAATAAAATAATATTTGAATTTTTCCTATATGCATGTATGGCCATAAATTTAAAGGTCCCAAACCCAAGGCCCATTAATCGGGAATGTTTGCCCTGCTTTATAAACTAAAAGACATGCCCTGAAGACAGTATGGGGTTTAAAATTTGAATATTTTTGGGATGATTGATAAAGTTGCTTTGAAAATTTTAAACCAAAATCTCTATAAAAAATTGGGTATTAATTGTTGTGGAACCCTTTTTAAATTTTTGGAATAGACGGGTCAGAACTAAAAATTTTGGGAAAAAACCCTTTTCCCACAAATAAGCATTTTAAAATTTTAGAGGTAATAAATGGTTTTATTATGTTTAGGTATTTTCCCTTGGGGACTCACAAAAACCCTTTCCATTTCTATTAAAACCCCAACACGAGCCCTCTGGTAGAAACCATTAACCTAAGAGAGGTGTGCGGAGCAGATTGCTACATTATGTGCAACACTTGGAGAATATCCTGCTGTTAGATATAGATGGTAAGTAAAACCCTTACATATTTCAACAAAGATGTTGTAGTAGAACTTCTGTGTGCCCTTCCCTTTTATTACAACTTTTGTAACTCACAAGTTTGTAAACGTTAACAGCTCAAAATTTTGTCATTTAAATGAGACCGATTTAGGAGTTGAACTCCTGAGGTGTTGAAGTTTTTATATAAGTCCCTTCTTATATAAATGCCAGCCTTCAATATTGACTTATTGAAGTTCTACTATATATTTATATTGTATGACAAGAATGCATTTTGTGGTGAATTTTTCATTTTTAATTTACATAACTACAAAAACTTTTGAAAGGCTTTTGTAACCAAGTGGTCAAGACAGCTGACTTTAAACCAAAATTATTTGCTCCTTTACCACTGTGGGTTTGAATCCTGTGAGGAACTTTGGATCATTTCATGCAGGCTAGCTTTCTGAAGGTTGTTGGTTCTATTTGGTGCTTGCTTGTGAATGAAATAAATCACTAAGGGGCACCAGACGTCTTCCTTCATCTGTAAAGCTGTAAAGTTGCCATATGACTTTGTTTGTGTGTTTGTGTTATTGACATTGGATTTATTTGGATATCTATGTTTATATATAATTATGCTGATATCTGAACAGTGTTCAAAACTGTCATCAGAATTAGTTGTTGTATTTACGTTGTTTGTTTTTATATTGAATATGTTTTATGCTGTGTATTTTCAGTGAATATGATCGCAATGCAGAGTTTGCCCAACTTGTACAGCAGAAGTTAGATGCATACAGAGCAGATGATCACACTATGGGAGAGGTAAATATATCTATAGTATTGAAGTATATTTAGTCTTTAAAGTAAAATTAACATGGTGCATAACTTAATGTCAAAGGACTCTCTGTAGCAAATGACATTTGATAAACCATAGGCAAAGAGTTTCTGATTATTCATGAGTATATTAGTGAGTATAGTCTAGGGATGGGAACAAATACTGAAATAAGTATTCAAAATAAAGGTTTGCCATACGCACATATATCTGACTATATTCTATTTTTATGTTTGTTTATGTTTGTTTATTGTACTTGTATAATTCAGGGACCACAGAAGGACCGATCACAGTTATTGATTATAGATCGAGGATTTGACCCTATATCACCATTGTTACATGAACTGACCTTGCAGGCCATGGCATATGATCTCCTGCCCATAGAAAATGATGTCTATAAGTAAGTCACTTACCTGTTCTGATGAATGTAATATAAGGATCCAGGGGCGCCGGGGCCGAGTGGTTTAGGTCGTTGACTTCAAACCACTTGCCCCTCACCGCTGTTAATTTGAATCCCATGACTTTGCAATCTTGTATGAAGAAGCTATCTAGCTAGCTTACAGAACGTCGGTGCTTCTACTCTGGTGCTCGTTTGTGCCTGAAATAATGCATGGAATGGCTCCTGAGATCTTCTCCACCAGTAATGCTGAAAAGTCGCATGGGTGCAAGTTTTCAGGCATATGCCTGAAGCTCAGGTTTTTTGTGACAAATTTCATCATGTTTTACTATTAGATTATGTAGGAAAATGATTATGAATAAAGGTTTTCAGGTTTTTCCAAATTTTCAACTTGCACCCATGATTTAGTTGCTATATGACCTCTATTGTGTTGGTGTGGCGTTAACCCCAACCCCAATAAAAATTTGTTTAAGGATCCTATGAATTAATAAATATTGACTAATGTTGGGTAATATTTAAAATTAACATTAAGCTACTGTTGCTTTCCTTAAACATTTTCTTGATACATTTTTAGTACATTTTAGTCATGACAAAGGATGTGTGTTATTTATAGATATTTTGTTTGTTATATTTAGGTATGAGAATGCAACAGGTAATGAGGTACAGGAGAAGGAAGTTCTGCTGGATGAGAACGATGATCTGTGGTCAGAACTTCGACATCAACATATAGCCATTGTCTCTACGTAAGTTGTCTCTACTTTTAAACCAGTCTTCAAAATGACAAAATAAGAACAAATACAACATTGATCACAAAGTTTATTCTCATATATGTAAAAATGTTTAAGCAGATAATTTTGCAACCTCTTGGTTAAAACTGCATCACTGTCTTAGGTCAAAGGAAAATCTTGTTCTGTTTGTGATTAATTTTATTTAAGCATTAGAATGTTGTATGTATTTTACCATACAGAAAAAAAAGAAATATCAGATTTAAATTTGAAGGACAACAATAAGTAAGATCAACTGTTAATAACTTGGTTTCATGTAGTATGTTCGTATAATTATGTACTTATGTCAAATTGTAAAATATTTTTCATTTCATCAAATCTTAAATGCTAGCTAAATATGTTTAAGCGTCTTTGATCTGAAGAAAAAAAAAATGAAGTGATTAATAATTTATATTTGACGACAGGCAAGTTACAAAACAGCTGAAAAATTTTGCGGAAGCTAAGCGTATGACATCGAGTCAGAAAGCTAACTTACGTGACTTATCTCAAATGGTTAAAGCTATGCCACAATACCAAAAGGAATTAAGCAAGTATGCAACACATCTTCATCTTGCTGAGGATTGTATGAAGGTGTTCCAGAGACATGTTGATAAATTATGCAAGGTTGAACAGGTTAGTAACAGTATTGTTACATGTTGTTTATTCCAGTCCGGCCTCTTAGCTTAATATGGCGAGCATCAGATTTGTAATTCATGGGTCCCTAGTTTGATCCTTGGACAAGGTTTACTTTATCCATCACAGTTGATCTGGGAAATAGAGTCTCATTGTCATTTGTATCTCAACTCTAGTTCAGAAATTATGTTGGATTAGTGGTCACTTGCAGTGAAAAATGTGTAATTACTGGTTAGTTATACAGGATTGTTGGTCAAGTGGATCAACCGCTATGATCAAAAGTGCCCAAAATTTGATAAGATTGGCATTTAAACAAGACAAACGTATATCTACCAAGTGTGATAAAATCTTCCTGTATGAGGCACCGATTGACCGGCTTGGCCATTTTTAAGCCCTCTGTTAACAGTACAATGATTTATACTGTATATATGGAACAGAACTTCTCAGTTTGTATAACAATAAAGCTTAACTTAAAAATTTTAAACACTTAATACATTGACAACTTGCTGTAAAAATGTACTACTATTCCAACGTTCTATCACATGATTCATGAATTAATTCAGGCAATTTTATATATTATTCTACAATGATAATTCAGGATTTAGCAATGGGAACGGACGCTGAGGGTGAGAAGATTAAAGACCATATGAGAAATATTGTACCAATACTCCTTGACCAGAACATCACCGCCTATGATAAAATCCGAATAATACTTCTATATATCATCCATAAAGGGGGTAAGTTTTCTACAAAATGTTCTTGAACATTCAGATGTCTGACAAAGTAATTGCTATCTGTGTTAATGTAAATATGAGCCGCGTCATGACAAAACCAACGTAAAGCGTTTGCGACCAGCATGGATCCAGACCAGCCTGCGCATCCAAGCAGTCTGATCAGGATCCATGCTGTTCGCTTACAAACCCTATTACAAGTAGAGAAACTGATAGCGAACAGCATGGATCCTGATCAGACTGCGGGGATGCGCAGGCTGGTCATGATCCATGCTGGTCGCAAACCCATTACGTTGGTTTTGTCGTGACGCGGCTCATATATTGGTATTTCCTCTATTTAGAAAGAATCTGGGTTTATGAAGTAAGAAAAAAAAATAATTTCAGAATTAAGTTAATTGGAAAAATTGTGTGCAACACTTTTCTTGAATTTAAAATCAAACTGACACCATAAGGTGATATGGCAACTTTGGAGGTTTACTTGCGCATTATTTGAGGCAAAAGTTGGACCTTAGTTGAAACACAAACCTTTCATAAACTAGTTGAATAACTTCATAACATGAAAGAATCCAAGTATCAAACGGGATTCGAACCCAACATTTTGTGAAAAATACATATTTTTCTTTGTTATGTTGTCAGTATTTAATGTAGAGATCATATTGCAGGGTCTTTATTTGTCGAGTATTTTGTAGTCCTTGTAAAGTTTTAAACTTTATAATTTCAGGAATTACCGAGGAAAACCTGGCCAAATTAGTTCAGCATGCACAAGTCCCCATGGAAGAGAAATGTATTATCAACAATATGCAAAATCTTGGAGTTCCTATCATACAAGATGTAAGATATCTTCACCTAGTGTATATTGTAGTGAAGTTATTATAGCACTTTAACTACCATGGTATCATCTCTCTATACATATTATATACAATATTCAAAGATATAGGCTGGTTAAAAAAGAAAGTATATTCCTGTCAATACATAGTTAGTAAGCCAGAGTGAGTTAATTTCTTTTTAAATAGATTCATTTGTTTAAAGTTGGGTATATTAGGGTCATTGAGGCTAGAAATTGAATTCAGTTTCTTATGATATTTTGGCAGTGTTGTATAAACTGTATCAAAATTACATCTTGCCGCACAGCACCCATCTGTGTCCCTTATAAGCTTGTTTGTTTAAGTTTTGTCTTACTTGAGGCAGATTATTGACTAACAAAACAACTCTGGTTTGTTCTCAGGAATATACTTTCCCTACACCTTCAAGAAATGTAATAAATTCTTTTCTGCTTCAAATCAAAGTAATGGTAATGCAGCATAATTAAACACCAATGTAGGACTGAAACTATAATCTTGTAGAGTTAAAAAGAAACTTGAGTTATTTATTATTTTATTCCGTGTTGGTAATAAGCCACCAAATATTTATTCTTCACTTAAACTTTCATCTTATCTTTCTTTTGATTTAAATTACTCAATACTTATAATATTGTAATCTTAACTTAAATCTATTTAGATTGTATTCAAGTTATGATTATGAAAACATTATCCACACCTTGTATGTATGAGTGGTACCAAGGGAGTTATGTCTTGTTCAGCATTATTCAAGTCTTTATGTTGTACTGTGAATTAATTTGTCAGTATTTGTATGCTTCTAGAAAATTATTAATGAGCCATGCCATGACAGAACCAACATAATGCGTTTGCATCCGCGCAGTCTGATATCCATGCTGATCGCTATCAGTTTCTCTATTTGTTATAGGGTTTGTAAGTGAACAGCATGGATTCTGATCAGACTGCGCGGATGCGCAGGCTGGTCTGGATCCATGCTGGTCGCAAACCCATTATGTTGGTTTTGTCATGGCGCGGCTCATTTATAGAATGCTAGGATTAGGACTTAATGGTGACATATTTCTGCCATTGTGTAACCAGTTAAGGTTTGTTAACAGTTCAGAAAAATATCAAGAAATTATTACTGTAACTATTTTGCTAATTCTTTGGCAGTAACAAAAATAACCATTGCATATCTACTATCAAATCAAAGTAACTCAGCAAAAATGTCCCCTTCTCATACATGAAGAAATTGGTGATTGAAATAAAGTTAATTAACAATCTTCAATATAATTCCTAACATATGATGCAAGTTTGTTCATAAACAGATGTTGATACATACATAACATTCTAATCCTGTGGTAACAAGTTCAGATCATGTCACTGTCAGATAATCAATGTTTACAATTAATTCAAGCCCATCCAGTCAGTCAGTTTAAATCAGTTTTTAACTAAGTGTCCTTCTTTCTTAATCCTTAACCTGCTGGAACAGAAAGTGATCAACATTTGTCACCAGTATAGAGCCAGACCAGGGTACATCTGTTTAATCTGTATTTTGATTTTGAAATCACTTAAAGGGACTCCACTAAGGTTTTTTGACACATTTGGACTGGAAATAATTTATCAGGATAAATTTTCCATATAGTGTAGGTCTACACCAATAACTTCATTTGCTCACTCCATTTTCCAGAAAAATTATTCTTACTATGAAAATTGACCCAAATTGAAAGGTGTTGCAATGCTTTTCACTCCAAAGTGGGCTTATGATAGAACTAAAATACGATGTTCAATTTTTTTCAGAGAATATTTTTATTATTCTTTTGTAAATCTTAAAACCCCAGTTGATGTATGTAAAATATTCAAGTTTTACATTTAAGGCTTCTAAACCTCAGTGAAGTTCCTTTAAACCTTGAACAGACTGCTCCAAATTCATAGCCAGACAAAACACACAAATTCAGCAGGTTAAGATAAAGATTGCTTTTACTCATCAACCTTATTACAAGACGATGTTTTACACCTTGTTCATACCGGTTATCATATAGCAGATTTATGCCACCATAACTGATAGTTTCCAACCCAGTCAAATAATAATAACGTACTTACCTAAAGCAGATTTGAATAACAAAATTTGATGATAAAAATATGTAAATTTCCAAACTATATTCTTTTAATTATTCTAATCATTTTGAATATTGTTTAGTTGTTTTTACTACCATATATATAAAATGCATTGATTTTGTCTTGATTGCACTTTATTTTAACTGTATTTTTGTTGTTGTGTAGTTCTTAATTCTATATTCTATATACATATTTTTTTTTTATAAAGTGTATTCTAAAATATTTCTGAACAAGTTGCACAAATCAGGTGTATAAAATAAAATATTAGGCTAACAACAGTTTAATTTTGGTAGGTATTGCTGTGTAAAAGAAACATTGCGACTTGTTGTCTAGATTTGTTTGTTTCAGTATATTTTTATCAATAAGAGCATGTCTTTTATTTGTTTTTCAGGGTGGGTCACATATAAAATATGGCAAAAAAGTTTGTAATTTTATGTCCAGTTGGTTGTTTTCTTTTCCATCCTATCTAATTTCATGATGTATTATGTTAGAATTATTATAAGTTTTAATCCTTAATCTACAAGAACCAAAAGTGATTAGCTGTTGCAACCAGTATAGAGCCAGGCCAGCCTGCACATCTGAGAAGATGGATAAGGCTCTATACTGTTGGTAGCTTAGGTTTTGTATTTTAATATCGCGATCCCTTAAACTTATAATGAACTATTCCAAATTGAAATTTGGTCAGATCCATACATTACATCATCTGGTTAAAGGTTAAAAGAATTATAAACTTATTTGCCATATTTAAGTTATGAATCACATGCATTCTTTCTGATTGTCATATATGAAGTTGTGTAACTATGATTACAGATTTAATACTTTGTTGTTTGCATGTTTTTAACCCGGCAGAGTGACAAAAATGAGAAAGGTGGTATAACAAATTTAGGTCTGATTCCCGATACATATGGAACGTTCCCAGCCAACATGGCACAGGTAGGGTCTGCTGCGGGAATTTTAGCCTCTTTCTCTTCGAACTTTATATAACAAATTATCCAACCACCTAGCCATTCAGTCATGTATTATAACTGGTTTAAACCCTTCACCTGCTGAATTCTTGTATTGGACTTGCCAATTTTCAGATCTGTCCAATATCAACAATTTTGGAAATCGATATGAAAATTAAAAAGTAGTCAACCAGCAAAACAGAGCCTGGTCAGACTGCATGAAAGTGCAGGATGGCCCGAATCTATACTGGTGGCAAAGTTTGATCACTTTCTGTTTCAGCAGGGAAAGGGTTTACTGTACTGCAATAACAAACAAGGTTCACCTTAGATAATTATAAACCATAGAATTTTTACACAAGAACAATGCTAACAACAATTTGTGTACCTTTAGGTTTGTTCATAGTTTCCTATTTACTAATTACATTTTCATGCAGCTGTAATATATCATATAGCAATGAAGCATTCCGTCAATGCTGTTCACCTATTCTTGCAAGTTTATTAACCAGATTTTCAAATTTTAATAATCCTGGTAATTAGATTGGCTAATGACGGGCAAGTGTCCACATAAGCTTCTACCTCATAATGCGCTGGGGTCGCATTTAGGTCCATTTTAGGTTCAAGATATAATTTTATCCTTCATATTGGGCATGAATTCACTGAAAACTGTTTCTATTTGTATTCCAACTAGAACCAGCTTTATAGTATGGTTATTTTTGAAAACCTGGTTTTGTGAAATTGCCTTATATCATAACTCGTTTTCTTACCAATACATTGGCCATGATGCTGTCATCCATTCCTCCACAATGATCTCCTTTATTGAAGTTAGATAAGGATAACCTACCTCAAGAAGTTGGTAGATCCATAATAATCAGCTAGTACCAATGTCTTCAAATTGACAAGTGCAAAAGCCACAATCTTGGCTAGTTTCATATCATTTCCCTGTAGACTCCCCTTCACCCTCTTTGTAATATGTATTGTTAACCTTGTTTGCCGAGTCAGGTATATATTTAAATTTATACTAAGGCTGACTGTTCGATGCTCAAGGACCATGATTCTGGCAAGAAACATAACTGCTGCCTACTGCATGCATCTATTCCCAAAAATGTCTTTATAAAACCATAGATAATTTAATTTTTTGTCACAGAGTGCAATGCCGTTTTACATGTGTAACCCATAACTTACTCAATTTATTAAATGGACTTTCAATTTCAGAACTGTTAATTATCAATTTTGCACCAATGTGCAGGGTGGGTGTATACTGGTGGCAAACGCTTATTAAAGTGGCGGCATGGCCAAGTGGTTAACAATTTGGACTATTAATCTAAGGATCGTTATCTGCGTGAGTTAAAACCCATCAGGGACAATCCGTTGTTTCCTAGAACAAGAAACTTTACACTCATTGCTCAGTACTGGTTGGTTCCAGGAACAGATTAAAGAGTATGTCTATAAGTTGATAGCTTCCCTCACAATCGAACTAAAATAAATTCTGTATTAACCAAATGCTTATAGCTTTCAGTTAAATCAGGTTATAAGTTTTAAAATATCTTTAACACCTCAGCTTGACCAAGCCTGGCATGAAGGTTGTTGCTATGTACATTTTTATCATGACCCTTTTGATAATTTCATCCTCATTGAAGAATATGTGTGCATTGAATCCAACTATTGTTTATTAGATAAACAAAGAGTTTGTAATACAACTGAATTATATGTTTTGGATTGTAAACAAATTGTTAAAACAGGGTTTGTTTTGACAATGGCTAGAGGTTGGATGATTTTATTACTGTGGGGTTTGGAATTGTTGCTCCCTTTAAGTCCCGTTTTAAATTTTTCACCTTTTATATAAAAAGAACTAATAATAATTGTTTTAGTTTATATGTGATACCAAAGTGATGGAAAGGTTTAACTTTTTTTACATGTAAATAATGTTTTTGAATTAATTTTAATTTTGTCATTTTGGCATGATGGATTGATTTACAGCTTTGAGTATATTGTGTCAGATCAGTTTATGGCACAATCGCATGTATTTTAAGCTTTAGCAACGTTTTAACAAACAGACATTTGTTAAAACTATGATATACCAAGTTTCATAGTATATCACACTTTTGTTACAGAATCTGGCTTCAAAAATGTCAAAAAGTTATCAAAACTAAACATCTGTTTAATATAGATGAATTACTTCTTTTCAAAAATGTTAGCAATATTTTTAGACATTTTTTATTGACATGATCTAAAATTCTAATCATGGCAACTTTTGAATGATTTATATTATTAGATGTTGCCAAAATGCAGCTAAGGTAGAAAAGATAAATCTGACTGTATTGTGTGTCCTGATTTGTTTTTTGCAGGAAGTTTGTTCTCCATTTACCTTTCATCCCTCTTAACTTCCATAACACTTCCTCTTTTAGGTTGGTGGGCAATGGCAATGGCAACAATAATTTTGAACATCAATGAATTGGCCTATTTAATTAAGTCTACCAAATGTCTTTTTGTGAGTTATTGTTGCTCATTGCTATAATAAACATACTGTTTGGACATTATAAAGAAAAGGAAAACATTTACAGAAAAGAAACTGAGATATAGTTTTTCAGAATATGACAGTGGTAAGATACAACTGCAAAATCATTATTATTCGTAGGGCACTTATTTTCGTGGTTTCCATGGATAAGTCAGTCCAGGAATTTAAGACCTGATGAAATTTCATTTCATCTGCTGTAAGGTTATTTTGTATTACATTATTGACATTTTACCTTTTGGAAAAACAAAATTGTACCTAATTGAAAAATAAACAGTCCATGAATTTAAATATTCACATAATGTTCTTTTTTTACAAAACCATGAAATTTCACAAATTCCACAAAATTGAGCTACCAACTGTATAGAGCCTGGTCTGACTGCATGGTTATGCTGGCTGGCCAGGGTTCTGTACTGGTGGAAAAAGCTAAATCTTTTTTCAGTTACATCAGGTACATGAGGGCTAAAGCAAAAGTATTCCAAATTATTATTATTTGATGGTTAATTGTTTACTTTAATAGTCGTTTAATGACATATTTCTAGGTTTTGGATGAGGTAATGTATACTCACTTTCAGTTACAGATATATTATCTCCCTTTATACCATTGGATAAAATCTACAATGTCTTATCTAGAATCTGTATGATGATATATTTTCTCACCCTATATTTTATATCAGGAAGAGGAGCTCTAGAATGTGAATGCTCATCTGAATGTCTATTTCAACCCTTACCACTCTTAATATCTGAAATGGACTTGTCCATCTTTCAGTATGGACTAAACCATTTATCATTTTAGGGAAAGTTTCAGAAGTATGTACTGACTGAATAGCGAACAGTGCAGACCATGATAAGTTGGCAGTGATTTTTTGGCTGATCTTGATCTGTACTGGTCAAGTGTGAAAAGTCTGTCCCTGCCAGCAGATTTAGGGTTAAAATCAAAACAATTGCTCCTTAGTTTAATAAAGATGATAGTATAACTGTTGCATTTTCTATCTAGACAGAATAATATAAAACAAGGCTTAGAAGCCAGATACACTACTAACACCAACATTTTTATAGCAGCATGACCTTGATTTATATAAGCCTTGTTCTTGAATCATAACTTTTGCGTACATGTATACTTCTTTTATATCTTAAAGAGTGAAGTACCTATGTACTGTTATGATAATTGCCCTGATGCTGGAATTACTCTGGCTGAATATTGAAACAAATGGCTGAATATTGATACAAACTGGCTGAATATTTAAAAAAAATGGCTGAATATTATTAGTAGCTAAATATTTTAAAAAGGCTAAATGTAATAAAAATGGATTATTTATAGATTGGCTGAATATTAAAAATGGCTGATATATTAAAAATGGCTAAATAAGTAAATATTAAAAGTGGCTAAATATAATGGCTGAATGGATCAAAAAGTGAACGAATATTAAAAATAGATGTATATTAATCAGTCTACTTACTAACAGCTTGCTACAAACTTTGTTAAACATTTTTGCTTTAAACTGAAAAATATATAAAGTATGAGAAAAACTTATGTTTGTACTTATTACTCTGAGGTTGTTATAGCGATTGTATGTAGTACATTGTATGTTGTTTTCTGAGGGTTTTTATGTTGATTTGCTGCAATCTACAAATTTTTGTATGACATGTTGGGAAAACTTTATTTGCATTTTTGTATTGGTATTTCTGGAGTTTGTTTACAAATATGTATGATATATAAATGTATATATATTGTGCCTACTGAAATGGGAACTTGGTGATTGTGTTAATGTTAATTGTTAAATGACAATGAAAATACCTTAATGCTTTCGAACGAGGATCATTTATTAAATACATACATATGCCACTTTTGTTCATTCTAGTATTATAGTATTTTATACTTCATTTTGAGCATTACTGATATATTTGAAGACTTAACTAACAGAACCTGCATGTTATCTTATTGCAAGCTGCTTATACTCACTACCTACCATTATGCTATAAACTTAACTTTCATATTTCATGTATAAAGTTGGTAACTGCATTTATACCTAACTACTATTTAGCTCAACAATTCTAAGAATAGGAATAGCTCATTGTACTCAACAAGGCGTCAGCGTCACACTGTGGTCAAGTTTTTTCATGCAAGTTGATATCTCCTAAACTACACGAGGGAATGAGTTGAAACTTCATACACTTGTTCTCTGTGATTATCTAACCCAATAGGCACAGGTACCATAACTCTGAATTACCTTTTTACAGAGTTATGTCCCCTTTCTTACTGTCAAGCACTGAGAATATTCCAGCAAGAAGTGTTATCTTTACCTTTGACCTACTAGATTTATGTAATGGAATATCCCTTCTTTAAATTTAGAGTAGTCCATTCAAAGTTTGAGGGATTTCATTATCAAAATAAAAAGATATCAGCGGTTTATAGCCTGGTCAGAGACATGATAGTGCAGACTGGCCTGGTTATATACTGATGGCAGAGGCTATTTCACTTTTCGTTCCAACAGGTTAAGGTTTTAAATTACACAATTATAAACACACCGGCCTAAATGCTTCAATGCAGTTTAAACATTTGTTTGTTAACATGCTTTTTGTGAGCTTTGTAATCACACTTTGTACGCCATTCATCTGTCATACAATACTTTCTTAAAATAATACTTTCTTAAAAAAGAAACAAAAAATCAACAACAACCACTTAAATTTATACCATGCAATCTTTACAGTTTGTCTCCATAAGTTTCATTTCATGCAGGACCCAGATTGCACTGACAAACTGAAGGGAAAATGATTTTAATTATTCTAGCCTAAAACTTATAGTTTACATCATTTTGCAGAAATGATGATTCCAATAGTAAAATATAATATAATACTAGGGAAAACTGTTAAAATTACACTAAAAAACTGCCATGTTTTGATAAAGATGTACTGTCCCCTATCTTGTTAACAATGTCTGTCTACTATTATTCTTTTGATAGAATCTACTGAATCGTTCATACAGAATCTACTAGTTCATACAGAAGCTAATTTATAGAATCTACTGTACAAAACCTACTGTACATAAAATATCTGCTATTGAGAATTATTGAACAGACTGTCCTGTGCAAAATCTTCTGAATCTTCTGTACAAAATCAACTGTACATTATCTACTGTTGAGAATTTATTGAACTGAATCTTCTGAATCTACTGTACAAAACCTACCGTACAGCATTAACAGTACACACTGCTAACATAACATTTCACTATATATATATATATATATACCAAACCATTATACATTCATATTAAAGTAATATAGTAGAATTAATATTTGATATAAAACAATTTTATTTATTATTTTATTATGTAAAAGATATCTGATAATATATAACACTGACATGCAACAATTTATGTAAAATGGGTTTTGTTTATGGTCATGTGATATTGTAGAATGTAATGACTTTTTGAGGATGTAAAGTTCATAAGACAGAATAATATATATATTTTTGTGGTTGGTAGTAGCATCTGGTATAGGTGATAATGTTAACATATTTGATTAGCTGATGATGAATTACTATGTTGAGATACCTTTGATGAAGTCTATGATTTAATAATGCCAAGTTACTGTTGAGATGTTAAAAATGAGATACACATGTACTTAATTTATAAATGTATATGCTTCTGTTGAGATGTTACTGCACAGATGTAACTGTTTAATGCTGAGATGTTTATTTTATGCTGAGATCTTAATGTTATGATCTTAATATTGAGATCTCAATGCTGATATTTTAATGTTGAGATGTAAATGTTGAGATTTTAATGTTGTGATCTTAATATTTAGATATTGATGTTATGATCTTGATATTGAGATCTTAATGCCGAGATGTTTATGTCAAGGTGTTTATGTAGAAATGCTAGTGCTACCTGTGGTTGGTAGCAGCATTTCATATAGGTGATATGTTAACATATTTGATTAGCTTATGTTGAATTGCTTTGTTGAGATACCTTTGATGAAGTGTATAATTTAATGATGTTAATTTAATGTTGAGATGTTAACAATGAGATACTTAATTTTGATATGCTTCTGTTGAGATGTTACTGCACAGATGTAACTGTTTAGTGCTGAGGTGTTTATTTTATGCTGAGATCTTAATGTTATAATCTTAATATTGAGATTTAAATACAGAGATGTTAATGTTGAGATGTTAATGCTGAGATTATAATGTTGTGATCTTAATATTGAGATCTTAATACCTAGCTGTTAATGGAGATGTTAATGCTGAATGTTTTAATGTTGAGATCTTAATGTTGAGATTTTAATGTTGTGATCTTTATATTGAGATCTAAATGCTGCGATGTTTATGTGAAGGTGTTTATGTTGAGATGTTTATGTATTACAGAGTGGAAGAAAGAAGGTAACTCAACCATACCAACCTTACAATCGTAAAGAAAGGACATCAGAAAATACATACCAGATGTCAAGATGGACACCATATATAAAAGATATTATGGAGGTAAACAACTGTTGTACACATTGTTAATCAATTAATTGATATAAAACTATTATTTCATATAGCTTTATCTTAAAATTATTCAAGCAATGTTTGTGGATGGCCCATGATTTTGCTTGTTAGGAAGAGTAAAAAATATATATATTATGTGTCATATGTCACTTAAAATTTTTGATTAAAAAAAAAAAATCAAACTTGATATGAATGATTCTTTAAGTGATTCTGTTTTAAAATTGTTCAAAGAATTATATTACTGGCAAAACTTGGTTATCATGTTAACAAAAAAAAAAAACATCTTGAAAGACTGATCTTGTCTTTTCTTATTAGACAGTCAAGACATTTTACAAAAAAATATCCCTGAAATTTAGGTTAGAATTTTGGCTAACCTATGTCAGAAGTCATCTTTTGCTTTAACCCATTTAAACAATACAAGAAGGATTTGTTGGGCTTATTTGGATAAAAATTGGTGTGAATATTTCTTATGTGACCCTTAAAAATAGCTAAAATTGTTCTTGGCTGTTGAACAGGGAAACTGCAATGGCTAGAACTTTCTCAAGTGCTTTGTACATTTAATTGAAACTCAATAGGAAAAAATTTGTTATGGTATGCTGAGATGGCTGCTGGGGCTAAACATAGAAAACTTCAAAATGAAATATCAATTACAGGGCAGTTTATGATGAGAGATAATTACAGTGATCCTTCAATGATTCTCTGCAAAAATGCCTGAACTTGGTCTTGGTCTACTGAAGTATGAGGACATTCCAATTCAAAGAATTTATTAACTCAAGTTTATATGTTGTTGGTATTGTAAAGGTATTATAATCCATAAATTCTGCATGTTAACAGGAAGCTGTGGATGAGAAGTTAAGTACTAGACAATTTCCATTCCTATCTGGTGGAGCAGCCCCAAGAACAGGCTATAGACCTCCTATCAGGTAACTGTTTTACATTGACTATCTGCTAACTGTCTTATATTGATAATCTGGTAACTAAGTTCCAGAGAACTATAATTTATTGACTATCAGGTAGCTGTTTGACATTGACTGTCGGGTAACCATTACACATTGACTACATGTATTAGATTATGAGTATGATTAACATTGACTTTTGGGTAACTGTTACACATTGACTATAAGGTAACTGTTACACAATGACTATCAGG
The DNA here is from genome assembly GCF_026571515.1 of Ruditapes philippinarum. Taxonomy (NCBI): domain Eukaryota; kingdom Metazoa; phylum Mollusca; class Bivalvia; order Venerida; family Veneridae; genus Ruditapes; species Ruditapes philippinarum. The sequence goes on along the minus strand of NW_026852000.1, from coordinate 145,621 downwards.
TAGGTGTTATACATTGAATATAAGGAAACTGTAATACATTGACCATCATGTAACTGTTACTGTTATACATTGACTATCAGGCAACTGTTGTACATTGACCATTAGGTAATTGTTATATATTGACCATCAGGTTATTGTTACATATTGACAATTCTACACACAATTCTGACCACCTCCCTATACAATAATCAACATGTCAATACTGTGTTCTGTGAAATGTTATCTAAAATATTTTTGAAATGTTGTATTGTTAAATTTACACAAGAATCTTTATTTTAGAGAGTATAATGCCCACCATATTAAGATGTTATATTAAAGAGAAATGTTTTGATTTCAGTGCCAAAACTGGTGGTGCCACAAGGTTTCATTGATTTTTCGTTTAACCTTTTTCCTTCTCTTCAATGTATCTGTCAATATGAACCCATTTTCTTTGTCCCTGCTAAACACATCTTTATTCTACATCTTTATTAAATCCTTAAGCTGCTGTACTTGTGATGACATTGGAACTGTCCTGTTGAAGTTGGATTTCAACATCAAAATACAAACATTGAGCTACCAACAGTATAGAGCCTGGTCTGGCTGCACGGATACGCAGGCTGGCCTACTGGTGACAAAGGCTGATCATTTTCTCATGCAGCAGGTTTAAGGTTCAAATTGACAGAAATATGTGTTGAAACATTTTGCTTTTGTACAAAAATTTAAATAAGGGTGTGTTGTTTCAACAATCTGGGATTTTATCATAGGGATGTAATTGACAGATACATCATTACTGCAGTACTGTCTAAAATATTTCTTTTCAAAATCTAAAAAACCCAAAATCAATTTGTCATCTCTTTTTTATAGGCAATAACCACTGTAATTCTTAAAGTTATTACTTGAGTTGCCATATACTAGGGACTGGTATGGGGATGGTTATTGTTTAAAAGAAAGAAAAAAAAGTTTTGAATGTCTTCCATACACATTAACTAATACATTAAAGTGTTCAATAAGTCATTTCAGAACAGAACGATGTCTTTAGAAATAATGATTACATGTTGTACTGCAGTGATAGTTGTATTTCTTGCATTTTGGATTGATTGCTAATTACTATGGCTCGAAAACAAGTTATGTTACAGCTTTTCAGTGTTGGAAGTTTTTTTAATGTGTTATGTGCTCAGATGTTAATATATGTTATGTGATAATGTTACCTAACTTACATGTATGTGGTGTCCATGTGCGCTAATAAACACATTAATTTTTTGTATAAATACCGTATGAATTGCTGGCATGTTGATTAACCCTTACCACCCTAAATGTCTTAAATGTACTTGTCCATCTTTAAATCCCTCTATCAATTTGGACAAAACCATCATTCTTTAAGGGACAATTTTAAAATATATACAGACTGAATAGGGAACAGGGCAGACCATGATCAGATGGCACATGTTCAGACAGCACGGCTGATTTTGGTCTGTGCTTGTCACATGGGTAGTTTCAGGTGTTGCCAGCTAACAAAGGGTTAATCAATATATCTGTTAACATCATTTTTTGGTTTAATTTTGTATGATGAATGTTTCAGCCATTACCAAACATGCTTTAGTGTATCATATATAATGCATTATGATTATAGATGTATATGAATAGTATATGCAAGACTTTGATAAGTATGATGTCTTTATAAGATAGATTTGATGCTACATTTTATGCATATAATGCTACAAACATGCTGGATATAGTCTTATTAAAATCTATGATATTTATTAATGTCTATGATATTACTACAGATTTTGTTAGTTTATGATTATGTATTTTCCTATGATTATTATTATTATCTTTATCTGCAATGTATAGACCCATTTGACCACATTATAATCCCTGCAAGTTATCATAAATGATCATTACAATAAAACCCTTTGATATATCAATCTCTACAAACACTTCCTTGTTACACAGCAACTTCCCCACAAGCTAGTGTAACACTCTCCACTGCATTATGCATGCAACCTAAATCATATCTATAATCATACATACAGTAATATACCTCATAAAGTTATCTATACAAATTTTGTAGAATTTCGTCAAACAAAAATTTATTTATATTGAAGGTTTGAGGTTTTCAATAAGTTATGTTATTTCTGAAAATTATCGTAACAAGTTCTTGTCATTCTTATCTACAAATTGTGTCACAAGCTCCATAAGTTATGTCTACACAAAAACTTATACTATTATAGTCATGTGATCAGCTGTCACTTCCAAGTAATTGTTGTAGCAACATTCATGCCAAAAAGTCTCCTCCAATTAATATATTTTTCACTCGTATAGCATTTCTGTATAAAATTATCTTTCAAAATACATGTACTTCAGACATTTTTAGCTGGACAATACAAAGTAAATGGAGAGTTATCTTGTTCTTTGTCACGTCCACATCCAGGTTTCGAGCAGTGACTGTCATAGCTAATATATTGATTCCTTGGCAGTAATCCTATGTTTAGTGTATTATGACAATTTGATGATTTATTAGTAATCACCCCATGTGTAGTACTAATAATTCACTTTTATCTTGAAAGATTTCATGTTAATTTCGTAGACTAAACTTCTTGCATTTGTCTAACAGTAATAATTTATATGTTTGTTAATCAGTGCACGTTATGGTCATTGGCACAAAGATAAAGGTCAAGCTAACTACAAGAGTGGTCCACGTCTGATTGTGTTTATTATTGGTGGGGCATGTTACTCTGAACTCAGATGTGCGTACGAGGTCACGGCAGCTGTTAAAAACTGGGAAGTTCTCATTGGTTTGTATTTACTACTATTTAATTATATTTCTTTAACTGATTCTTGATGTGTTGCCCTAATTAATTATTTGAATACAATAAAACAAAAGATTTTACCTAGTGAAACTATCCCAGTAGCCTGGCAACAACATTAAACTTGGTTATGGATTTGCATGCAACTTCTACGTTTAAAATAAGCATGTAAATTAATAATTATAGTAAAAATAAAAAAATAAGTGATAGTACAAAGTCATTACATCATTTCAAAAGTTGTTATTTTAGAGATGAGCGGTCCGACATTGGATTACAGTAATTTTGTTATCAAAGTATATTGTATTCTTTTTTGTGTGAATTTAGTACAGTTAAAAAGTTCACTCAGATGTGTTTTGTTTGTTTCAGGTTCAACACACGTTCTTTCTCCAGAAGGTTTCCTCGGTGACCTGCGCGAGCTGAGTAGTTAAATGGATAAATATATTACAAACATTTTCTTTTGCAAGTTGTGATGTTGTAAAAACATGTGCAATTTTAATGACAGACTTACACTAAAACCATTTTTATATACTCTGTAGTTCTTATTTTGTAAATTAATGGCATTTATAGTACAGAATGTCTCAATATGTTTAAAACTCTTACCCTGCTGGTCCCCAAAATTTATAAGCCTTTGCTGCTGCCAACATATAGAGCCAGGCCAGCTGTAACTTTCCTGCAGTCTGACCAGGCTCTATACTGTTGGCTCGTCTGCTTTGAATATTCATCTTGATATCCCCAACATTGATAATGGACTGTTCCAAAACTGTAAGATGGACAAGTCTATTAATATAATCAGTAGGTTAAGGGTTGACTCGAGTATAGATGCTTAAATGTTCATTAGAATGTTTATATCTATCAATGTAATGATGAGGCAATATTCTGAAGAAGAAAAATAATATTTGTTGTTTAATTAACGGTACTGGTATTGAAGCAGTTTCCGTCAATTTATAGTATCAAGAGTATCCGTTAACAGTCGTTTTTGTTACTTTTAGTCCAGTTTCTTTGAATATAAGTGAAATGAATTATATCACTTCATATTCATCTTATATCAGAAGTTGTGAAATATGATGGTTCATATTTTTTTTTTTCACCCAAATTAGTGGAAATACCAAAATGTAAAACTGTGAAAGATATTGTATTTTGTCAGTCTAACATGTGCCTATATTTCTAACACTTAAGACTGCCCTGTTTTGTAACACATTTCTATTGGAATCGTAAGATATTTTTTAGATTATCTCAATTTTACAACGGACACTGTTTCGATACCAGTACAAAATTAAAATCAGATGTTATTCGATGATTAAGCTTATATTGAACTATATTTGCTTGAAATCTTACCTTTTTGCGTCAAGCAGCATTTAAAAGAATTATAGATGATTAAGATTATCATTATAAATACTGTATGACGATCATTAGTGTTTTAACAATCGTATTTGTTACGTGTTGTATTAATCTGCAGTTTTTAATTCATATGAGCTTCGTCACGACGAAACCAACATAATGGGTTTGCGACCAGCATGGATCCAGACCAGCCTGCGCATCCGCGCAGTCTGATCAGGATCCATGCTGTTCGCTTACAGACCCTATAACAAGTAGAGAAAATGATAGCGAACAGCATGGATCCTGACCAGACTGCGCGGATGCGCAGGCTGGTCTGGATCTATGCTGGTCGCAAACCCATTATGTTGGTTTTGTCACGGCTCACATTATAATTATAACAGATTGTATTAGCTAGTGTATGTTAGACATGGAGAATTCATTGTGCCACATGCTATAAAGTTAATTTTCTGTGTTACGTTGTTACCTCTTTTGAGCAGTTGATCATTCAACAAGTTCAAAACTGCCCAAAATACAATACAATCCAGAAAAATAATATACCGGAATAAAAGATTTATTTATGTTAGAAATACATTTTAACTTGCTATAATTCATTACACAATAATGGTTTGGGACCAAAGTTTTTATGTTTATCTAGAATTGTAATGTAGTTAATGTTATTTTTTAACTGAAATTACTAACTTTATAGAGTTTATTGTGTGTTTTTGTGAAGGTTCATAATCATCTTTTTTCACTTTTGCTTACAATCTATTTACCAAAATTACTGTAGTGGTTAGGTCGCCAAGTGGTTAATGTGTCAGACTTTTGGCGGGTTCAAGGCCCATGAGGGGTCAGGCGTTTTTTTTTTAGCAAGGAACTTTATATTCATTCCTTAGTATTTGTTGGTTCCAGGAAAAGATGGAGGATGCGTCTATAAGCATATAGATTTCTATACAGTGGAACTAAACTAAATTTTGCATATAAAGTATTAACTTTAATTAATGTATTCTTTTGATTGATGCTAATCAGTTTGTATAACTTGTATTGTTATAGATTATAAACTTTTTATAGATTTTCGGACTCTCTAAAATCTGCATGACAAAGCTGTATATATTTTTATGCCCCCGCCATGTAATGGCCGGGGCATATAGTGTTACCCTGTTCCGTCATTCCGTCCTTCCGTCCTTCCGTCCTTCCGTCCTTCCGTCCTTCCGTCATTCTGTCATTCCGTCATCATCAGTTTCCGTTCATTATCTTAAGAACGGTTGGGCACATTCAACTCAAATTTGACATATGGATATGTCATGAGAAAATACAGGTCAAGTTCGAATTTGGTCATGGTTCGATGATTTTTGGCAGAGTTATGCCCCTTTTACTTTGAAAATAATATGAAATTTCAGTTTCCGTTCATTATCTCAAGAACGGTTGGACACATTCAACTCAAACTTGACAAATGGATATGTCATGAGAAAATACAGGTCAAGTTTGAATTTTGTCATGGTTTGATGATTTTTGGCAGAGTTATGCCCCTTTTACTTTGAAAATAATATGAAATTTTCAGTTTCCCTTCATTATCTCCCTCAAGGTACAACACATTCAACTCAAACGTAACATATGGATGCGTCAAAGGAATGCGCAGGTCAAGTTCTAATTTGGTCATGGTTAGATGATTTTTGGCAGAGTTATGCCCCTTTTACTTTGAAAATAATATGAAATTTTCAGTTTCCGTTTATTATCTCCCTCAAGGTACAACACATTCAACTCAAACTTGACATATGGATGGGTCAAAGGAATGCGCAGGTCAAGTTCAAATTTGGTCATGGTTCAATGATTTTTGGCAGAGTTATGCCCCTTTCACTTTGAAAGTAATATGAAATTTTCAAGTTTCCGTTTATTATCTCCCCAATGGTACAAAGCACATTCCAACTCAAATTTGACATATGGATATGTTTTTGGAATGCCCAGGTCAAGTTCAAATTTGGTCATGGTTCAATGATTTTTGGCAGAGTTATGCCCCTTTCACTTTAAAAATAATATGAAATTTACAGTTTCTGTTCATTATCTACCTAACAGTGTTACATATTCAATTTTAATTTGACATATGGATATGTCAAAGGAAAGGGCAGGTCAAGTTGGAATTTGGTCATGGTTTGATGGATTTTTGGCAGAGTTATGTCCCTTTCACTTTGAAAATAATATAGATACATCTTAGGAATAAGCAGTTTAAGTTTGAATTTGGTCATGGTTCAATGATTTTAGACAAACTTATCTTTCCTGAATGTTGGAAAAATTTTGAACTTTCAGTTTCAGCACTCATTCTTTTAGCCATTATTTTGGCTACAAATATGCAATATGCTTTTTCTAAAGGTTAAGACTGAATAATTTCAGTGCCTTGAACGTTGTATGGAAATGGTTTGTGTTAACATTGAAAAGTTTTAAGGGCTTTGAACTTAAAATGAAAAAAAAAAATTAATGCACCATCTGAAATTTTGGCTGCATGCGGGGGCATCCGTGGCATGATGACACATTTCTAGTTTGACATGCTGTGTAATTAACTATTTATACAAATATTACTAATTAGTGTAAAATGCTAAATGTTAAGGTTATAGTAATAGAGTATCAATAAAAAAACAATGATCCGTTGTTAATGTGCTTTGGCATGTTTTGGTAAGTGAATGTGATTTATAGAATGTTGTATTCATATGATTTTATTACTGAATTTATTGAATTTGTTGAATAAAACAAATATTCTCACCTGAGGCTAGCATAATTTGATGTTATTCAGCTCGTTCAATATAGTCAATGATGAACCTTCACTCATTCTTAATGTTTATGTTAGTGACTTTGTTCTTACCTGTACTTGTAAGTTTCTTCTGACACAAAAATAACTGCTGATTTAAATCAGGACCTTACCTATCATGGTCTTAGGATAATTATTTTAAAATTTAAGAAATAGCATGCATTGTTGTAGAATTAAACCCTGTTCAAGATCAGATGTGAAGTAATTTAATCATGAATACATATTGGCATGAGTGTTTCATACATAAAGCATATGAACAAAAAAACATGCATTATTTTACTACAATGGAAAACATAATGATATTTGTTTCAATTTTAACATGCTTGAAAGAAATAGAATTAATTTATAATATGTTGAACTACATTTAAGCGAAGAACTTAATTTCTGGACATTTTGCTTATCGACGACATATGACATCACATGTAAACATTCTTTATTTTATGCTGTGCATATATTGTGTAATAATTTACACAACTGCTTTTTCTGTTTGATTAAGGGAATAGTGTGAAGTGTGTTAGATATCAAATTCATGTCATTCAAAAAGCTTTTGTATAACAAAATAATGACTGTCCAGAAGGCATTAATAAAATACAATGTTTTGAAATAGATTTTTGATTTGAAAAACGGGTGTCAGCAAGATGTTACTAATGGTAGAACAAAAGTCCATTTATGTTATATATAATATACATAGTTAATGTTAGTTGTTAATGTTACATGTTATGTCAATGTATGCATTGTTTATTTATTTTTTATTCATTTGTAAATAAAGTTTTTACATTTATAGTGCAATAAAACTAATGGGAAATACATGTAGCATCAAAATGTCACTGATCCATGAAATGTTTAATAATTTCTGAAATTTAGGTGTCATTCCTTTAAATCATTTTAAAGACCATTTTATCTGTGTAAGACATTCCAAAGTAGGAAAAAGTATGTGAGCTCAGCATTTGAAATAAAGCCCTCCCATTGGTCAATTTTAGAATCTTTGCTAAAATTTGACCAATGAGATTAAGGACAGATTAAGGCTGGTACCCTTCATGAGTAATGTAACGTCATGATCATTTTATTAAACGTTTAGAGGACACATTTCAGATGCTCAACTTTATGGCATTAATTTTTAAAAGGCTTCATTAAACCTATTTTCAGAGTCCTGATTTACTTTTAATTTACTCCTAATTCCTGTTGTTTTTTCTAATGAAAAGGACAAAGGCTGTTTTCTTATTGAATTTGTGACTGAAATACTTTATATATATATGCGTATTTATACCATATACATTATAATTTGTATTTCAACTGGCTCTGTATTAATGAAAGAAACTGTAGCTTTATATATAACACTTATTTTACTTTTTACCCATTTGTTAAAACTAATTTGATTTAAATTAAATGTGAGCTACATTATAGAATATGCTTATATATACTTGAATGAAATGAGATCTTGAAACAATGTGTGGCTTTTTTAACTTGAATTATTTTTGAAATATTTGCTAGTGAGCATCCCATGATATGAGCCGCGTCACGACAAAACCAACATAATGGGTTTGTGACCAGCATGGATCCAGACACGCCTGCGCATCCGCGCAGTCTGATCAGGATCCATGCTGTTCGCTTACAAACCCTATAACAAGTAGAGAAATTGATAGCGAACAGCATTGATCTTATGCTGGTCGCAAACCCATTATGTTGGTTTTGTGACGCAGCTCATATATCCCCTGTTCTACATGGAACGATCATACAATTTTATCTGTTCAATTCTTTACACTTGTAGTGTGTTGTCACTTTTTTGATTTTTTAAATTATATCAAATAAAGTCATATTAGACAAAGATGAATATATGATGTTTTGCTATTTATTTCCCTCCCCTCCCCCTACATTTCCCCCATGATGCTGAAACATTTGAACAAAGTTCTAAGAAAAGGGGCACAGATTTGTTTAAATGTTATAACAAAGCTCAAAATACAACCACTTGAGAGTATTTTGCTTCAATAATATTTATGTATCTTCAGAATGCCGGAATGTTTATAAAAATGCAATCTAATAATACATGTAGTTACAAGTTAAAACGATTTACTTGTATATTGATGCTGTATAATAGTAAGTTCTATTAATGCACGTTTGTAAAGCCGCTTTTCATTGGATATTAAAGTTACATACAAGAATGTCGATGTATGAGGTAATTTTCTATCTGAAGTACTGGCAGTTTGCTGTATAATAAAATTTGTTATTCAGATTATAATTAATATTGTAGATGTATATGGTTTTCTGTACATGTTTGATGTACATATGTATTGTTATAGTATATGTAACAGCTTGGAGGTCTGTTGATACCTTTGCAATTTTGTAAATTTCATTTAAAATCAAAACTTTTTTTATTGTTAACATGAAACTTCAGTATCGCCGTTGTTATTTTTATTGCATACATTATAACAACAATATGTGATTACATAGAGGATATTTGTTTAGTTCAGTGTAAGATCGGAATATATTTCACCAAGTGAGCACCAAAAGGTTTATTTCACGAGTGGCGAAGCCACGAGTGAAATATGAACTTTTGGTGTTCACAAGGTGAAATATATTTCGATCTTACACTAAACTAAACAAATTTTCTTTTTATTATATGCAAAGAAACGTTTAAAAAAAGACATTAAACCTAACACTGAATGAAAAGCGCGCCAAATAATAATACAACGTGACGTCATTTACGACGTCACGTCATTAAGTTGGTACCCAGTACTGTGCACGCTGGTATTTCACTGAAACAATGTAAGGGGCTTAAATTCAAAACAGTGAAATTATCAAAGTGGTAATTTCACTGTTTCAAACAGTGAAATTACCAGTTTTATATCACTGATATATTTCTATAAACCACCGAAAAGCATGTAATAAATAATCGTGTTCATAGTAAACGTTATTTTCTGTTATTTCGTCCCAGACGACAGTATCGTGTTTGTGTCATGGGTTTCACAATGAATCGTCCTACAATGAAGTTAAAATGGCTCTTGTTACCACATTACAAATTCACATATTAACAATATTCATTGTCATTTGTTAGAAATATTAAAAAAAGCAGTTTGATTGTATGAAATCGAGCTATCTTACAGCAGATGTTCGCGTATTGATCGGCATTTTATGGGGCATTTCTATGGAACGCCAATATTGTCGACGTTCTTAAACAGAAGCGACATTCTTGATACATTACACTCGGAAAAATACATGACATCAGTTGACATACCATGATAACAATGTTGTTTTATTTAGTGATTGTTTAAATCAGAGACATATGTCGCAGTCTTGATCTGACGACGATTTTTTACTTGCGCAGTGATACAACAAAATCTAGTCCGTTATTTCACAAAGGCGTTTGTAGCTTTCCATATAAAATGGAAATTATATACGTATTAAGGGCGTATTAGTTGTAATTACTGTTGTGTTTTGTTATTATACAGCGGACGTGCATGATAGATATAAAAAAAAACACTGGAATACAAAATGTCAGGTATGTCAAATGTTTTTATATGTAGATTAATGTAATCTTCATTTGGTAATATTGAAAATGAAAGACCATATTTTTCATGTTATGTATTAAATCTATGGCGTATTTGTTATTTTAATGATAATATCTTTTTGATATGATTCTATATAAAACTTGCTAGAATTTCAGTCTTCTAATTTATGGGTAGTGTCAACAGTATATAACTATTTCTACGAAATTATTTGAAAACTTTAAGACGTTCGAATCAACTAGTCGTGCTCTGAGTAGGGCTTTAAACACAATGTCCCTTGGTTGAGAGGCGTGCACTTGAACAAACACAAGGCCAGATTTGGTATTATTTTGTTTGGTGTTTGTTTTGTGTCATTAATTAAAACATTATTGTATTGTTTGTAAGAAGTGAGAGTTAAGTAGTTATGACTGTATTATACCGATATTAAAGATCGTACAAGGAACATAAACTATACAGTTTGTAGACGGATAGCATGGTTGTTCGAAATATACGTTACTAGTGTAACAACAACCAGTAAAAATTTAAACACTTCGTTGAAAAACATACATATATTAACATTTTGGCCGCGCGAATATTCTTGCATTGCCATCAAAATTCTAACTTTTTAAGTGGATTGGTCTGTAATGAGCACACTCCGTAATACTTTGAAATAATGAAGAAGAAAAAACACGCACGCACGCGCACACAATAAATGTATCATTTGAATATTCTTATAAAATGTTGCTTGATTTAGTATGAACATTCAAATAATGAAAAAATTATATTTTGTTCTAGAACATTTTATCATATGCTATATATTTATATATATGTCATATCAGATCATGTATCTCACACTTGCCAAACAACATCGATATATATATATCTTTTGTGGGTTGTTGTTATGTGTAAGTATCATACTAAATACTATCGAAGTAATTATTTATTGCATTACAAACCTGCCATTGTAGACCAATTCACTTTAAGGCTTATTCACATATTTAGACATATTTCCATGGACCAAAATAGCAACAAGAATAACTTGTCTTAGAAATGAGCAGATTGAAAGGGGTTGGAATGTAATTTGTTTTATTTATTGTTGAATTTTTGTTTGTTTTGTTTTGTCTCGTAATGAAACACTTATCATTTCAGGTCTAGTAAAGCCTAAACAATACAACTGGAAAGATACCAATTTGGCACTATTTGGGTCTAGCACTGAGAAGGATATCAAAAGTATGGCCATATTTTATATAGAGACATTCAATACTTCACATGTAAAATAACTTTGATTTCATTATAATTGATCTGGTTAACTCGTAACTTGCCGAACGTGTATAATGGATTGGCGCCGAACGTGTATAATGGATTGGCCCTGATTTGAATTTGGAACAGTCCATTTGAATTTTTAAGGTATTTCTATATCAAACTGCAAAAACTAGCAAGAAGTGAGCTGCAAACAGTGCAGAGCCTGGTCAGACGGCACAGATATGCTGGCTGCTTTGGTTATATACCGGTTAGAAAGGCTAATCTTGCTGGGTTCAAGTTGGGTACGGGGCTTAACTCATTGTGTAATCTTTGATTTTACGTCGAAAGCTATCATTTTAAATGTTTCAAGTAAATATGTCTTTAAATTCATCCAAACTCAATACACAATGAAGAAAAAATCTTAGAAATATTATGTGTTAAGAAAACAAAATTCTTAAGTGTATAAATATGCATTCAGAATCAGCTGCAGCAACGGAACCAGCTTGGAAAAATGCGGGAACCAAACCTGGACTTCAAATTTGGCGGATTGTCGTAAGTTCGTTATTGCTTATAATAATTAATTGGAAGATAATATTCAAAACAAAAGATATAACAAGTGTTGTAAATTTCTAAAATCGAAATATTATTTTTTACTGTTTATAGATATATTATTGCTCGTATGTTTGTAAAAACAAAAAAAAAAGTTTGAACGAAATGTAAACTTTTTAAAAAAAGTACAAACATGTGAAAAACGAAATTAATTAGAAAGTCGGAAAATGATTCAGACTTCAGCAGGTTGGCTTTGATTGATGTAGATTTATACAATGTTATCTATATTTTATCAATATATATGTGTCTCAGAACATCTGTTTCGCAACTTGATATATATATCTGTAAACATATTTGATACATTATAAACTTCATTATATACATGTATCTTTTAATAATGTTTATAGGAATTCAAAGTCACCCACTGGCCGGTACAAGATTACGGGAAATTTTTCGACGGCGACTCGTATATCATCCTGAATGTAAATATAAATGTATATTATTTAATTTCATGGCTTTGTGTCAGAGTCCTTAGTGTATCCTAAGTCCTAGAGTCCTTAGTGTATCCTAAGTCCTAGGACTTACGATCAAGTAAAAGACATACTTAAAATCGTCTCAATAAACATTTTATCTTTAGTCAAAGACTTATACTTAAATCAAATTGATTTTCGTGAAAAATGTTAAGAAAAACAATGGCACGCGTCTTAATCCGCAATGTGTTTAGTCGGTGTAAAAAACTTATTAGAGCTTATATGTTTTATTTAATTGTAATATGAATCCGACTTATAAATAAATTTCACTTGACTGCAATGCTATTCAGAAATTGAAGGAGGTTAACATAGGAATTTTCTTTAAAATGCAAAGTCGTCTAAGTTTTGGTTAGGACTCCGGACTTTCTATGAAATGCAACACAGTAATGATTACTCTCGAGGTTTTAGTTTCAGTAATGTTAACTCGGTTATAACTTTTTAAGGACGAAGATCGTCAGAATTAAAATGCCATAGAGCCTACTTCACATTACACAAAATGGTCAATTATCAGTTTATTATCAAATAGAAAACATCTTTTTGTTAAATTTAAGAGTTTCTTAAACTATGTATGTATATTTTCGGAACTGTCAACTTTTGAAGATATTACAACGAACACATTCAAATTCGCGTCATCTTTAAACTTTATTCCCGTAATCCATTTCATTTCATCTGTAATAATTATAATACGTATCGGGAGAGTCGACTTGTCGATCCATCTGTATTTTGATTATTTAAAGAAGATACATGTAAAATGTATTTACATCACACACTCATAGAATATACCTAAGATTCGAAGACTTGCCAACTCAAACAACTTATTTACCTCTGCAAGGAAACCACGTGGAAAGTCTTGGAAACACAGAATATAAAAGGCAATGCAACATAGTGATTCACATAGACTCAGTAAAAAGTGTGTTGTTTTTTGCATGGACAAGAAAACCCAATTCTTTGTGACTTATTGGATAATTTCACCTCCTTCAAATGTTGGTCATATTTATTACAAATTTATACTTGTAGTGACCATTTAGTGTTAGAAAGGACCAGCATTTCGCCAGCAGGGGCACTTTTAGGTTAAATTTGGAAATTTTGACTTTACCCACAATTTGGTAGAAAATGAGACCACTATGACGATCTTGTAAAAGAAGTACTAGTATTGCCCGTATTATGGAGATATTGTTATCTAAATGAAATGATTTAAGTCCATGTATATATAATAATGATTTTATGATCAAAATATATGAAACAAATGCATCTTGGTCTCTGTATTATGAATGCCCTTAAAATGGTTAAAAATGTGTGCGTCTATAGCAAACCTTAATTATGAACAAAATTTATGAAAAGATATGTTTTTTTTAATGAAAAATGTAAGATACAAAGTAAATATTGTTATAGTGATCTATATCACGGAAAGTACGAAAAGAAAAATCTTCATCTTTATACAGCCCAAATGTCAGAAAAAATGCGTGTAATAATGCGATCTAGTAAGCCATGTGTAAAAAAGAGAAAAGTCCATGTAATACACCAATCAATAATCTGTATGTTTACATTCACAAAGTACATGCATTAAGGTCACATAAGAGAAACAAACATGCCATTTGTGGCGACCGTATATCCGAAAATTCCAAATGTTAAGCGTTTTATGTTATATAACAATATATAAATATATAATTGACCAATTACATCATGAATCGTAGAAATATGTGTTGTATTACTGCAAAATCAGATAGTTTTACAGGACCAAATATTTCCGACTAATTTGTGAAGTAAAGTTTTCACCACGAATTTCTTCTGTCAGTTCTATTAAATTTAAATAATACTTATCGAACATTTATTTTTAGCGAAAATCTTCTATTTGCGAAATAAGCAAATTATAATCCGTTGCAAAAATTTCTGATTTTACAGAAATAGACAACGCATATTTCTCCCATACGTATAGAAGGATATTAACAAGGTTATATTTCAAGAAAAACATCATTTATTCTGTGTTATTATTATTATTATTATAATTGCAGACATACAAGGAACTCGACTCTGACCAGTTGTTATATGACGTCCATTTTTGGATAGGAAAATACAGCTCACAGGTATATGTATAATTATACTCATTTGTTTCATGAAATCACTTTAATAATATCATTTAAGAATTGTCACCTGTGAAACAGAGAAAAAAGAATTAAAGAAAGTTTAGTTATCTGTCTTATTTGATAATGTTCCGATTCGTTACAAAATACATTTGTGTAATGCAACATAAAACGATGTCATTATTCTTGGGATTATTTGGACGTCATCTTAATGGTTAAGCCTCTTCAGGGATCGTAGATTCGAGCCCTACTGTCGCCGCAGCTATGTTTTCTTATAATCACCAGTATGTTGTTAGTTGATGAAGCGGACTTGAAGTGATTCAAAACGAGCTAAGACAAATGTATTTAAACGAATGAGTAAATATAATTTTTGGTTGATTCAAAACTTAAAGGAGCTCAAAAGGAGGTCAAAAAGCCTAAAAACATAAAATTTGAAATTCTTGCATAAATCAAGTAAAGCACTCAAAATAGAAAAATCTGCAAAAGATAATAAAGAAATAAACTCGGATCGATTTTTTTTTTGCACGAGTTTAGCGAGGTTTCGATGAAAAGCGTTTCATTATTTATTTTTTTGTCATTTTGCACAATAAAATACTTATTTTGGGAAAACAGAATGAGTGAATGATCTGAAATTTTGCACAGAAGTTATTAGTCCAGACTTTCATCAAATGGTTCACGTGCAAGTCTCCAAAATTATTTCCAGTCCCTTAATGTCAAAAAACTTGAGTGGAGTCCCTTTAAAATAATGAAAGAATATTAATTGTAGGATGAATATGGAACGGCGGCATATAAAACGGTAGAGTTAGACATATTACTTGATGATAAACCTATTCAACATAGAGAGGTACAGGGGCACGAGTCTAAACTCTTCAAATCTTACTTCGATACAATCACGTGAGTATATATCATAATTATAGTACCACGTGATTCTTATGAAAATCATTGTGCCTTATTTTAAGTTATGTAGTACCACGTGATTCTGATTAACAGTAATGTGATTTAGTATACCTGTTATAGAACCGCGTGATTATGATTCACATTAATGTGATTTAGTATATCTGTTATTGAACCGCGTGATTATGATTCACATTAATGTGATTTAGTATACCTGTTATAGCGCCGCGTGATAATGATCCGCATTTATGTGACTTGGTATGAAGTACCTCGTGATTCTTCTTAGTATATCTTACATATAGTACCTTTATGCTTTACGTCAATGTAAAATGTTTATGCTTTTTGCATCAAAAATTAGTCTTGCTATTTTTGTTTCGTAGAATTCTTAGAGGGGGTGCAGAGAGTGGCTTTAAGAAGGTGGAACCAACAAAATATGAGCCCAGACTTCTACATTTCCATGGCAACAGAAAACACATTGAAGTCACAGAGGTAGATGCTATATGGCATGTTTTTGTACAGTTTTATGAGACTTAAGTCTCCAAATATTAATGAATAAGTTAGGAGGTCAATTGTAAAATACATTCTGGCCAATCCCTCACGCAAAGACTATATCACGCTATATGCTTTTGCACCGATACTGCACGGTTTACAGATGCAAGCGTTATTTTGAACCATTATCAGTTATATAGACGTAACATGGTATATTATATATGTACGCCATATCCTTAGCGTAATCGAGAAGCTTTTCTGAATGTGTACACTTATCTATTTACCATCTAGAGTGAAATGGCTCTTCGAGAGGGGACTATCAAAGAACTTTTAGTACTTCTTAAATAATTCTTATTTTAAAAAAATAGCAACAGATCCGATTTTAAACTATTATTTTGTTTACTCAAATCAAATGCTATCATTTTTTTGTACATGGTTGTATGAACAAGCTCAAATACATACGGAGAAAATGATGGCAACATCTGGTATTTACGTTTTAGTTCACCCGAGTAATTAAATCTGATTCTTTTTAATAACTATAACTAATCCTCGTGTGTCTATTATCTAGGTACCACGATGTCTGGAGTTAATTGATTCATCAGATGTGTACATCCTTGACCTTGGCCTCAAAATTTATCAATGGAATGGAAAGAACAGCAACAAGGACGAAAGATTCCGTGTACGTAGCTTTATTCTTCACCAATCGCAATTTTTCGTCAATCTTCGGCTGGTAATAATTGGCGAAATGTTCCGAATGACTTGTCATTAAAGCGACACGTCTCCATATCAGTAAATTAATTTTCAAATAGCCAAAACATATGAAAAAATATAGTTAAAAAGATATAAAAATTTACAATTCGATCAGGAGACACCCTGAATATTTGAAGTATATGACAGAAATTACTAATCTATATTTTTCACCGAAATACTACCTTGTTCCTGGTGATTTCTTGGACATTACAGTTACTGTTTGTGGATATTAAGGTACAAAAAGCTGGAATGAATATTGTATAATATTTACACAAATACTAAAAATTCACAGATTTAGAATCGTGCTGCGCTCCTTTAAATATACGTACGTTTGTCAAATATTTGCATTTTCCGTTGAATAACTGATTGGTGTAAATTATGTGTTTGCTCATTCTGAATGATGATGTTATGCTTGATATACAGACCGTACGAAAAGATGTGCATTTATTTTCTATGTAAAGCCATATCGGACCATCGCTAAATCAATAAAGAGTGTAACAACAACACGCGGAACCTCAACAAAATCGATTAATACGCTTTGTTGATTCGTAATGGCTTTCCATAATTTCTCTATTAATTCATTTCAATGCTGAATCGTTCATTATCTATATTAACTTCTTAACCTGCACGTGGTAACAGAAATTACCTATGTGACCAATGCAGACCAAAACCAGTCGACACACCCATGCCGTCTGATCATGGTCTGCATTGTTCCCTATTTAGTTATATAGTACATATTTTGAAATTTTAATATGGAGAAGTCCCTTTAAAATATTTAGCGTGGTTATGGAAACGACTTTTCAAGCTAGTTCCGCCAATATATTCTAGTTGATTGGATGGGTATTTGAGCTGAAAACTTTTGATATTGTTGTAATTCTAGCTAGGACATTGTGGTTACGAGTATTAATAAGCATGATTCGATTTTGTTTATCTTTCCGACATACATGTAACTGTTATATACATGTATTATCATCATTACGTAAACAATATTTGTAAGGGCATTTTTTATAAAAAATAAATAAAAAAAATGATCAATAAGTATAATAAAGCATATTGCAGTAAGACTGTCAAAAACTGTTACACAACAACTTTAAAGTACATGTAATTCTTGTCGAAAGTTTCAGAGGAGAAGAAGACCACGGTCCTGATGGAAAACAAAACATTCTCTTTACATACTTATATAACTCATAGTGAACCTTTATATTATGTTAAGATTAACAATGGATCGAATATGTCTGTTTACATTTTAGGCTGCAGGTTATATTAATGAAATCAAACATCAACGTGGAAAATGTACCTCGGAGACCATTGATGAAGGCATGCAGGCCTGTGTAAGTTAGTTTTATATACTCCATTCTGTATTTTATATTTTACTTAAAAACACATAAAATATCCTTTCCCATCCTGCGAGTATCATCGTGTAATGGGGTGTGATTATTTTTAGGGAAAAAATACGGCCTTAATATTGTGTCAAATTGCAAGACAATTTAAAGGTCAACACTATATCGCCATGCCATGTATCGGAAATAAATGATAAACGATCTGCAGTATTACGACTTTATAAGTCCTTGTTGCTAAGACTACGAAAGACCAGTGGTAACATTTCAACTTCTTGAGTTCTCTGGTTCATCTTCACAAATTTACCATTTCAGCTTCATGAACTCAAGATTTCAACTTCATGAATTCAAGATTTCAACTTCATGAATTCAAGATTTCAACTTCATGAATTCAAGATTTCAACTTCATGAATTCACGATTTCAACTTCATGAATTCACGATTTCAACTTCGTGAAGATGAAATCTTGAATTCGTTAAGTTGAAATCGTGAAGCTGAAATCGTGAAGTTCAAAACATGAATTCATGAAGTTGAAATCAAGAATAATTTTATTCATGAAGTTGAAATCTCGAATTCATGAAGTAACTTAGTACAAATATAATAATTACCGGTTATTTTGCAGGGTACGTTTTATAATAAACTGGACGAAGTTGAAGAAACAAATGGCATAAACAGCAAAATGTGTACGGAACCTGTTTCAAAGAAATTGTTCAGGTAATAATTAAACAATTAATTAATGTGATGATAAATGCCAAACAACGGTGAAAATTATTCTGATAATGACAGCGATGTTGAGTAATCATTACGATGATGATGTTGATGATTATGATGATGATGATTGTTGTTGTTATTATTATCATTTTTATTATTATTATTTATTATTATTATTATTATTATTCATTTATTTTTTTTATTATTATTTTTATTATTATTATTATTATTATTATTATTATTATTATTATTATTATTATTATTATTATTATATTGGTAACTGCCATTTAGTTTATTCAGTAAAAACATTCTATTAAAAGTATGTGAGAACAGATCATTTTCAACATATTATACTTAAACTAAGAAAATGAATCATTTGGATCTGTAGAATTGGTTTTATTTGCGTCAGTTTAATTTTTGATTATACATGTACATGTATTTTCATGAATTCATATTTATCGTGAATAATAATGTTATCCTGAATTTACGTATATCTTATTGTATTTATCAGCACTTTCAATGTGACATAATTTCATGTATACACTACAGAAAAATACAGTTTTTTGACAAACAACAACAACAGCATCAAAAAACCCAAAGAAACTTTAAGATAGAGTTTTCTAGCACCGGTGTAAACGGTAGATAATCCTGTCTGATATGCAAGAATAAATTTCATTTCTTCCTCAGATTGAGTGATGAAACCGGGGAGATGACGTTCAAAATGGAAAAAGAAGGTCCAATGACACAAAAAGACCTCGATACGAATGTAAGTATTGTTGTTCTATAATATTATGAACTTGTGCAATGAATAGACCACAAAAAAGTTTATTCTTGGACGTGTTTTAAGTCACTCCGACACTGACAATATCATATGGCGTCTGTTCAGCTTTCCTGGTGGGTGAATACCCCTGTGCCCCTCCGCGCGATCGGATACTTGAGTAGAACCACCGACCTTCCGTAAGCTTGCTGGATACCATATTAACATGAATACATGAGAGTCATTGGCAGGATTCGAACCAACAACGGGGGCTCAAAGTAATAGTCCAAAAGCTATAGAGCTATATACCTGTACATATGATTTGTTTATCATTAAATTACAAATATTCGAAACAGTTTCCGTCATCTATATGATCTTTATTTTGCTTTGCGGCCGTGTGTGTTGATTCATTGAATAGAGACACGATTTTTATATTATATTTTTTAACTGAAGGATGTGTTCATTCTCGACACATGTAGTGATGTATTTGTATGGATAGGCAATGCAACAACAAGTAACGAGAAGAAGAACGCCATGGTGTATGCACACGTGAGAGTTTTTATTCTTCTCAAGAGTTTCTATTCCATAATTACTTATAATAATAATAATAATAATAATATCTTTATTTAAAGAAGGTTACAACATTAAGAACATACAAATAACAAATCATATATTATCTTATTTTCCAAAGTGGCCTTCTGAAAAAGAAACAACAACAACAACAGGACATGCAATAGGTAGAAAAAATTGAATGTTATAATATGTAAATTTTTAGAAATAATTACAACTCAATAAACTTTCGACAGGCACTCAACATTTTTTGTTCTAAACATATATGTATATTGCATTTCATTTGTTCGTTCGTTCATTCGTTCACTATATTTATTCATTTCATTCATTCACTCACTCACTCCACTCATTCCATTCATATGAACATCAAGATATGGCTTTTGTATTTTTCTTTAAAACATTTAAGGTTATTAACATTACGAATATTTAAAGGTATATTGTTCCAAATGTTTCATTGCCATTTTTAATAAAGAAAATGCGTGTCTTTAATATTAATTTTGTTTTAAAGGTCTTTTCCATAATAACAATATCTTTCCTTGACCCTAGATCTTAAGGGTTATAATTATTTTTTTGTTCGTCGGCATAAAGTCATCACGTTCTGTCATATACATATGTCGGTGCCATGTTATTTTAAATTTTTTAAAAACAAAACGCACCCGCCGGATGTGGTATTTACAATCTTGTTACAAGGAACGGTAACCCCCAATTTTAAGATTTCGAATAGATTTGTTGACGCGAATCTTTAGGTTTTGCTGCTAAAAATGATTTTAGCAAATACGTTTTTTAACTTACAAACATTATTTATGTAGTTTGTGTTTCCTTTACCCCATATAATACAACAATCTAGTCCATACATGGGCAATATATATGCATTTAAAAAATTAATAAATTTCATATCAAAGTTGCCAAAAAAATACGATATTTTTTTCAATAAGGCCAATTTTTCCGTTAAGTTTTTTACAAACATTGTCAATTTTGCCAAGTGCCATTTTAGGGTTGTTATCTATGCAAATACCCAAGACTTTTTGATCAGTTACATTTTCAAGAGCTTATTTTTCCACTTATCTTAAAGAATTAATTTTTTCTTCATAATATTTTACTTTTGTCTTTTGCCTATTCAGCCATACATTTTGCATTTAAATCTGGATTTAAAGGGGTATATATTTATTTTGCCCACCATTTGTCAATGTTATTTAAATGATCTTGAAGTTTTATTTCTACTTTGATATATTTTCTCTCCGGGACTTCATAAAAAGAGTAGAATTTCGTCTGCGGAATAAATCAAAATTTTCATATCATTACCAATGAAAGCTATGTCATTTATGTATATTAGAAAATAATAAAGGTCCTTTAATATTTGAGCCTTGGTGGAAAACCCCGGGGGAAATTATTTTCATTTCCCTGAGATTGTAGGAAATCACCATCCTTAAACCCAGGTTGCTTGCTTTTAGAAAGACTATGACATTAAAAAAACCTTAACGGCTTTTTTCACGAAAAATGATAAATTTAATTTTAAATTGCAAAAGTATCTTCAGGTCAAACCCAAATAAAAAGGCTTTCTTTAGGTCTAAGAAATACAGTCCCTATAACTTTTTTCCCCACTCGTCAACATCTTTTTTAACCCAAAAGTTTTTCTATTAAACTTATGATGCAGTTTTAACATAAATTTGATTTTTAGGGAAATCCTGTTTGGGTTTTAATTATGAATAATTTGTTTTTTTAAAAGAATGGAAGGTATTTGTTTGGCAATAGGGCCCGCTCAAATTTTTTTGGGAAATATAGTTAAACAAAATTGATATCGGTTCGATAGTTTTTTTCCCTTCTTTTCCTTTTTTCCCCCAAATTTAAAAAATAGGTAAAAAACTCGAGCTTTTTTTAAATCATCTGGGAAAATATTAGATTTAATACTAAAAATTGATATTGTATTGGGTGTAATTAATCTCCATATTTGCATTGATGTTTGCGTCCAAAATTTCCCCATCTAATCCTGTAGATTTTTTAATATTTTCAGTTTTTTCAATAATAAGTTTTACTTTCAAACGGGTGTAATTATTTTTAAAATTATCTAAATTCATTCATTGAAACAACTTGACAGCATTATACTATTTTAAAATATCTATAGAAGATATATCTTTAAAGACAAAATCATTCTATTTCCTCTTTGTTCGAAACAAATGACAAGGGGGTTGTTATGTTCATTGCCCACACAGGGCAAGGAAATCAGGTTCCGCTCAAACACGCATCCCACTTTCGCGAATACAACCGCGATACAAAATATTTTCCTAGTCTGGTACATATAGCCCTATATTTACTATAGTACCCGAAAAAACCATATAGTTGAAGGCATGCAATTCAGACAACAAAATAGTTCCTCACTCTGCAGTAATTAACAATGATAAAGCTTAATGTTTCCGAATATTGTTACCCCGCAGGAGCCTTCACACTGGTTTCGGGCCATGTGAAGATATAGCCGTGTCCGAAGGCGCCCCCCTTTCTTGGAGGTCTTTTTCGTCCATTTTCATGTGTGTTAAATTTCTCCAATCTGATTCCACGTGGCCGTAGGTATAGAAGACCGAAGGCATCCTTTGATACCAATCACATGTGTTGGAGAGGACAAAGTATCACATGACTTTCACATGGCACTAACGGCATAGAGCATTATAGGAAAACAAACACACATTGCTACCTAGTGCATGTTAATCATCGTTAAGAAAACAATCACTCTGATAAAAGACACAATCTTAAAACTTTTTTGACACATTTTATGGTTTTGTATAACAAATTGTAGCGCAGGAACTCTTTGAAAACAATGCATTGTCACGGGTATATATGTTGTAAAATTTCATTTCATTTATCCCTATTCAAGACATTATATATGCAGTGTACGATTTTGTCACGTGTATATCTATATGGGCTGTGGAAACAATACAAATCACAATATGGGGTCTGTCCTAGGACGTTTCCATGTCTTTGATTTGTTTTTTTCAACAGTCAGTCTCATATATATATCGCTCTAAATTTGAATTTAAAATATGATATGAAACACGACAATAAGCTGCGACGTATGACATTATACACGGACATCGACGACATTTGACAATACGACACGACATTATATTGTTAAATGTCATGTGTTGTTTAAATGTCATGTGTTGTATTTCAATGTCATCCATCGTGTCGTATTGTCTAACATTGTATCACGTGGAATCAATTGTCAAACGTCAATCTCCAAGGGCTGCTTATGACATTTTTGTAAATGTGTATTTATCAGATAAAAATGTCATCTCGTGATAATTAATGGGACAAATTATTATAGTTCTTATAGTATCTCTTGAAATAGTTTTAAAATGCCTAACTTTGATTGGTCTAAACGTAACATTTGATAAAAAATACGTCCATTTAATAGCTATATGACTGTTGTTGTAGTTCTGAAGAAGCTGTAGCAAACTTTTTAATAAATCAAAGATGAATATAATATATACTGTTTTTCATCGTCAATGATTGATAACGTAATGTGTGTAGTACTAAGTGCGCAATGTTCATGCTCAGCGATTGATAACGTAATGTGTGTAGTACTCAGTGTGCAATGTGCATGCTCAGTGATTGACAACGTAATGTTTTGAGTACTAAATGTTTAATGTTCATGCTCAGTGATTGATAACGTAATGTGTGAAGTACTCAGTGTGCAATGTGCATGCTCAGTGATTGACAACGTCATTGTGTGCAGTACTAAATTTTCAATGTTCATGCTCAGTGATTGATAACGTAATGTGTGTAGTAATCAGAGTGCAAATGTTCATGCTCAGCGATTGATAACGTCATTGTGTGTAGTACTCAATGTTCAATGTTCATGCTCAGTGATTGATAACGTAAGCGTGTTTAGTACTCAGTGTGAATGATCTTTATCAGTTTCAGTAATATTTATTTAGCTTTGTTTAAAGAGTTTTAACATCTTAAATGCTGGCATATATTTTCCCAAATGATAAATTTCACAATTGCAATGTTCATGCTCAGCGATTGATAACGTAATTGTGTGTAGTTCTCAGTGTTCAATGTTCATGCTCAGTGATTGATAATATAGTATTCAGCGTCAAGTGAGTAACAGAGATTAATTCAGAAAATGATTAATTTATCAAGGGGGGTAATCATGAAAGATCAAATGTCACGAAGCAGTTACAGCAGTTGTCTCTCTTCGGAAGTACCTATCGATTGAAAATCTAATATGGAAAACATACAAAGTAAACACGAAAAGCGATGAAGACATTAAAATCTTAACATCAAAGTAAAATAATTTGTGAACGTTCTAGATTACACATTTCGCAAAATACCTCCAAAATCATCTTTTATTCAATGAAACTGAAATATTTGTACAATCTAAACGACTATTCCCGATGTGGGAGCATTTATGTTTTATGTTCACTTCACGTGACCCCCAGAGGGAGTGTGAAAACATGCTTAAATTCTCATTGTACCAGAGAAAAGAAATTGGTTCACTCAGAGAGTGTGTAGTACTGCAGCTGTGTAGTGAGAGCACACTGCTTTGTGATATTTATTTCTCGGTCTTGCCCCAACATTTACATTAACTTTAACTTAATTTACATGTGAAATTAGCTGGATGTAGGACAGGATAAGCACGGTAAGATAACTTCTGTTGTTATTATTGACGTTTTAACCGATTTGCCCTGCTTTAAATTTGAAAGAGTTAGATTATTAAAGTTATGGAGCAGTCCAGAAACAAATTTTACCATCATTAATAATATAAAATTGATGCTTATTCATTAATACATTGACGTACTGATGTACAACGCTTACCCTAAATGAGTCCTAGTTCTTTCTTACAATCATGGTTAAGGAATAGTCAAAATATATTGACGTGCCAAAGCTTGATTCTGAGATATTTTCGTTCTGGCAGAATCTCGCTTTTGTAGAGGCGAGATATTGCCCAGACACGAAAATAGCACAATATCTCGTCGCGCAGTACAATTAGTTGGACTAGGTTAAGGAATTGAAAATGAAGAAAAAATCGCCAATTTTAAAACATTCATAATGATATAATGCTATGATAATGGTAGAAATTATAATTTAACAATATCTATTTATTTTCCGTATGAACCCTTACATGATGAAATTTTTCTCTCAAATATAAGTACACTAAGTACTGAATCAATGTCGGTTAAAAATAGGGAATTTTATCTTCAGACTAATAAATATATAGGAACTTTTTCTTCGTCTTGTTCACGTATGAGTACTTGTATTATCTATTTGTAAGTTCTCAAAAATATAACCTAAAATTTTACAAAATCTCTATATTTGTACAAATACGAACAATAAAGAATTATAATTTAACAATATCTATTGACTATTTCCTTATCCTCACATGCGCATAGAAAAGTATACAGTATTTGTGCAAATGTTTTTTTTTATTTTGGTAGAGTTTTAAGTCGAAGCTACTCTATGAAGATCATATGGAGTGTTTTCTAGGAAGACCTCAGTCCGACAGGTGCCCAACCGTGCATGCCATACACGAGCGGGCACCAGAGTAGAATCATTGACGTTCCGTAAGCTATCAGAATAGCTTCCTTGTCAATCGGAACACCTCGGGCGACTTCAAGAATTCGCGACGGAGATTGCCGAGTTGTTACGATTGCTTCCTTGTTTGTAGTCCCTGGCGGGATTCGAATCTACAGCCACTCGGTCACACAGGCGCTATAGTCACATAATCAAATAGTTTACATAACCGGTCTATATAATTTTGTATATTAAGATAACATCTTATTATAGTACATTTGTATATAGCCCATTCAAAACTTTAAAAAGTTTGTTTCAAGCACATGTGCTCGGTCACTGACGCATCAGCTGCTTTAATAAAAAGTAATGGTTGAAATATGAAATAATTCAGGTTCGTTTTAAGCTTCTTCGATCGTATTATGCCCATATCGTCCTGCATGCCTCGTCATTTGTGCATCGTTGTTGTTTTTTTTAAATATCTGCCATTGCCATCGTCAGACATGTATTAATAAATGTTTAAAACCCGTCACCCTTAACCTGCTGAGTTTGGTTTCAGATTTTTCCAAACAGCGCAGGCACCGAGTGCTCGGTACCACGCAATATGAGAGTCACACATGTTAGTTTTCATGAATATTGTATAAACTTGAAAAAATTAAGCAGACGACAATTTTCTCAAAGCAATCTTCTTCCGGTGTTTGACGGAAAGGGCCGAGAGGCATAGTTACGTGTCTAGCATAAGCCTACCTCATTTAAGTTCTTAAAGACATAAAAGTCATTAACACTATTATGCTAGGTGCTTGAATTATTTATGAGTTATTGTTTCATTTATTTATACTACATTTGTCATATAACAATAATCAACTTAATCAACCAATAAATTTATATCATAGTACATATAGTTGTAGGGCTACAACATCAATAATTGTAAATTAAGGTTTTTCTTCGTTTTGTTTTCATCACTTTTGAGTGACCCTAACCCTAGTTAGCTAGTAAGATTATTTGTAGTCTATGACAAAATGCGCAGTGGGAAAAACATAGTGATAAAAAAGTTCACATACGTAAGTAATAAAAAAATTACTGAAATAAGTATCAGCCTTAGCTATTAACTATGTAACATGCGCAGAGGGAAAAACATGATGAAGTTCATAATTTAATCGTGAGTTCACATATCAAATTTTATTAATGCAGTGAATGTAGATAAACACTGTACTGTACTGTGTGTTGAACATTCACTGTGATGAAGAAAAATTGAAGACATAACTTACACAATATCTATTAAGTCGATGAATCCATTTTCTCCGGACATAGCACCGATTTATTTTGTAACATTTGTACTCGTTCATTTACTTCTTTTGGCTTTTTAAAGGGTCAAAAATTAACATGTATAAGTATTTATAAGTTTCATTGAAATTCATATTGTACAAAAAAGGTTAACGTTTTAGTTTGTGTCTAAACAAAAATGGACATGAACTATTGAGTGCGAGTTAATGTGAACCATTAAGTTATTATTTCTTTGTCCTTTTCCAGCAATGAAACTCACAATTTAAGAATAATCTGCTTCACATAATGACATAGTTATATCCAAATACCGCACAACTTACAAAGTACCATTCATTTTGTAACAATGTTTCAAAGGATTGTAGTTCAAAATTATTTTTATAATTATTATTATTGCTGCTGGTGTTGTTGTTGTTGTGTAATTCTATAATAAATGTTTATTATGTACCAGGATATACATGTACATAAAAAGCTTGTTTTTTTCTCTTCTGCACAGATGATCATGAACAGCAGACATGTAGAAAGCACCATCAGTTGCTCGGAGACGAGTGGATACTGCCAAACACAATACAGTTATTTAATAGCTACAAATCTACCCGGATTTTACCAGTGTAATTCGGGACAGAAGTCGGGACAGAAGTGCTCATGTGTAAGTCGCCGGAGAAATATTGTATGGTTGATATTTCTCATCGGAGTGATATATTACGTTATATACTTAATTGGCTCAACAAAACAATATCTGTATAAAGTGGACACTTACTCTTTACCTTGTGAAATGCCGATATTAGACCCTTATGATGCGGACCAAATGAAGAATGTAAAACTTTCTGAACCTTTTATATGTGACAATACTCCATTCCTAGTTTATATTGATAAAGAGAATTTGTTACAGTTCAATACAAGCGCAGTGAATATATTACAAATAGCTCGTGATTCTATTATGTGCACGTGTGAAATCATTAAGAGAGGTGTGGACACGGATGATGAGGTCACATATTCGGACACATTCGATTGCACACCTCCATATAACATACCGTCCGATTTTTTTAAAATAACATGTTCGTCTGCTGAAAATGAACTATTAAATACAATGCTTACGAAAATACATCGACGACGAAATGATTTGAAAAGTAATTCAGACGGGTTTTTCAGTGTTATACTGTTTGGGCTGGATTCAGTGTCGAGAAATAATGCAATCAGGCAAATACCGAGGGCAGTAAAATATTTACATGAGAACCTTTCTTCGATCGACCTCCTCATGTATAATAGAATTGGTGGACACACATTTGATAATATCGTACCAATGTTGACTGGACTTTTAGCAAACACTGACGATATTCCGTACTTAAACGATGTAGGTACTCGTTTTGAGAAATTACCATTTATTTGGAAGAATTTCTCAGAGAATAATTATGTAACATTTTACGCTGAAGATCATTTGCAATTCCACACGTTCAATTTTAAGAAAGAAGGTTTTAAAAGACAACCGACTGATCACTATGTGAGACCATTTTGGATCGCTGATTTTGAATCGAGACCAACGAAACTTTTATTCTGGAAAGAAGATATGAGCAGCTACAATAAACGCAAATGTTTGGCTAACATTCCAAAATATCTTGTTCAAATAAACTACTTAAAACAATTTATAGACACGTATAAAGATGTCAGAAAGTTTGGTATTTCACATTTAAATGAGCTATCTCATCAAGATGTTAACGACCTTCACCTTGCTGAGGATGACCTTATCGAATTTTTTCGATGGTTTAAAGAAGGCGATCACCTTGACGACACGTTCCTCATTGTATACAGTGACCATGGACCACGTGGTCAAAGTCAGACACATCAGTCTTTATTAGAAACTAATTTACCTTTTTTGAGCATCGTTCCACCGAACAAATTTCGGTCATCATTTCCAGAAATAATTGAGAATATGAAGAGAAATGCACACGTTTTGACAACACATTTTGATTTATTCGCGACATTGAAAGATATACTTCTTCGACAGTTTAAGGAGCCTTCTATCACATTTGTTCACAACAAACCTCGGGGAATAAGCCTGTTTCGTGACATACAAAAACAAAGATCATGTTCAGGTAGTGACATGTTTAATTCTTCTAAAACCTTTTTAAAAAATAAGGATTGTTTCAGATACACCCAATTTTAAAGAAATTGTTAAATAAAAATGTTTTCTCTTTCTCTTAATTACTACAGATTTTAATAATTTGGCTGAAATCTTCATTTTTCAAGAGCATAAACATTATAGACCACCTTTGACCATTGTAAACACCGGTCACGTGGATAATTTAAGCATTATTACTGTGAGGTAATTAGTGGTATTAATCAAGGTCACAATCGTTTTTAAAAAGAGTTTGTCATTTCATTTGACCACATGATCAATTGCATATGAGGTCACACGAATTCTGCTGAATCTCTAAAATGGACAACTTTGTCGCAGAGTTTTGGAATGAATTCCTTCCCGGACTTGATCGCTTGTTCAAAGCGTGTATTGTTCAATTTTGAATGTTGAAAACGCTTGAATTCTTGTAGTTTATCAAACTGGGTTTTCTTTTGTTTATATGAACTAGGTAGTGAGAGTTTTAATATGTATCTGTTACTTTGTGATCTAGTTTATTTTTCAACGTTTACCCATAAAACACAAATATGGAGATAATCTTTCTGTTTTGTAAAAAATATG
This sequence comes from Ruditapes philippinarum, assembly GCF_026571515.1. Taxonomy (NCBI): domain Eukaryota; kingdom Metazoa; phylum Mollusca; class Bivalvia; order Venerida; family Veneridae; genus Ruditapes; species Ruditapes philippinarum. The sequence continues at coordinate 115,849 of NW_026852000.1, read as the reverse complement.
AAACAAACATTTTAGTATTTTGTATTTCTTTCTGAGTCCGTTCGAGTGAAATACACTAGCTTAGGACCATCAATGGTTATTCGAAAAGCTTTGAAGTTCCTGCGTTTAGATATCCTAAAGCCACAAGTTGCATAGTATTTTTGGTTATGAGCTATGGCCAGGGTGTCTATAATTCTTTTTCAATTTATGTAACATTTGATAAATATATGGTTATTAAAGAGGAAAGCCATGGCTGTCTAATTGTTATATTAATTTTTAAATATATTCAACCTGTCGTTTCATATAAAGATGATTTTTCCCATTTCATGAGCTACTATGGTACCATTTATTGAAGAATCGCGAATAACATACATTGTGAAAACAAATTGCTATAATTGCTAAACTCGGTTTCAAACGTCTGACAGTAGCGTTTCAGAATATTTTGTTATGGGAAATGTAAAAACAGGATTGTTTAAAATAAGAAGGTGTTTTCAATTTCTATATATAGGAAGTGAACTATCATCTTAAATGCCAAATTGTTAATAAATTGAAAAAAGATTTAACAATATAGAGTCATGACAGCCATGGCTTTCCATACTTAATCATGTAACATTTGTATATGTTCAACCGCTGTGTAATTAAAATAATAAAACTTGAGTGATTTTTCATTTTCAGAGTCCAGTATACCAGACCAATTTTGTATGTGTTACAGATCGCAGAAACTGAACATTACTAACAATTCTGTGATCAAACAAATTGCTCAAGATGTAGCCGACAAACTAAACCAGGCGTTAGCTGGTGCCAAAGGCTGTGCTCGCTTACATGTGGCGGCTGTTCTAGAAGCTCATGTTTTAGTTCAAGGAAAGCAAACTGTAGAAAAAAGGCAAGGGTTGTTTAACAAGATTAGTAATGTTGTTTCTGGGAGAGATTATGCTGATTATAGAATAGTTATTCAAACACATCCGGGTAATGCCAAATTTTTTGCGACATCGAAAATTGCAGCAGACGGCAAACGTTATGTGTTAGACAATATAGAGCGAATAAATAGATATAATAACCAGTCGTACTGTGTCAGTGATGATAAACTAAGACCATTATGTTATTGTGTAGAATAATGATCCTGATATACAGACAGAAATTGGTTACGTTTGTATAGAGTTATGCTCATAGATTTGTATTCTTGCACAGTAAAGTAGAACAGCTCTACCAGACTATTTCGTTGGTGATGGTGCCGGTAATTTACCCTCCCGACCACGGCAGTAAGCCACAATGAATTTACCAGAGCACAGTTCAGTCCCCGCATTGTCCCTGGGCAAGCTTTCGACAGCAGAGTCCCCGTGCAAGATTTCCGCAGTGTCCTTGGGCAAGCTTTCGAGCAGTTTAATTACCGGTACTAGATGCCATCTCTTACGCAAGGATAACTTCTGTAACTTCTTTACATACCAGAGCAGAGGTTCACTGTGAATGACCGTAGAAATGATTTCATGATCAATTACACCGTTCGTCTGTCCATAGACAATTGTTTTTTTTGCAGGATACCTTTTAAAGCATTACAACGATTATGTTTATATTTGGCATACAAGTATGTTATGTCATCACACAGTTTAAATGCTGATAAAGTTATGCTCCTTTATATGCATACATGTATTTTCTGTAAAATTATTGATTGTCGTAAAGGCCAATTATACCTCAGGAATGCTTTTTAAAAAAAATATTTTTGATGTCCGTTTTTTTCCAAAACGTTTCTCAATGGCCTATTACCAGAGTCATCTTTTTCTTTAGTTGTATGTTTGCAATATTAAAGTTATAGTGATTAAGTGTTTTGTATGGAAGTCAAAATACTACTCTTTTTACATTTTGCTACTTTTGTGGCCCAAAAAAATCACATCTTCAGTGCTATACATCTAACATGCTCTAAAGCCGTTATCTGAACGATATATATCATATTTGCCATTTTTACAGAAGGAAATATTTATTCGTTTCAGATGCATAATGTGGCTGTTATTTGTCCAAATTTGTGTAAATTATTTTTTGCCATAAGGGGTTATGCAGTTGTGCATTTAGAAGATTAAGTTTTGAACTGTAAATAAGTAATGCCCACATTTTGGAGTATTGCAATTTTACTTTGTTTTATATCCTGTCAGAAAAGTTTACTATCTATCTAATTTCTTAAAGGATTATTGTCTCTTCAATACCTTATTTTAGAAATTGCCATCGGGCGTATAATCCTCTGTTCTAGTGAAGTTTTTTTTCTCCCCTATACCACTTTCTTACGAGTTTTCTCTATTTGATGTCAAGGGACATTTTCAGATGCCCAGGATCTTCTTATATTGAAGTCGATTGTTATTTTCGTTCTTGTTTATTTACAGAGACACTGACTGTCAATAATGGTTATAACTTTACTTGAATATGTATGTATATTGATATTGCATGTTTTCAAACATGATCATTCACAAAGCATTATAGTATAAACAACAACAGTGTAATACAGCCATTGTATAATATCAAATAAATACTCTAATAATATGGGGAAGAAATTATTTTTACTATAGAAAATCAATAGCTTCTTACATCATTGTGAATGAGATTATATTTTATGTAAGATTAAAATAATTTTAATAATATTTAGCTTATTTGTTGTTTTTTATTCTCTATAAGAAACAATCGATTAAAAATGTCATCCCCATATTTGTCCGCTGGCAGAACACTGAACCTTTTCTTAGTTTTTAATAGTATAATTAGGGCAAAGTGGAAAATGGGCATATTTTGGCTTTAGTACTTTGCAGACTTCATTGACTTTGATGATGAACAAATATTTCAAGTTTGAATGGATATGTCTTACGGGTTTTTATTTAAATATAAAAAGTAAAAGAAAAATGAAGGTATTGAACAACGGCGACTTTCAGGGTATTTTGCCCATAAGAAAATCATTCCAATTTTGATAGTGAACAAGTATTCCAAGCTTTAAGTAAATATCGATGATAGTGTGAAATGTTTTGTCTGAAATGTTCCTTAAAAATGGTTAACCATGAAATTCTAAGTCGAAAAAAAGGTAACTGATCAAAAATGAATTGATAGGGTTCCTTTCTCCAATTTTGAAAAAAAAAAGAATAATGAAAGAATGTTAAAGTGAATACCATTTTAAGAAATGGACAAAAAGGTTTACAAAGGCAAAAAATAAGTGGACATTGAGTGCATAGCTTTGATACTTTTCTAAGGTAAACAAACAGTATAGTGGCAGTAGCTCCAATTTTTTATCTTCGAAAAGCGGATCTAAAATGGTTGTTTTTGATATGAAACCGACAACCACTTAGTAAATATTTATCTTTATAAGTATTTATCTCATATCTGTGATATAGCACAGCTACGAAATCGACACATTTTATATGATAATCTACAAGAGTTATCAATAGTTTAGGATGGTATCAGGTCGGCTTGGACATTGAACACTACTCCCGTGATTTGAATGTACCTGTCACTGCCTTTTTTTGTCACCACTATTGTATTGTTTATCCACATATTTACTTAATTATCACCGATCATCTAGGACAGAACTATAATTATCTTTTATATATTTCATAACGTTTAATAGCAGTTTATTAACCGACTCAGTGAACGAGAAGTTCTTTATATCTTAAATGACTGGTTTTTAGAAAATAGAATTGTGAATTTGATTTGGACTGGAAAGTAAAGAAAGTACGCGGCGAAGAAGAAGGTAGTAAAAAATTGTGATTAAACGTTAAAGAACATTAAGTTTAAAGATCTGATTGGAAACAAATGTTGTTTCTTAGTGAATGAAGGTTGAAATCTCAACATAATTATAAACAATGATTACATCTCAATATTTCCGTACCGGTGGTGCAGGATTCTGGTGGACAGGATGCCTTATTTTACTACAGCTTACATCTCTCGTATTAGGTTAGTATTCTTAATGTTTAATAAAACTGTACGTATTCTTAAATGTATTGATATCTATATGTTTACAAATTAATATTACCCCTACTGTGATTTGGATAGGCCTACCATTAGAATAAGCATCAGTTAATTCATCTACTCTTGTCATTGGTAAAGACTTTTTCTTTAGTATTATATACTAGTTAGTACATTGGTATAGTAGTTACTTATGCCGTAGAAAAGCACCTAGCAACATCGAGATGTTTTCAGATATTTTTACCAACATAAAAGTAGTATGATAATGAAACGTTTGGTTCTTACGAGTTTTACGCCATAAAAATAAAAGTTCTGTCGGAGAATCAAGTAAAATGTCTCAATCATTCAATTGTGTGAACACATCATCAATTTTGACATTATACTTAAAATATAAATAATAGACTAATCATATGTCAATGAAACACTTCAAACCAAAACTTCGCAAATACCGACGGATGATGTTAACCAATAAAATCTTTAGAAATTCCTTAACACCATGATAACTTATTCTACATCTTCTTTCTGAAATAATATTGATGAAGATGTGCACTGTTAACACATTCAAAATTATAATAGTGTGCTCTAAGAAGACGATTGTTAATTTCAATTTTCATTTATAGTATAAATGATGGTGATTTAAAGGTCAGTAATAGATTAACGGTTGTCCTAATCTAATATTTAATGATTATTTTTGTGAAAAAAGACTGGAATAAAAAATGAGTTATGTAAACGTTATGTCACCTTGTAATGACTATCTTCGTTAATATATGATTTCTGTCAAATAGTATATCACCATGATATCTAAACCATAGAATGTCGCAATGATGTCTAAACCATAGTTTATTACCAAGACGTCTAAACCATAGTATATCACCATGATATATGTACCATAGTCTAACACCATGATATTTACACAATGGTATATCACCATAATTGCTGAACCATAGTATATCACCATGACTTCAAAACTATAGTATATCACCATGATATATGTACCATAATCTAACGCCATGATATCTACACAATGGTGTATCACCATGATTTCTAAACTATAGTGTATTACCATGATTTCTAAACCATAGTATATCACCATGATTTCTAAACCATTGTATATCACCATGATATCTATACGCAATGGTATATCACCACGACGTCTACACAATGGTATATCACGATGAAATATGTACCATAGTCTATCACCATGATGTCTACACAACAGTTATCACTATGGTTTATGTACCATAGTATATCACTATGATATCTGTACCATAGTATATCACCATGATTTCTAAACAATTGTATATCACCATGATGTCTACACAATGGTATATCATCATGATGTCTACACAATGGTATATCATCATGATGTCTACACAATGGAATATCACTATTATTTATGTACAAAAGTATATCACCATGACGTCTACACAATGGTATATCATCATGATGTCTACACAATGGTATATCATCATGATGTCTACACAATGGTATATCACCATGACGTCTACACAATGGTATATCATCATGATGTCTACACAATGGTATATCACCATGACGTCTACACAATGGTATATCATCATGATGTCTACACAATGGTATATCACCATGATGTCTACACAATGGTATATCATCATGATGTCTACACAATGGTATATCATCATGATGTCTACACAATGGATTATCACTCTGATGTCTGCACCATAGTATATTATCATTATATCTGCGCCATAGTATTTCATCATAATGTCTGAGCCATAGTATTTCACCATTATGACTCCACAACACGGTATCTCACAATGATGTATTTACTTTGGTATATTATAAGCATGATTTACATGTATCTATTGTGATATATATCATCATGATTGCATTACTGTGATGTATCACTTTGAAATTTTTACCGTGCTATATTACTCCGATTTCCCTTTGCGTTATGTGTCACCATGATATCTGTACTACATGTATGATATATTATCATGGTCTCATTATTAGTATCAAGGTAATGTACATGTATATACATGTATATACGTTCCTGCTGTTACATGGTGCATGTTTATTAACGGCAATGATTTCTTTTCATTATTTATGTAACATAATTTACCAACTAAAAACCACTTGTGAAATTTATGACAAATTCAGTAAAGTTCGAAACTGGTTCGAAATGAAAAAGATTTTTAAAAAGTAGATCACAAGCGTGTCGCTTCAGTAAAAACCCTAACTTTTTGAAATGCAAGTCATTTGGTTTATCAACGAGGGTTATCACTATCCATGAATCTATGGACCGTCTGATAGAGCAAGCTGTGTGTAACTGTACAAACTATTGATAACTTTATCTATATAATGTGACGAATAAAATCACTTTCATTAGATAACATACAATGATAACTCGGTAAAATAATTTGATAATTTGTCTGTACTTGGTATACATTCCTATATTATCAGTTATAGTTAACAGTAACATACGGTGATCAACAAGTTACAAAACATGTTGAAATACAGGTTATCAAAAAGTTTCGTTCGAATCATGCCCAAAATTAATACTTACATAAAAAATATGTTATTTGACTGAGATAATCGCAATTCACGGTGCCTATAACACGTGACTTTTTTGTGATCTGCGTCAATACATTTTATTAATATTTTTTTGTTATAACTTTTTAGTATTTCATTATTTTTATGGGATGTTTTATAGACTCACTCATTCTAGTGAGGAACCCATTCAATGAATGTATACTATGTCTAAGAAACGAATAATAATTGTTCAATATTTAAAAAGGGCAAATAGGGTTTAATATCAGATGTTATCACCTGATATAAGTAGCACTGAATCTGAAATTATTTATAATAAAAGTAGCAAAATGTAAACAAAGTAGGATTTTGACCTCCATACAAAATACTAATTCACTGTCACTGATCTAATTGATAAAGAATAACAACAGAAGAAAAAGTAGTTTAAGATGATTCAAGAAATTTAATTGGCCAATGGAAAACTTTTAGAAAATTATAACGGGACATAAAAAAATGAAAAATATTAATTAAAGCATTTCTAATTTCTTAATTACTGTACTGTATATATAGTGACACCTTGTGGTTCAAAGACGTGGTTTCATTTCACGTATTTTTTTTAATCTGAGTTTCCCACCTAAAACATTCTATGCTAGAATGAGAGGACTCTACAGGTACACTTTAGCCGATTAAAAATATTGAAAAATTAGAAAAAAATCTGGACCGTCTGCCATTGAGTACACCGGCTTGCGAGACCGGTGTGTATACAATGGACCGTCTGCTGCCATTTCCAGTGATAAGTTGCTCCCCCTCTAAGAGGTAACGCCATTTGTACTGATAAGTTGCTTCCCCTTAAGTAGGTAACGCCATTTGTACCGAAGAGCGCTCATTTGAATTTAAGACTTAAGTGCTGTGGGCATTCGTTTAGAAAACCGTGTGATTAAATTATTTTGCTTCTGGTTTTGTTAAAAGTATTTCTATTGACAATGAAGAAAATGCTGTAGTACATTAAGGTTAATGAATACCGACTACCGCTTTCTATAATTTGTACTACTGAACATCATAGACCTTTCAAATTATATGTGAATATTGAAATAACCTGTCCCAAAACACTGTGAAATATACAGTGGGGATAGCTAAAAAGAGGTTAGCGAACTGGTTTTATAGTATTGATAGACCTGTTTACTGTCCCTCAACGTAAAAAAGCGACATTTGAAGTTTTGGAAGCCAGAATACAGTTGTACCCTTGAGATTGCCAAAGTTTCATTGTTTTATTTTTATTTTTCTTAAAGATTAGGCAAACTCCTCTAAATTTCTGTGATTCAGTCGCTTAAACTTGTTGCAAAATTATCTTTTTTTGTTTCCTTGTAACCTGTTAATATTTTTATATTGAAAAAGATTCTATTATAGTAATACTGTGTATTACATATATTCTTTTTTAAAGTTTTAGATGAACAAAAAGTTCCAATTTGACACCCACAACAATTTAAAGTGTTTCCATGCATTATACAAGATAAGTTTTATTTCAAGTCGGCAAGTTTTCAACAGTACAACATAAGCTCTAGGAGCTTTTATAACCGACTGTATATAACATAAAGTATAAGATCAACAAAGATAAAACAGCTACAATAAAAAATGATTAGACATGATATATATACATCACATGCATAAAAATAGACCTTTTAGGATATATTTATAAAAACGAATCATATGCTAAAAAACTAAAAATGATAGTTTACCCAAATCTACATCACTAGCAATGTCTAGTATCTAAAAATTAACTTAAAGTTCAATAATATACTGAGTAAACAATTAAAAATTTAATGAATTAGTTAAATAAATAAATAAATAAAAATACTAAAAAAAACAACAAAAAAACATACATTTTTTATATATAATTTAAATATGAAAGACTATGGGTTATCAGACTACACAAAGACAGAAGGTATTAAACATGTAAGTCATAAGTTGAACTCATTTAACAGCTAGCTTGAGTCATGCTGGAAAGATAAGCAAAAAAACAACAAAACAAAAAGCAAATTCAAAACAAATTACAGTTCTAATTAAGCCTTCATATAATACATAGAGTTCTACGAAACCAAAACTTGTTTGTTCTGTGTTATAAAGTTTCAGCCCTACAAACATATTTTTATTTGAACCACATTCACTCATCTTGGCAGGCCTACATGTATGAGAATTATATTTGCAACACTTACCCATGATAAACATTCAGCAGTTTTTCTCACTTAATTGGGAAGAGGCATTTAATTTAGCCTCTCGATTTTATGAAAAATAAATATCACTCAAATTGCTTATTTAGGAAGTAAAAAAGTTTGAGTAAGTTCAGATTTTTGTTGAAAACTGCATGGTTCTAAAGAAAATTTCAATTGGGAAGAGGCCTCTTATAGGCCTCTGTTAATTAACATTTGTAGGGAGGAAAATCACTGATATTACACATTATCCTAGTTAAAACTTACTACATAAGTAATATGCACACTTGTTAAAAATTCATAACATGATACTTTAATTGCTATTGATTTATGATATTTTGATTTCAGCTCAAAATTCGAAAATACGTCTAGTAAATGGAACTCGGCAGGATAACAGCAATGGTAGACTGGAGGTATTTCATAATGGAACATGGGGCACAGTCTGTGATGATAACTTTGACAATAATGCAGCGACAGTTGTCTGCCATATGCTACTGTTTACATCGTAAGTAATTTACTTTTTATAAAGAGGGGGGGGATTCATGGCCGAGTGGTTTAGGTCACAGAATTGCCCACCTGGCATTTTATCACTTGATATAACATTTTTGTTGAGAACAATGTTTTAAAATATTACTTTATTTCCCTGCCAGCTACCTTCCCACAAAACAAATCAAAGGGCTGCAGCTCTATGGTATTTTCTGATCTTTGCAATCTAAATCATACTGACTATCTGTATGTACTTTCCTGTATAAGTTTAGTTTTATATACTATAATTCATCTTACGCAGCGACAGCGTTTTGATTTTCTTCTATAACAGTTTGAGATTGATACATATGGAATTTTGCATGAAAAAAATAGAATTGCCTCGACTAGGATTTGATCACACCCTCAACGAGACCGCTTACCTCTGCACCACGGCGAAGTTATACATATGTACCTTGAATAAAAACGAATACATTATGTAATTCTAAATTGAGAATTTCCATTTCGTGTTTGTAATCCTTATTAATTTCGAGGTATTTTGTTCAATATAAACGTGTTGTTTAACACTGATGAAAATAATTTAGCGAAAATCTTCTCGCCAAAACAGTCCGACATGTATATATTCCACTACTCGACAGTCAGATTTATTTGTGTACTACGCTCTGGAGTATTCGGTAATCGACATAGCTAAAAATAGCATTTTCATTGATTAAAATGATATTCATGATAATCCGAAGCTTTACGGAAATAGCCGAACATTTTTCATTGGGTAAAAAAGATATTCATCCGCGAAATTTGTGATTGTAACCTCATATTTCTGTTGACTAATCTAAACTTTTAATGCACTGTAATTCGTTAAATGCCTTCATTAAAAATTATTCTTTCTTTTAAATTGCTGGTTTTTAAGCAGTTTTGAGTGAGAACTACTTTGCGTTGTTAGGACTGTGAGGAAATTTTGTGTTAGACCGTGGATGTTAGCTATGTATTTACTGATCTTATGATCAGAAATACAAAAACAATATATTACTTTACTAAATTTGGAAGCAAAATTGTAATGAGAAAGAGGTTAGTTAATGTTGTAACTCAGGGTTTTTTCCCAGGATTTTGTGAACTTGACCCATACCCATGGAACTGGGAGTTCAGTGATATTTTGTTAAAAATTGGGAAAAAATGTATGACTGAAAATTTGCAGTGATTAGATGAATGCAAACAACACTGTCTAGGATGGCATCTGCAAACATTTAAGCACTATAACAGAGAAGAAGTCGTTATTTTCAAAGATTTTAGAGTTTTTTACTCAAAATTTTTACAAAAATGTGTTTTGTAACTTTCAATTGGGAATTTTTTCCTGTGGATTAGGAAAATAATATACTATTTTCAATTGGGAAAATGACCGAATATCGGCTATAAAACAAGCCAAAAAAATCCCTGAAACAGATTTTGTTGTTAGATAGTGTCAACCAAACCTTAGCATTAAAATTATTTACAACTAGCTTTGTAAATTACTTCAGATAAAGTGTTATTGATTTCCTTTTTCATATTTCTAGCTCATGATGCTGATCCTGTAATTGATAAATTCTTTACATTTTTTTTAATAGAACATCAATGATGTTCAAGAAAATGCTTTAATATTAGTTCCTAAACCATGAGGTCAACTAAGTAGCAATGTATGTATATGCTGTGTACAATAACATTTGTGTTAACTTTATATTGAAATTTGACAAACATAAATTTGACAAAAATCCAGAATACACATACTGTTTTTCAGAAATTTTTTTGTTGCGAGAGAAAAGGCAACATTTGGTGCAGGTACAGGACAAATATGGCTAGATGATGTCACATGTCAGGGGAATGAGACAAGTTTATTTAGCTGTCGTGCCAATCCATGGGGTCAAAGTAATTGTGGACATGACGAGGATGTTGGAGTAGACTGTGATCCAAGTAGGTTTCGTAAAAATTACTGTAAACCAGGTTTTATTTGTGGTGATTTAAATCTTTGCTAATATATGTTTGCATTAACCATATATAAGAAAAATATAAAGACCAATGTAATCTGATGAAATGTCACTTCTGGTTTGCAAGATTTAGGTCTCATCAAATTAAAAAATTTGAAAATTAATGGAAAAGCCAAAATAACATAAATTTTGGATTCTATAATTATATGATTTGCCCTTATGTCTCTCATTAATACTCTGTGTTATAAACAAACATAGCGTTAAAGCCCACTAATGTAAGCGTTACACTTTAGGCGCATCAACAAAAAAAAGACTGTTTTTTAACTGTAAACCGTTCTTATTTTGGATACATGATAACTAGAATATAAAGTTTGTGTAGATTTAATATTAAATTTATTGAACTCATTGAATATAACAATATTATGCTCTCCAGAGGCTTGCATAATATGATTTTATACAACTCGTTCAATAAATTTAGAATTGATTTCTACTCTCATTCAATATCCTGTGTATATACATCAGGATACATTAAAACATAAAATATTCCTCCATCATTTTGTAAACCGTGGCAGAGATATATAAGAACATTTATATATTATCAGATCAAGATGCTATAGTAACATTACGGCTTGTAAACGGTTCTAACGGGAATGAAGGTCGTGTGGAAGTGTTACATGGAGTAAATGGTTTATGGGGAACTATTTGTGACGATGAATGGGACGAGAAAGCTGCTCTTATTGTGTGTCAACAAATCACAAAGCGTGACCAAAACAGGTTAAAGCCATTTTAATGATTTTACAAGATTAAGTTTACCTAAATTGTTCAAAATCTATAATTATATATATCCAAATTTTGTTATTAGAGTATGTATAAATTTGTTTTATGCTGGTTTTGTATTTTAGCATGCTTTAAAAAGATATCAGTAATTGTTGAATCTACAGTCTTATTAATTCTATAAAGGGCCTTTGTAATAAGCCTCTAAAGGGTATAATGATTACACAAGTATTTTTCTGTATAGAAACACTTAATTTCTAAGAAGATTCATAAAATCAAAAAAGAAAACGATTATAAGAAAAGTACCCTTTGTTTGGAATTAAACCATATAATATTTTTCTGTATAGAAACACTTAATTTCTAAGAAGATTCATAAGATCGAAAATGATTTTAAGAAAAGTACCCTTTGTTTTTAATTAAACCATAGAATATTTGAACACTATTTTGAAAGTTTTGAAAAACATGTGTGTGGTAGTAAATCAGCCGTTGTTAGCTAATGTGATGGTATAAACATATCAAGTTAAAGTATTTGTTTTTACAGTATCACTGCAATACCTCTGACAGGAGCATTCTTTGGTGCAGGAACAGGTAATATCTGGCTTGATGATGTTAAATGCACGGGGATGGAAACTGGACTTGGTGCTTGTGCCCATAAGCCTTGGGGTCAATCTAACTGTCAACACAATGAGGATGCTGGGGTCATGTGTCTACCTAAAGCAGGTATTTGATTTATGACCTTCTGATATATATCAGCTGTTAATTTTCTTAAAGGGATACTCAGGCAAATAAATGACAAAATTATTAAAATAATCCTATGTACTCAAATCAAGCTAAAATGACATTTTTTTCAAGTCCCAGCATGAATTTCTGTATAAATTCTATATATTTTGGGTTTAAAGCGTAAATATATCTATATATGTTGAAAGAAATTAAGACGCCGACAGAATCACCATGTAGTTTTGAAACAAGTCATGTGACTTGAACAAACCCTGGAAGTTACAATGACAGATATTGTAGATATGTATGATTGAAACAAGTCTAAGTCATTAATTTGACATGTTCTTTAACGTTTCCAGAGTTCACTGTGACAACAAATGTTAAATTTTAATGCTCTTACCTGACCCACTCGGGTCATGTTAGGAAACCATCATTTTCTTCTTTATACGGAGAATAGTTTTGTTCCTGTGACTACCTAGTGTATTCATTTTCAGGACATTTACAGAATAATGAATGAAAAATTCAAAACAAGGAAATGAAAATTTTGCCTGTGTCTCCCTTTAAAACTTTCCATGAAGTAAACTTAGGTGTTGTAAAATATTTAGCTTTTTTGGTTCTAACAGAGAAAATATTACTGTATAAGTTGTTAAGTTAGCGGCAGCATATGGAATGGGGTCTCATTTATGTCAAAGAACAAATGTATTAGCTTTGCAAAGACATTGAAAATAAAGTTTTTGATTTTCTTTGTGTTAGGTCCAAATCCCAACGTGACAGTACAGTTGACTGGTGGATTAACAATTTTTCAAGGTCGTGTAGAGATACGGGTGTTTAATCACTGGGGAACTATTTGTGATGATGGCTTTGATGATAGAGAGGCGACGGTTATCTGTAGAATGCTTGGACATCGCAGGTAATCTTGAAATTTTCACATGTTTAAACATGTCAAAGAAACGTTACATTTTACATGTGAAGATCTACATGGATGTAAATTATGCATCACACATAAAAATTCAAATTTTTATCCTTTTTGTAAATGTTTACTAAAAATGTACTAATAATGCATTGGTCAGTTGTAACATTAGCCCTCAACCATGTGGAATAGCGTTGGCTTTGATTCTTGGATTTTTCAAACCTTTATTAAAGGACCGCCCTGCAGAGACAGATAGCAATATTCCCTGTGAAAATTCTGGTACTTTGATTTTGACAGAATTGAGTAATGCAATAAGAAGATGCTTTTAACATAGAAATAAGACAGAGATTATAAGAATCTTACACCGGCTGCCGGTACAGACCAGAATATCTAGCTCGAGGGTGACTGTTTATGACGGTAACGAGGCTCTGCCGAGTTTCCGCCGTAAACAGTCACCCGAGAGCTAGATATTCCTGTCTGTACCGACAGCCGGTGTTTGATTCTTTTTCTTGCATATTACATACCAATTATTTTCAAACAGAAATAACAAAAACGGATATTCTCATAACGCACTTTTTACTTATAGTAGCGTATGAACTGACAATTTCATTCATAACGGTTAAGTGACGTCATCCTAAGAACGCAATTCATTCATAAAAGGCTCGCGTCAATGACGTCATTTAAAACACGCAGCTTGTCTTACATGGGGGGGTGTAAGATAGAGTTTTCTAGCACCGGTGTAAACGGTAGATAATCCTGTCTGATATGCAAGAATAGATAGAGTTTAAGCAAGTGTTCTATCTTTAATTATCAGTATGCCAACATAGATGAAGTTAAATAAGTTTTCCGCCCATTGTTTTCTCGTTTAGGGCACACGCTTTTTATTACTTGGGGACCATACGCCGCTTTTCATGGAATGGCACGGAAGTGTCACATTGAAGGTTCCATGATAACCGCCGTATGAACACATCTGCGGATGTTTCTAAATTCAAAATTTTACTGTTTCACGTTTAAATGTTGAATTCTGCTTAAGCCGGTGCTAGGGGGCGTGGACGGTAACTTGCACTTTCCAGTACCGTCCATGAACAGGCTCAATCAAACCGAGCCTGCAACATTTTCAATTTTGCCGTGTTGGGCTTTCTTTAGGGATTCTGTGTTTATCTATTTTTTGGTTCTTGCTTGTTACAGGGGTGGTAGGGTGATAAAAGGGGGATCTTTCGGTGGTGGTAGTGGACCAATCTGGCTGGATGATTTAGAGTGTAATGGTACCGAGTCTAGAATCCAAGACTGTGTACATAAAGCATGGGGATCTAACAACTGTGGTCACAATGAGGATGCGGCAGTTGCATGTTTACAAGGTATGTTCTTCATGAAATAATTGTTATTCCAAAAAGATAAGTGGTTAAGCTATAAAGTTTTTGACAATAGTACATTGTATTTTCTGTCAATCTTTCTTGGTTGTTTGGTATATCAGTCAGTAGGTCCATAGATCATTTAGTTTTATTGGCAGTGAACAGTTTTATCTGATCTTACAAACTTCCTATGCTATTTTTAGTTTCCATTAGAGGATCCATATTGTTTTCATACTTAATTTTAAAAGTTTAAACCTTTAAACAGAAATTTGGTTCTGCATGTTCTATCAACAGTTATCAACATAACAAACAACATTACCTTAATATTCCTTATATAGATTACTAATGACCCTGTCACCTCCACAAAAATCCCTCTATGGAACATGAATATGTTCTGGTAAACAGGGAATAGCAGACAAGCACTGAGGGTTTATAGAAAATTTATGTAAATAGTTATATGCTATAGAAATTATACTCATCTATATGCAGAAATAAGGCATCTGTGGCCGAGTGGTTACGGTCATTAACTTCAAACCACTTGCCCCTCACCACTGTGGGTTCGAATCCCGACAGGGACTTGGATTCTTTCATGTGAGGAAGCTATCCAGCTAGCTTACAGACCTCTGAGGTCTTCCTCCACCAGTAAAGCTGGAACGTCGCCAAATGACCTATACTGTGTCAGTGTGACGTAAAACCCAAAACAAATAAAATATCCAGAAATGTTTTAGTGTTTTATATTTTAGTCTACATATGTATAGTTTCAATGTATTTTTATGTAAAGATACAGCACCAAACATTAAGGTACGACTGGTGGGCAGTAATAATGCTAACGAAGGTCGTGTAGAGGTACAATATAACGGTATGTGGGGAACAGTTTGTGACGATATATGGTCACCATCAGATGCCTCCGTCGTCTGCAGAATGCTGGGATTACCATTGTAAGTTTTATACATCATATATTAGTTTTGTATTTAACTATGATTTTGTTCCTTTCTTTACTTAAGTCTGTAAATTATTTTGGCTTACATGAACTTAATTATGTATAGAAGATTGTTTTACTTCACTCTTCAATATTGCTGTTAGACTAAACAACAAAATACAAGAGGCCCTACAACATTTACGAAGGATGAAATAATGTCAGAAGCAACTACTAACTCGCATTCGATTTATCTTAAAGTAAAATGCCTGGTCCCTTTAAATTCGTAATACCGAGGGTCAGCTGTCAAAATAAAAATAAAAATAAACATATGTTGTATATGGTAAAATGTAAGATTCGTTCTTGATTTTTGGTCAGTTTCTTAATTTTAAGTTGGTATATTAAAAAATACCAGTTATTTCCCTACCATTGTGGGTGTAGATTTAAATTGAGTTACTTTTTCTTACCCATGTAGACTTGTCTAGACATAGAAAGCATCAGTCTTAAATAAAATGAAATATATGGTTGAAATATTTGTGTTGATATGTTTGTGTTGTACTTTCAGTTCTGGAGCTGTCGGTGTAAGTATGGCAGCATATGGTCAAGGTAACGGGACAATTATGATGGACAATGTTGAATGTATCGGTACAGAATCATCTCTAGCACAATGTAAATTTAACGGCTGGACAATCACTAACTGTGATCATACAGAAGATGCTGGGGTCATCTGTCAGGACAGTATGTTTATTTTTTCTTTTCTTGTTTAACCCTTTAACTCCTGAATTTCTTAAATGGACTTTTCCAGATTCCATTTTCGGAACTGTCTATTTTAAATTTGGGGATATCAAGGTGAAAAATTCAAAGTTAGTCAGCCAACAGTAAAACCTGTTTTTCATTGAATTCCGGGTATAAATATACCAGGTATAAATATAAATCTAATCATTGTAAATATATGCAAAATGGTTCTTGCAATTTTGAAAACCTGTCTGAATGACATTACCAACTGTTGATATAGACAGTCTTTACTGTATATTATTTTCTTACTTATTTCATTTACAATAGAGTGTTAACAGAACAGTCTCTTAATTAATTGGATATTCTGAATAATTGATTGAATGGTTGTCTCCAATTATCCTTGATTATATG
Organism: Ruditapes philippinarum; assembly: GCF_026571515.1. Lineage (NCBI taxonomy): Eukaryota > Metazoa > Mollusca > Bivalvia > Venerida > Veneridae > Ruditapes > Ruditapes philippinarum. Next base: position 98,972 of record NW_026852000.1, on the reverse strand, counting down.
GCCACAGTATAAAAATAACCTGCACTTTTGTCGATATCCTGCAGTTTTCACAAAAACAGCCTGCATTTTTCACAAAGATAGCTTGCATTTTTCACAAAGATAGCCTGCAGTTTTCACAAAGATAGCTTGCAGTTTTCACAAAGATAGCCTGCAGTTTTCACAAAGATAGCTTGCAGTTTTCACAAAGATAGCTTGCAGTTTTCACAAAAACAGCCTTCAGTTTTCACAAAGATAGCCTGCAGTTTTCACAAAGATAGCTTGCAGTTTTCACAAAAACAGCCTTCAGTTTTCACAAAGATAGCCTGCAGTTTTCACAAAGATAGCTTGCAGTTTTCACAAAGATAGCTTGCAGTTTTCACAAAAACAGCCTGCAGTTTTCACAAAGATAGCTTGCAGTTTTCACAAAGATAGCCTGCAGTTTTCACAAAGATAGCTTGCAGTTTTCACAAAGATAGCCTGCAGTTTTCACAAAGATAGCCTGCAGTTTTCACAAAGATAGCCTTCATTTTCAGCACAGATTTTACATTTTATATCACTGTGGTATGTTTTACTTGCAGCAAATGTACACACTCAGATACGTCTGTCAGGAGGAAATGACCTGTATGAAGGAAGGGTTGAAATTAACTATAATGGAACATGGGGCACAATCTGTGATGACAGTTTCGATTCCAAAGATGCTACAGTAGTTTGTAGAATGTTAAACTATCCTGTGTAAGTCTTTAAACTATCCTTTGTAAGTCTTTAAACTATCCTTTGTAAGTCTTTCATTTATATATATCACAGTCTATTATAGCAATACATACAGTCAATGCAACAAAGCTTATTTTTATTAGGTGAAAATACGTAACAAAAAAATAAACCAACTAACTGTATATGGTAGTGTTAAAACAAACAGTGGAGAGGGTTGCTTGTAAAGTTCTTCTTTTATGGGTTGTCTAAATGAGTAATTCTGCTATTCTAATACCTTCTAGCACAGATGTATCTATATTCACTAGTACAGATGTTAATATAATTCACCTTGCTAGGGATGATGAAAGATGTGCACTTTTCTTTAGATTTTTTTTTCATTTCTCTTGTGTGATCTCCGAGTTTCAAAATTTTTGACATTTTAATAATAATTTACATGTAGTTTATTAAATATTTAACAAGCTTGAATGTTGCCTTTGTTATCTAGACAAGGAGCACTAGCTAAAGGAAGTGCGTATTTTGGACGAGGTACAGGACAGATTTGGTTGGATGATATGAATTGTATGGGAAATGAAACAGATTTGGCATATTGTGGGCATCGTGGGTGGGGAAACACCAACTGTAACCATGGAGAAGATGTCTCCGTTATTTGCATGGGTAAATTTACAATTATAGACGATAAATTATCTTTTATTATACTTTAACTCTTAAACTGCTGGAGCAAAAAGTGAATGGACTTATATGCCACCAGTATAGAGCCAGGCCAGTATGCATATCAATGCCTCTATACTGTTAGTGAGTCAGTTTTTGTACTTTTAAATTGAAATTCCTTATTGAATGGACAATTCCAACTTTAAAGCAGGGCAAATTCATTATACAAGTTCATTAGGTTATGGATAAAATTGATATTTCAGAATAGATTTAAAATTTGTTTTTGATATATTCATATCACTTTAAAGCATACATGTACTGTTAGAAAAGTGATGGAATACATAACTTATTAAATACTTGTAATATTCCTGAAAGTAAAAAAATATTTTGGAGATTTAAAACATAAAGTTTTTATTATTTTTTTTCTGTTTATTTAATGTTTGATATATAACAAATAAATTTTTCATTGAAATCACTGTTATTGTTACATGTGATTCTATAGGGAAATACATGTTCCCTTTTAAGTTAGTGATATCACTAGAAACAGCCCATATTCTACAGCAAATTATAGACAGAAACTATTGTTATAAGATTCTAACTATTTGACTTGTAAAGTGCTTTATATATACTTATTTATATAGCTTCCCAGCGACCAAATGTGACAGTACGACTAGTGGGCGGGGCATCATACAGTGAGGGGCGTGTCGAGGTGTACCATAACAATCAGTGGGGAACAGTCTGCGATGATTACTTTGATACAAAAGCTGCTGGTGTTGTCTGTGCAATGTTAGGTTTACCAAGGTTATTACATGTTTCTTTACTCTAATCAATGTTTATAAAAGTTATATTATAGTGCAATAAATCATATATATACTCATATATAGAAGATAATGAGCGTAGGTTTAATACTGAATTCATTGAACAAGTTGAATCAAATTATATAATGTGAGCCTCTGGCAAGCATAATATTTTATTCAATGACTTCAATAAATTTCATTATGAGCTAAAATATTCTTTTTATCACATACCAAAAATAAGAACTGTTTTCAGTAAAAAAAAGAATCACTTTCTGATTGACACGTTTATAGTGTGATGCTAACACTAAGCATGTCTTTAAGTTTTGTTTGTATAACACAAATGACGTCACATCAAAATGTGTGCATGGCGGTGCAATACCAATTATACTGAGCCATAAAAGAGGCATGGGTTTATTATATTCTGTTTTGATAGAGTGCACAGAGAATTTTAATCATTCTCTTAGTTACCAATTGTATATACATGTATAAATTTTTTTTCAAGAACAGAAATTTGTCTGCTTTTAATCCACTCTCAGTAAATATTTAGGTTTAGGCCACCATTCAATGTCATTACAAACTGGCGCTATGTGGCACTTTCTTTAAATGTCAGACTTCTTAGTAATCTTACATCATTTTGTTGAGGAACATCTAATTATGAGTCTTTACAAGTTTTGTTTTACAATTTAACAGTTCTGGTGCTCAGCCAAGAGCCAAGTCGTACTATGGTCCAGGAAATGGCACAATATTTTTGGACAATGTTAGATGTACAGGAAATGAGTCTAGTATAGAGTACTGTCGTCATAACAACTGGGGTGTTAGCAACTGTGATCACAGTGAAGATGTTGGTGTACTCTGTGATACAGGTAAGATATTTATCTGTGTTAAAGTGGCATGCCCACAGATACAGGTCAGATATTTATCTGTGTTAAAGTGGCTTGCCTACAGATACAGGTCAGATATTTATCTGTGTTAAAGTGGCATGCCCACAGATACAGGTCAGATATTTATCTGTGTTAAAGTGGCTTGCCTACAGATACAGGTCAGATATTTATCTGTGTTAAAGTGGCATGCCCACAGATACAGGTCAGATATTTATCTGTGTTAAAGTGGCTTGCCTACAGATACAGGTCAGATATTTATCTGTGTTAAAGTGGCATGCCCACAGATACAGGTCAGATATTTATCTGTGTTAAAGTGGCATGCCTACAGATACAGGTCAGATATTTATCTGTGTTAAAGTGGCATGCCCACAGATACAGGTCAGATATTTATCTGTGTTAAAGTGGCTTGCCTACAGATACAGGTCAGATATTTATCTGTGTTAAAGTGGCATGCCTACAGATGTGTTAAATATTTATTCATGATTTAAACTATAGAAAAAGTATGCTTATTAGAAATGCATCAATTATCTCAGTCCAGCTTAAATTAAGCAAAATATGACAGAATTTACTTTTTAATGCAAAAGTTTTACCCTGTTCCTAAGGGAGTATGAGAAATTTTCTGCATATTTTGATAGGTAATTTCTGTGAAAAGTAAATTCTTAAGAATAGATTTGATAACTTAATTTTTACATTTGACAATACTCTTGCAAATTTTGAAATTCTGTTTTAAAGCTGGAAGCATGCAGCTTAAAAATATTAAAAGTCACACTGATTATAATTTCTATTTTTATCAAAATAAAACAATTTAAATGATTATAATAATATTTTTTCAAGTAAAGGCTTTTTGAGGCTCACAGAGAAGACTGGGCTTGCCCAAATGTGTTACCTCACTAAATAAAGTCATTACTTATTTACTTTAGCTTACTAACTTACTTACTTTAGAAAGTATTAAGGTCTAAGACCTATCAAATTATGTAATATTCTTATTTTGCAATGTCTATGAAAGAACAATTATTTTCTTGATTTAACAGCTGCTACCAATGTAAGAGCCAGACTGGTTGATGGATCATCTACATCAAACGGCCGTGTTGAAATATTTTACAATAATACATGGGGCACAGTCTGTGATGATGGATTCAATATAAATGATGCCAAGGTGATCTGTCGTATGATGGGATTTCAAACGTATGTTTTTCTTGTTATACCCTCCACCCTCCATATTTTATGGATTTTATGCATTTCTCTTGTTGTTATTTTTTGTTGTGCCCCCACTTAAGTGGCGGGCATTTAGATTTACCCTTGTCCGTCCGTCCTTCCGTCCGTCCGTTCTCTTTTGTGTGGCAGGTAACTCAAAAAGTATTGAGAGTCTAGAGTCATGAAACTTTACAGGAATGTTGATCAGCATGTGTAGTTGTGTAGTTGTGCACCTGGATATTTATAGTATTTTTAGAGTTATTGTCCTTGATTTAGTAAAATTTTGCAATTTTCAACTTGTGTCGCATGTAACTCCAAAAATATTTGATCTAGAGTCTTGAAACTTTACAGGAATGTTGATCAGCATGTGTAGTTGTGCACCTGGGTATTTTCGTCTGGATATTTTTAGTCTGGATATTTTTAGTATTTTTAGAGTTATTGCCTTTGACTTAGTAAAATTTTGTAATTTTTAACTTCTGTTGCATGTAACTCAAAAAGGATTTGACCTAGAGTCATGAAACTTTACAGGAATATTGATCAACATGTTTAGTTGTGCACCTGGGTATTTTCGTCTGGATTTATTTAGTATTTTTAGAGTTATTGCCCTTGACTTAGAAAATGTTTGCAATTTTCAACATGTGTCGCATGTAACTCAAAAAGGATTTGACATAGAGTCATTAAACCTTATGGGAAGGTTGCTCAGCATATTTTATTATTTAGTTTTGCACCTGGGGTTTCGCTTGTGGATTTATCCAGTATTTGTAGAGTTATTTCCCTTAACTTAGTAAAAACTGTTTCATTATGTTGTTATTTGTTCCTTGAGTGCTTGAGTGCTTGTGTTAGAATCGACCAACTTTACAGGAATAATGATCAACATCACTAAATTACAGGAATAATGATTCACATCACTGTGAAGCTATGAACCTGGGACTTTGCATGTGGATTTTTTTCAGTTTTGTTAGAGTTATTGCCCTTGACTTACAGTAGTATAAATTTGCAATTTTCAACTTGGGGTTTGCTTGTGGATTTATTCAGTATTTGTAAAGTTCTTGCCCTTTTAGTTTTCAAAAAATATTTGACCTAGAGTCATCAGATTGACAGAACAGTGGCGTGGTGGGGGCACCCGTGTCCTATGGACACATTTCTAGTTATCCTTTGATTTAATTGTGATTTTTGGATTTATTTGTAAATTATTTACAGTGCAAACAGTTTATCAGTGTCTGGTAGCCATTTTGGAAATGGAACAGGTCCGATATTGTTGGATGATGTTCAGTGTCTCGGTTCAGAAACAAACATTGTACAGTGTAGTAATAAAGGCTGGTACTCTCACAACTGTAACCATGGCGAGGACGTTGGTGTTATTTGTAATGCTGGTAAATTTATATATTTATACTTATCACATAAACCGCGGCGCAGGATTGTAATAAAGCCATGTAATGAAAATGATACATGTATTACACTAGTGTAATATCACTTATAACTTGCGTTATCTATAAACATAGTGTTTAAGCATGCTAATGTTAGCTTTACACTACAGGTTCAATGAAAAATGACTTGTTTTAACTGTAAACTGTTCTTATATTATATATGTGATAAATAGAATATTATATTCTTGTATATTCAATACTTAATTTATTGAACTTGTTGAATAAAAAAATATTATGCTCGCCAGAGACTCGCTTTATAGGATTTCATTGAACTTGTTCAATAAATTTAGTAATTACACTCATTCAACATCCTCTATATATACATATATTATTCTTTAAAAGACATTTAAAATGATAAAATCACAGATCCAAACAAAAAAAACCAAGTAAAGCCATTTCAATAAGTTATTATGAAATAAGACTTTATATAAACAATGTGACTATATCAGCAGTTTTACTGTAGATTCCACATAGCAATTTTGCATTTATGTGAACAGTTCTTTTATATGGAACTTGTTAAAATAGAATTGAAATACACAAATATGTTTGAATATTTATAGGATAAATAATCACAAAGTGAGGAAATTCTATTTGAAACTTTCTAGATACAAAAATAATTATGCTATTTCAGTTGCTGCAAGTTATCGACTTGTGAATGGTTCCAGTAATAACAATGGTCGTGTAGAAGTGAATTTAGGTGGACAATGGGGCACAGTCTGTGACGATCATTTTGATGTCAATGCAGCAAAAGTTCTGTGCAAGAGTTTACATCTTCCATAGTAAGTTGTTCTATATTATATAGTTTAGCAGTGCAACAGTAGATTACTACATTGTGATGTGGCAATTGCCTGATACCTATCTACAGATAGTTCCAGATTTTTACAATATTTACTTCCCTTGTCAAAAGTGGCAGCCATATCCCCGGGGGGTTAATATTCTATATTTGTTTGTTTGTTTTGGGTTTTACGTCACATCGACACAGTATAGGTCATATGGCGACGTTCCAGCTTTACTGATGGAGGAAGAACTCAGGTGCCCTTCCATGCATTATTTCAGGCACGAACGGGCACCTGAGTAGAACCACAGACGTTCCGTAAGCTAGCTGGATAGCTTCCTCACATGAAAGAATCCAAAGTCCCTGTCGAGATTAATATTCTATATGATATAAATGACAAAGTATAAATGATCCGTATAAACAGCAGATATATGTGAACTGTCAAATTCTTAATGCATATGCAGCAAAATATTATTATATAATGTTTGTTTGTAGTGAGAACAAAAAGGATGTCAGTTTGTCCTGATCATGTAAGAAATGGTTATCCTCTTTTAATACAGCATGTAAAAACCTGGTTCTGTCTCTATAAATAGATTGTTTTGTGAATAGATCACAGTTTTAAGAGCACAATTTTAAGGCTATCTAAACTTTTTTTTCTAGACATTTTAATTTGTCAGATGTATATTTTATTTAAGCTATTTAACAATTATAATATTATTTCTTAAACATTGAATGTGTTTTCTGATGGTGCTGATATTGGAAATACATTTTCTTTCAGATCTTAAAATTAAACAAAAACAAAGATTAAAGATAATATTTATGTGCTGTGATTTGAAAGATATTCTTTATTACTTTAGCTTTTTTAAACTATCCTATAATATATATGTTTTATAATCATTGTTTTACAGTCAGCATGCATTACCTGCGGGAGCCGGAGCATTTGGGTCTGGTACGGGAACAATCTGGTTAGATGATGTTACATGTTTCGGGAACGAGACGACATTAATGCAGTGTGATACAAGTGCACCGGGAGACACGGACTGTACACACAAGGAAGATGTTGGTGTTATTTGCATGGACAGTAAGTATCTTAATATACCGGTATTTATGTTGTTCTCATAACATATGGCAGATCCGAGTTTTTTGTGTCGCCTTGAAAAGGTGACATATAGGGGTTACTTTTGTCGGCGGTGTCGGCGGCGGCGGCATCTGTGTCGGCGTCGTTGTCGTTGTCGGCGTCGGCGTCGGCGTCCGCTAAAGCTTGTCCGGAGCATAACTCAGTCACTATAAGTCTGATTGACTTCAAACTTGGTATGCATGCTTCTTTCAATAACCCGAAGTGCAGTGCACAAGGACCAGTACTCTGCAGTTCTTATTTTTTGAGTTATTGCCCTTTGTTAATTTTCATACTTTAATTTTGTCCGGGCCATTTCTCTTCAACTAAAAAAGCTATGGACTTGAAACTTCATAGGATGATAGATCTCATTAAGAAGAAATGCAGTGCACAAGAACCAGTACTCTGCACTTCCTAATTTTTGAGTTATTGCCCTTTGTTAATTTTCATACTTTATTTTTGTCCGGGCCATTTCTCCTAATGTATAAAAGCCATGGACTTGAAACTTCATAGGGTGATAGGTCTCATTAAGAAGAAGTGCAGTGCACAAGAACTGGTACTCTGCATTTCTTATTTTTTGAGTTATTGCCCTTTGTTTATTTTCATACTTAATTTTTGTCCAGGCCATTTCTCTGAAAGTATAAAAATTATGGACTTGAAACTTCATAGGATGATAGATCTCATTAAAAAGAAGTGCAGTGCATAAGAACTGATACTCAGCATTTCTTATTTTTGAGTTATTGCCCTTTGTTGCTTTTCTTACTTTATTTTTGTCCTGGTCAAGTATGAAAGCTATGGACTTGAAACATCATAGAATGATAGATCTTATTGATAAGAAGTGCAGTGTACAGAAACTGCTGCTCTGCACTTATTATTTTTTTAGTTATTGCCCTTTGTTATTTTTCATATTTCATTTTTGTCCTGGCCATTTCCCCTAAACTACATTGTTCACAAGGCGACACATCCGACTCGCGGAGTTCTAGTTATTTATAAATTGTTAAGTCATTAAGAGTTAAAAATTTCTTAAGAGTTGAAATAATAATCAATTAAAAAAAAAATCCAATTGATTTTTTTATAATATTGAATGTTTGCAATGTTGATTGTCATTGGATTATCATGACATGTTATATAATGGATGTGACGCTGTTATTTAATAGATGTGGCTACTAAATAAATGAAAAAAAAAAATCATTTTTCTGGGAATAGAGACATTGTGTTGTTAGTACAAATTTGTTTGAATGCTTATGACATGTTACATATCCATGTATAAATGTTTTTATTGCACAGTAAAAAGCTTACAACCGTATACATGTACTCTGTGGCATATAAACTGTCAATATAACCAACAATATATTAATCATTAATTAATCACCATTTCAGACTTTCCTGCTACCAATCTGACATACCGTCTACGAGGAGGACCTGGTAATAATGAAGGTAGACTTGAGGTGAACTATGCTGGAAAGTGGGGTACAGTTTGTGATGATGACTTCAACAACAAAGCTGCAAAAATTGTTTGTGATGCACTGAAAGTTACATAGTAAGTAAAACTCATCTCAGTTAAGTGACTATGAGCAGGTAAAACATTAGAGTTCATTGCATGCTCTTACTTGCTTTAATTTCAATTATTTTTTCATTATTCATTCTATTACATGCATTTATTATAACAATAGCCCTTCGCATACTGATTTTTCTAATTTCAGTGGTTTTTGGCTTTACAATAATAACAATTTTATAAACAGAATCAACCATTCATTGTCATAATCTTAAACATTTGTAATAAGATAAATTAAAGGATATGACTTTCACTTCATACATACTTACATTTTTAAATTGTCCCAAAAAACTTGATATCACTAGGGAAAGAACAAACTCAAATAATAACTGCCAAAAACCTAATTAAATCTTTTAATAAAATTATCTCAGTTGAAGAAATACAGTGCTGCCATCCTCTTGAGCTATAACCTCTATACAACAATAGTCTATAACAAAACCTCCAACAAACAACCATTAGGCGCCACAATTATCTCTAAAAATGTCAAACAGTATAACCTCTTCACAGGAACAATCTCTAGGAAACAAAGATTTTGGTTGTTGGTGACAGGTTTTGCAATAGACAGGTTTACAAATGATTCATTGCATTTGTTACTGTGATAATAACTTTTTTTGCCATTTATTTTAGTGTGAAGGCAATGGTAGGTAAGTCAGGCAAATATGGACCAGGGACAGGACCAATCTGGTTAGATGATATCAAGTGTCTAGGTAACGAGACATCACTGGCACAGTGTAACCATAGTGATTTTGGTGTGACAGATTGTGACCACACAGAGGATGTTAGTGTAGTTTGTGCTACAGGTGAGAACATCTCATCATTTACCATAATATGATTCAATATATTATTGCTTTCTTTAAGACCGTAATTGATTTGAAAATCTCCTCCGTAGAAACCTTTATACTCTGTTCTTAGATGCTTTGCTGGTAGCATCACCTGATTACTCTCTACCAAATTTAAGGATATCATGTTAGTCCCCATGAATTAGAATTAGCTTGGCACACTGCAGGTAGTTTTTACATAGACCTATATAGACATATATACACATCTAAATCTTCTATAGGAAACTTTAATATGTTTGTGTATTCTTTTCAGCTGCACAGCTAAAATTAGGTCCACTACGTCTGCGAGGTGGGACTACAACACGTAATGGTCGGTTAGAACTTAGCAACAATGGTGTATGGGGAACAATTTGTGATGATGGATTCGGACTAGCAGAGGCACAGGTTGCTTGTCGGGAACTTGGTATACCAACGTATGTTTAACCTTGCGCTTTATTGTCTTAATATTAATCTTGCTCTTTATTGTCTTAATATTAACCTTGCTCTTTATTGTCTTAATATAAATATTGCTCTTTATTGTCTTAATAAGGTTATTACCCACACAATGTTATTGTCTAGAACTGCATAGCTTTAATATTTAGTCTGTAGCATTGTGAAGTGGTCCTCTTCAGTTGTTCTAATTATGGAATGAATAACTGGACCTGCTTCAGTAGACATGTTCAGTGAAATCTCAGCAGAGCCTCGCGACTGCTGGAAATAGTTCCCGTCAAGCCAGATATTCTGTTCTATACCAGTAACCAGTGTTAGATTCTTATACTAGTACTTAACCTGAAATCATTCTAAATATCTCACCATTTTACTATTTTCTGATTCAAAACAACTAGAAATCAATTCAAGGGATTGACTTTTACTTTGAAATACTCGTAGATGCTTATTAGGAGAAGTGCAAAGAACAATAACTCTACCTGATACTCTACCTGATACTTTTTTGATTACCTCTCTTTTTACAATTTTCTTATCAATTATATATTCTACTTCTTAATAATTTATATTTCATCGAAATATTTGGTCAAGCAGAGAATGATTTTCTGGTTATAAACATTGTAAGACTATATAATTTATTATGTAATGTTTCAGTGCTATAGCTGTACCATTGTCTAACGCGTACTACGGTGCTGGAACAGGACCGATCTATGTGGATGAAATTGACTGTGTTGGTAATGAGACAAATATAGGGCAGTGTGATAGAAAACCACTTGGTGTCAATGACTGTGCACATGATGAAGATGCTGGTGTTATGTGTCTCTGTAAGCATACAATATAACTCATATAATAATGGAAGTGTTATGCATCGGTCAGTTATAACCATGGCCCACCCATCTCTTGAGAAAGGCTTGGAATAGTTGAGGAATGAATAGAGTTTTGACATACACTCGAGGGTTCATAAGATGGTTTTGTTTTGTCGACTTTAAGGCTTGGGTCGATAAGTCAAAATTGCAGAACCAGACTTATAAAGGGAAATTTTACCATCTGGTTAACCAAGGGTCATAAAATCTGAAAGTTAATTTCCCTTCTATGAAGGGGCTTGGTTACAATTGAATAGTGCATATACATGGCCAACTTAAGGGGGGATATTGCCAAAGATTATTCAGTTACTACCCTTAAACTGCCTGTGGTAGCAGATGGGTAATTGTTTCATGTTACTTTTTAAAGTGTTGATAATTACCAACAAACTTAGAATACTGTGAAGATTGCATGTGATATCTGTCTTTTTTACACTTGAAAATGAAAATATTAAATTTATTTACTTACATACTGTACTACATATGTATATGGGTTCGAGCCCAAATTGGGACACGGCCATGCTCCTTCATTTGACACCAGTACTGGTTGCTTCCAGGAAGCGGACTTGAAAGTGGTTGAGATTAGTTTCAAGAACTTTTTTTGCAATCGAGCTTAAATAAATATGTTTAAACGTAAACATACTGTGCAATAATCAAAACAAAAATCAAACATGTGAAGTGAAATGGTTTATGGTTAATAGACTAAACACAAAATTATTTCTCATGGTAAATGAAATTATTTTAATATAAATAATTCATATTGTTTCACACAGTAAAAGAATGATATACACATTTTATAATTACATGAGCCATGTCATGACAAAACCAACATGATGGGTTTGCAACCAGCATGGATCCAGACCAGCCTCCGATCCGCGCAGTCTGATCAGGATCCATGCTGTTTGCTTACAGACCCTATAACAAGTAAAGAAACTGCTAGCGAACAGCATGGGTCCTGATCAGACTGCGCAGATGCGCAGACTGGTCTGGATCCATGCTGGTCGCAATTGCATTACGTTGGTTTTGTCATGACGCAGCTCATTTATAATTTTTGTTGTTTCAGCTCATGCGAGTACATCTGGCATAGGTTTAAGGTTAACTGGAGGATTGAGCCAGAGATCTGGACGTGTTGAGATACGCTACCAGGGAGTTTGGGGTTCTATCTGTGATGATTCCTGGGATGATAGGGATGCTACTGTCGTCTGCAAACAACTTGGATATTCGTAATTTTTATTTTCTTATTCCTACAATGTGTATGATTTATATTTGTTTGAAAAAAAATGTATAAATTATCATTATTAGATATTAGGACAAATGCCAACCTTTGATTTCAGTCTTGTTCTTTATGTAAAAAAATGAACAGCTTTACATAACACATTTATGTAAAGTATCCCTTTATTTACATGTCTTTACATAAAAAAATCATTAAACCTTTAAATTAATTAAATTAAGTGCCTAAAATTAGCAACAATTGCTTTCTAATGTGAATATGTATTATTTATAAAGATTCTAGAGTTAATGACTTTATAGTGCTAAAGGAGTTGTTAAATTATAGATTAAATAATTATGTTGATAATTATAGGAGTGGTACAGCTTTGAAGTCTATAGGTACAGGTAGGGGACCTATATGGATGGATGATGTTGAATGTGTGGGTACGGAGTCTAGTATTGCTAACTGTCCGTTCAAAGGCTGGGCTGAAAATGACTGTGATCATTCAGAAGATGCTGGTGTTAATTGTAATGATAGTAAGTGAGAATTTTAATGTAACATCTTTGTTCAAACTCTTAAAATTAAAGAAGGCCAAAGTACTGAGGAAAATCTACACTTACCCTATAAAGAGGATAGAGTATTCAGTGTGTGCAAACCTATGTCCATACCTTAAAGGTCAAGGTCACTTTAAGTGATTAAATATCAAAATTTTCTCTGATCGTTAACTTTGTCATTCTTCTTAGATTTTCAGTTTGTTTTGTTTTTTTTTTGCAGAAAAAGGCCACCATGAAGAGCTATTACTAGTTCTATAGCTATATGGTTATGGTTATACTAAATATTCAAAAGTGGATACTTTTTGTTTTAAGATTGGCCCATCAATTTGCCATTCTTTAATAAATTTTCAAATACTAGTAACATGATGTTAAAAATGTAGAAGATAATTTATTATATCTATTCTTCAGCTACCGTCCAGAACTATAAGATACGATTGGCGAATGGACCAAGTAATATTGAAGGTCGTGTAGAGGTATTTGTTGGAGGACAGTGGGGACCTGTTTGTGATGACCAGTGGTCAAATGCCGATGCTCAAGTTGTGTGCAGGATGCTGGGTGCAACCACGTATGTATTTAAAAATGATTGTTTTTAAAGAAAACCCATTTAAATACCACAACTAGTTCAATTGATACAATTTGGCTATATTTTCATGAATTATAAAAAAAAAATCGCTGTAGAATAAATGAATTTGACAGGATGTTTGTTAGTTATAGTCTGATTTCTAGAGGCAAAGAAATTGATGTCCATTTAGATTGGTTTAATCAACCATAGTGATTTACCCACAGTTTTTAGAAAACACAAATCTATATATACTTTTGTATGATTACTGGTATATGAGGAGAATTTTTTTTTTGTATCTTGCTTGAATACATTAAAACAATTAATTCACTAAGAATTTATATCAACTAAGAATGATATGTTACAATATTGGCATAATTATTTTTTAACACTAAGATACATGTATATTGTTGTGATTAAATATATGATAATCATATTTGATAGTGATGGAGCCACGGCCTATGGTAGAGCCAAGTACGGTCAGAGTAACTCTAGCTTTGTGTTAGACCAGGTGACCTGTGTTGGTACAGAATCAAACTTAGGACAGTGCCCTTCAAACCCACCTTTATTACACAATTGTCTCCATGGAGAGGAGGCTGGGGTCATGTGTAGGGGAGGTACATATAAACTTACTCATGTTTAAGTTCATTTGTATTGGTTTATACAGAATTTATTTTAGTTCAATTGTGTAGGAAGCTATAAGCTTATAGACACACTTTATAATCCATTCCTGGAACCAACCAGTACTGAGCAAATGAGTGTAAAGTTTTTTGCTCAATGAAACAACGACTTGCCTCTGATGGGGTCTGAACCCATGCAGCTAGCTATTATTAGATTACTAGTCAGATGCTTTTACCACTCTGCCATGCTGCCACTATTTGTATTGTAGTCAGTCTGTTGTCTGTCTTGTTTTGTCCATCTAACTTTTGCTAGTAACAACATAGACCACTAAACAACTTGTCCAATTTAGATGAATTCTTTCTGCCTGTAAAAACAAACAAAAAACAATATTTTTAACACAAACTTTAGAATACATTAACAGAGATTCTTGTCTGGTTTCTCAAGTTAGTTTATAACGTCCCTAAGGCCCTATTTTTGTATTTCCTAAAAGAATAATGGTTTATTGAGATAAGTTTTCATATGTCTCGTACATACCCTTGAACTGCATGTTGTAGACCTGTCCATATCCAGTTGACAAAAAAATATTTACATGTTAATCTGAATTTGTATTAGTTGTCAAGTATCAATATTTACCAGTGCATTTACTATTGCATACCTTATTACCAGCATAGAAGTTGACTTCTAGATTTTTATACTTCACAACAGCAGGTGTCAAGTGCTGTGTGGCAGCTGTAAAAAGTTGCCCCGTACTTCACTTCAGTGTTGTTATATTTTTCTGGTCCTTCTAGATCATTGATGCCAGCACTATTAAGTGTTGAGAATTGAGCACTGCCCAAGCCGGTGCTAGGGGGAGCGTGAGGGATGTTGCACGTATTTAGTATCCCTCATGTTCAGACTCAATTAAAGCTAGTCTGCAATTCTTTTGTAATTTTGTTGTGATTAATGCTTCCGAGGGATCACTTTGTTTCCAGATTTTTGTAATTGCAGTTTCATGAAACTATGTAGACATAATCATACTTTTTTCAAATTTTAACTTTTAGGTCAGGTGACAAACCTACAGGTGAGACTTGTAGGGGGAAGTAACTCAAACGAGGGTCGTGTAGAAGTGAGATATAACGGGACCTGGGGAACTGTGTGTGATGATAACTGGAATATTCATAATGCCAGGGTTGTCTGTGGTATGCTGCAATATCCTGTGTAAGTTATCTTGAAATCAATTGGTAATGTATAGATTCCAGGGCAAAGGGAATGTGTAGATTCTTGGGCAAAGGGAATGTGTACATTCTAGGGCAAAGGGAATGACTGTGTACATTCTAGGGCAAAGGGAATGTGTAGATTCTAGGGAAGAGAGAGGGTATAGGTTTTAGGGAAGATTGATATTCTAGGAAAGAGGGAAGATAATAAGATTTTAGGGAAGAGGGAATGTATATAATTCTAGGGAAGATGGAAAATACATATACATGCTAGGGAAGAATAGAGTAAGGTAGAGCTCCTTGGGAGGGTATAGTTTCTAGGGAAGAAAGTGTTGTAGGGAAGAAATATATTTTAGGTTAGGGGGAAGATTTATAGATTTTAGGGATGTTAGAGTGTGTTGATTTTAGGGAAGAGGGGAAAGAACAACTCCAAAAGAAAGTGGGAATATAGCTCCTAGGAAAGGGAGGGAATATAGCTTCTTGGGAAGAGGGAATGTTTAGCTTGTAGGGTAAAAGGGAAATTTGGTTATAGGAAATAGGGAATTTATAGATACTAGGAAAGGGAGAAGGTAAAGATTCATAGAAAAGGTCCTAGGTAAGATGGAAAATATAGATTACAGGGAAGAGGAATGTTATAAATTGTAGGTAGGGTTAGATTCTATGATATAGGGAGGTATAGGTTCTAGGAAAGAGTGAATGTATAGATTCTAGGAAATAATTATAGATTCTAGGGAACACATAGGTTATAGGTAAAACGGAAGATATTAGTTTGGTTTATACAAATTTTTTTTAGTTCGATTGTGTTGAAAGCTATAAGCTTATTGAAACACTCTCGAATCCGTTCCTGGAACCAACCAGTACTAAGCAATGAATGTAAAGTTTCTTGCTCAAGGAAACAACGGCTTGCCCCTGACAGGTTTGAACCCACGCAGTCAACAATCCTTAGATTACTAGTCCGACACGTTAACCACTCGGCCATGCCGCTAAGATATTAGTTTTAGAAAGGAGGGAAGGTTATGGATGTAAGTGTCACACTGTTTTTAGTCCGCTTCTTTATATATTTATATCAGTTTTGCCACCTACAAGAGGGATACATCTGTCCCACTCACAGTGCCGATTATTTACTGACCAGTTTGCTATACATCTACTATTAGGATATGAAATGATTTTTAAATATATAAGTATATTTCAATGATTTTTTTCTTGCTTTTACTTGATAAAAACTTTTTTTAACATTATGACTCAGTTAAAAAAATGCAGTATTTTTCTTATGTTCAAAATATGCATTATTTTTCTTCAGACAAAATGCAAGGCCTAGAATGGGAGGTTTTTTTGGTCAAGGTACAGGACAAATTTGGCTGGATGATGTTAATTGTCTTGGTAACGAGACCTCTCTAGCACTATGTGGACACGCCTCTTGGGGAACAAATAACTGTGGACATTCTGAAGATGCAGGAGTAGTGTGTGGTGGTAAATTACTTTCTAACTTTTTAACAATTGTGTCTGTCTGGGCTTGTGTGTCTGCACTTGGGCAATTTCATTTTATATATTATTTGAAACAAATTTGTACTTAACTTTCATCAACACAAGAAAAAAAGCAAATTTTGCTTTGTCTGCAGTTTGATTTTTTATTTAAATTTGAACCAAAATTAAACAGGACTGTTAGGTTTCAGTCTTCTTTTTGACCAGCAAGATCCATCAATGCATTACAGAGTTATTATCCTTGCAAGGTCAAAAATGAACATTTGTTGCCTTTGTCTGTCAGTAATCACTCAAGAGCCCAGATGTATACTTTGCTTTATTAGAAATGCGTTTTTCAAAAATCTTCTTTGAAACCTGAATCTCTAGATTTCAGATATTTGGAAAATTTTATTTCTGTTACATATACATGTACCATTTATTTGGTATGTTTGGTTATGTGTGTTGTTTTACCCTATTGTACATTTTTAGATCACTAGGGTCAAATTTGAGATCACTAGGGTCAAAGTTCATGACGAAACACTGAATACAAAAAAAAAATCTTTTTATGTTGATAATACTTTCATATAGTTATGTTCATTAAAGGAAGCTTAAAATTACATGTCTTTCTTGTTTGTGTTATATTCTATATCATATTGAAACCATCGATTTCTGTGAGTTAGCTGTGCTCCTAGAACATTTTTTGTTCTTTATTTTATTGGTTTTATTTATGCTTTGTTGTTTATCTTTGTTGATTTTATTTTTTTTAATGTACATATGTGTTGCTATATTGTTTGTGATATTGAATTCAGGTATAACACAGACCAGTCCAATACGTCTAGCGAATGGTACTACACGAGCTGAAGGGCGTGTAGAAATCTTTCACAATGGCACATGGGGAACTATCTGTGATGACAGAGTGGACAGAAACTTTGCCAGAGTTGTCTGCCGGCAGCTTGGTTACCCAATGTAAGTTATGTAATATCAGCAGGTTCAGATATTGTATTTATTCCTTCATCACTGAAATAAGATATAGCAGCTTTATTAGCAACTTTTCATCATTGTATTAAGATTATGTAACATTCTTCTTTGCATATATACATATATATATATACATATCTATTTTATTACAGATTATATGTTAATGAAATTACAACAAACTTCTCAAATTTAAACAATCTTTAACAATTTTAAGTTTAGATGATAATCATTTTTAGCTCGACTATTCGAAGAATATGAGAGCTATTGTAGTCGCCCCGGCGTCGGCGTCCGCGTCGGCGTCTGCGTTGGTTAAAGTTTTTTGTAAAGTCAAGTATCTCAATTATTACTTGAGATATTCAATTGAAACTTACAATACTTATTTATAGTAACAAGGTACATCAGATTGACAAGTTGGATAACTCTGCCTACAATATTGACAGAATTATGCCCCTTTTTAACTTAGAAATTTTGGTTAAAGTTTTTTGTAAAGTCAAATATCTCAATTATTGCTTGAGATATTCAATTGAAACTTACAATACTTATTTATAGTAACAAGGTACATCAGGTATACAAGTTGGATAACTCTGCCTACAATATTGACAGAATTATGCCCCTTTGGAACTTAGAAATTTTGGTTAAAGTTTTTTTGTAAAGTCAAATATCTCAATTATTGCTTGAGATATTCAATTGAAATGTAAAATCCCTTTTTTATAGTAACAATGTACATCAGTTTGCAAATTGCATAACTCTGCCTGCAATATTTGCAGAATTATTTGCCCCTTTGAAACTTAGAAATTTTGGTTGAGGTTAAAGGTCTTCAAAGATATTTACTTGAAACTTTACACATGCACTTAGGGTCATAATTGGAGGGTCATAATTGTATGTCACTGACCAAGTTCCATAACTCTATCTTGCATTAAGGCTGATTCATATCCCCTTTTCTACTAAGTATCTTGGTTAAAGTTTACATGCAAGTTTTACATATCTCAATAACTATTACAGATATTTATTTAAAACTTCACATATGCATTTAGGGTCATAATTGTAGGTCACTGACAAAGATCCATAATTCTATCTTGCATTTAGGCTGATTTTTCTCCCCTTTTTCAACTTTGAAATTCATGGTAAAGTTTTGTTTGTAAGCTGTTATCTCAATAACTATACTGAAGGGTTTGTGCCTTTTTTGGGATAATTTTATGCATTCATAATAATAAAGCAGTGATTTACTTGATAAAACATCTTAATAACAAGCCTTTGTACCTTGTCTGTCAAATTTATGTAATCTGATAGGTAATTAGTATTATTATACTCAATAAAACACCCTTGTGACATTACCTTCCGAATAGTCAAGCCACTACTGTATAATTAGACTCTCTGTAAGGCCTATAACATGAATTTATAAAAAAAAATTTGCCCTTTTGTGAACTTAAAAAAATTAACATTATCAAGGCTCTTTTACTATCAAGCACTAAGAATAGTCGAGCGTGCTGTCCTACAGACAGCTCTTGTTAATTGTTGTTGATTGTGAAATAAAGTTGAAACAAACACTATACTTAAGTTATGTTTATTTTTCTAGAAAATAATCATTTATAATTGTACTTTATTGCAGAGCTAATGTTGGCCTGAGGAAGGAGGCATTTTTTGGTCCTGGAAAAGATCCAATTTGGCTAGATGATGTGACTTGCCAGGGTGATGAAAGTGTCATAGATAATTGTGTATATTCTAACTGGGGTATCAATAATTGTGGTCACAATGAGGATGTCAGTGTTATATGTCAAGGTATATATTCCTCTTACTTCATTGTTATATTTCAAGGTATATATTCCTCTAACTTTATTGCTATATGTCAAGGTATATATTCCTCTAACTTTATTGTTATATGTCAAGGTATATATTCCTCTAAATTTATTATTTTATGTCAAGGGTTATATTCCTCTAACTTTATTGCTATATGTCAAGGGTTATATTCCTCTAACTTCATTGTTATATGTCAAGGTATATATTCCTCTAAATTTATTATTTATGTCAAGGTATATATTCCTCTAACTTTATTGTTATATGTCAAGGTATTTATTCCCCTAACTTCATTGTTGTATGTCAAGGGTTATATTTCTCTAACTTCATTGTTATATGTCAAGGTATATATTCCTCTAAATTTATTATTTTATGTCAAGGTATATATTCCTCTAAATTTATTATTTTATGTCAAGGTATTTATTCCCCTAACTTCATTGTTGTATGTCAAGGGTTATATTTCTCTAACTTCATTGTTATATGTCAAGGTATATATTCCTCTTACTTTATTATTTTATGTCAAGGTATATATTCCTCTAAATTTATTATTTTATGTCAAGGTATATATTCTTCTAACTTTATTGTTATATGTCAAGGTATTTATTCCCCTAACTTCATTGTTATATGTCAAGGGTTATATTTCTCTAACTTCATTGTTATATGTCAAGGTATATATTCCTCTTACTTTATTATTTTATGTCAAGGTATATATTCTTCTAACTTCATTGTTATATGTCAAGGGTTATATTTCTCTAACTTCATTGTAATATGTCCAAGGTAATATATTCCTCTAACTTCATTGTTACATGTCAAGGTATATATTCCTCTAACTTCATTGTCATATGTCAAGGGTTATATTCCTCTAACTTCATTGTTATATGTCAAGATATAATTATATTCATCTTATTTTATTGTTATATGTCCAAGTATATATTATAACCTATAACTGTTACATATCAAGGTATATATTCTTCTAACTTCATTGTTATGTCCAATCTTTTGTCTGCTGGAATGATTTTGATGGAAGCCAATAAAATGAACACTCCGTCTGCTGAATTTGTATAATGGATTACCATGTTTTCAATTTGGACAGGCTATGAAAACCTTGTTCTTAAAAAGTTAAAAGCCAAAGAAAAACAAACATAAACAGTGTTTGTCAGTGTTATATCAACATGTAATGATGAAAGCTGTTTTACATGATTTTAGTTCCAACTGTACAAATCAGACTGGTAACTCCACCTGGTGGAGCAGCTAATCAAGGTCGTGTGGAGGTTTACTTTAACAATACCTGGGGCACAGTCTGTGATGATGGATTTGACAGTAAAGCAGCAGGTGTGGTGTGTGGAATGCTGGGATTCTCTAGGTATATTAACCCTTACATGACTCTAAGATTGCCCTCTGATTGTTTGCATAACTAAATTAGGTGAAAGGACTATTTAACACTATATCTTAGAAATAACTATAGGCTTCAGTCTGCTTTAATAAAATAAGGTGCCATGAAAAATTCATTAGTCTCTTATGAGCTTAAAATAAACAGGTGTGATTTATTGAATTTGGTTAGCTTAAAGTGAGTAGAGAATATAACAAGTGTATGATTTACTATATTTAGTGAGCTTAAAGTGATAAAAGACAATGTAAGAAGTGTATTATTTATTGAATTAAGTGAGTTTAAAGTGAACAGAGAATATAAGAAATGTATGATTTATTGTATTTTTAGGCTTGGTGCTGTACCAAAGAAGTTTACACAAGGTTCAGGACCTATCTTGCTAGATGATCTTCATTGCCTGGGCCAGGAAACAAACATCTTACAGTGTGATGCTAAGGGATGGGGAAACAACAATTGTGGTCATGATGAGGATGTGGGTGTGGTCTGTCAAACATGTATGTTGTTAATTTTATTGTTGTGCCCCCACCATAGGGGGGGGCATTTAGATTTACCCTTGTCCGTTCGTCCGTATTTCCGCCTGTCCGTCCGTTCTCATTTTGTGTCACACGTAGCTCAAAGGTATTTGACCTAAAGTCTTGAAACCTAACAGGAATATTGTTCAGCATGTGAAGTTGTGCACCTGGGTATTTTCATGTGGATATATTTAGTATTTTTAGAGTTATTGCCCTTGACTTAGTAAAAATTTGCAATTTTCAACTTGTGTCGCACGTAACTAAAAAAATATTTGACCTAGAGTCATGAAACCTTACAGGAATGTTGATCAGCATGTGTAGTTGTGCACCTGGGTATTTTCGTGTGGATATTTTTAGTATTTTTAGAGTTATTGCCCTTGACTTAGTAAAAATTTACAATATTTAACTTGTGTTGCACGTAACTTAAAAAGTTTATTTCCTGTAGGCCTGAAAGTTTACAAGAATGTTGGTCAGCATGTCTACTTAAGCACCTTAAGGTTTTCTTGTGGATTTATTCAGTATTTGTAGTATTTGCCCTTTACTTAATAAAATATTTTTAGTTTTCAACTTGGGCACATGTAGCCAAAAAAAAAAATCTGACATAGAGACATAAGATTGACAAATCGGTGGAGTGTTGGAGCACCTGTGTCCTATGGACACATTTCTAGTTTTTTTTGTTTTTTTTTGTCTTCCATCTTACATTTCTTTTTAAACTAATATTACATACATTTATATCAAATACATGTTATATAATGGTAGTATATTGATTCAGACTATTTATGATTAAAACAGCATCCCAGACAGCAAGGATGTGCCGGCAATACTTGGTCTGCATTGGCCACATGGGTAGAATATGTTGCTGGCAGCAGGTTAAAGGTTAACATTTTCATGAAAGTTATAAATAGTAAGTTGTGATTCTGTTTATTACAGCTGCACTGTCATCTGTTAGACTGGTTGGGGGAAGTGGATCTAACTCAGGGCGTGTAGAAGTTTTGTATAATGGAACATGGGGCACAGTCTGTGATGATTACTTCACTGATAATGCTGCAAAAGTTGTGTGCAGAAATCTCAATAAACCATTGTAAGTAGCTTTCTTATCATATACATGTACATATATAATACAGTACAACCTCTGCATGGCGGACCTCTGTAGAGCAAGAACCTCTTTACAGGGACTGTTCTTTCTAAAGTAACACTTCACAATATATTTACCCACTCTTGAGCAATACCTCACAGCAACAATCAAAAAGCTTCGACTTTCAAAGGATGATTCTCTTCAGAGGTGTACTGTATAACTATTGTAAGCTTTATTTCTTAGACTACCTTTCAATGCTCCTGTCTGTTAAACTAATGGTATCCTAAAGTTATAATGAAAATACAGTTATTTTAACATTTAAAAAAGAATATTTTGTTTTAATAAAAAGAGACAAGATATAGAAAGTGCTTCTTTTTTGTTCTGAAATTTGTTTGACTTCAAGAATACTCATAAATGAACTTTTGTGTTTGCCTAATGAACATGGCCTAGAGCATAGACTTTTGGCATGAAGCATTGCCTTTTGGTCCTCAACAAAGTTATTTAAGTCATACACTAGGGAGCAAAAGCAAGTAATGTTTGAGAAATAATGTTCAAGTTTGATTATAAATGAGCTGCGTCACGACAAAACCAACATAGTGCGTATGCGACCAGCATGGATCTGATCAGGATCCATGCTGTTCGCTATCAGTTTCTCTACTTGCAATAGGGTTGGTAAGTGAACAGCATGGATCCTGATCAGACTACGTGGATGCGCAGGCTGGTCTAGATCCATGATGGTCGCAAACCCATTATGTTGGTTTTGTCATGGCGCGGCTCAAATGTATTTTATTATTTCAGTGCTGGAGCATATAAAGTTACAAGAGGTGGTTGGTCTAATCCTCCAACAAAGATCTGGCTGGATAACGTAATTTGTACAGGCAATGAAAGTTCTCTAGCTAATTGTCAACACAACAACTGGGGCACTAACAACTGTGGTCATTCTGAAGATGTTGGGGTAGTCTGTACTGATAGTAAGTTATTTTGATATTTCTGTATAGTTATGCTATGTACTGAACAACTTACTCACAATTTATGATATATATAAATATAGTTAACTCCCCTTAACGATATTCAGGGACCGCCAAGTTTATCCGGATATTGTTATATCGGAGAGGCAACATATTTTAAAACAAGAGTTGTGATCGGGACAACAGCATTGTTATTAGCTGTATATCATTATAAGCGATATTGTTAAATTTAGTGGAGTTTACTATATAAGTATCAGGTACTTCTCTCTTAAAATTCTGTGTACATACAAAATAATGTTTTACATTCTTTATTTTTCAAACCAATTGTTTTCCTTTATTTCTTTGAATCTTTTGAAATTGTTCATACATTACAGAATTATACTTCTGTTTAGATATTTTTACTTTTTTTTACTGTTCTTTACTTTTTTTGTGGCTCTGTTTTGGTTCTTGTCAGTCCTTGTACTTTTTCCATTGTTTTAAAATTTCCCTTGAATTGTGAAGAAAAAAATATAAGAGTTTCAAGTGAAATTAATTATGTTTATGTTCTTCACAACTCAGACAGTTCTTTACTGACCTGAAGAATCCTCACTTTTAAACATGTTTGATACCTCTATTGTATTAATAAAAGGCTTGTTTTATTTTATAATACTCTTATTAAACAAACAACATCTTTTTAATATACATTTGTACAATTAATAAGGTTGGAGAAGTTTGTTTATCGTGAAAGGATTTTATAATAGTTTAGATTTTTTATTTCATTATAGATACAACACCAGTGACAACACCTACCACAAGTCTTCCCCCATCAACACCCAGTCCCTCGAGTGTTTATACAAGGCTTTTGGGCGGCAGCAATGCTTATGAAGGTCGTGTTGAAGTATTTGCATTTAATCATTGGGGAACAATATGTGATGATCAATGGAACTCTAGTAGTGCCAATGTCATATGTGGAATGCTGGGATATCAACGGTAATTTATAAATTCTTTTATTACATTTCATGCAGCTTTTGTCCTTTAGCACAATTGAGCGTCATACAGTTATTATTTCGTGAAGTTGCCGGCTTAGCTCAGTAGGTATAGCACAGGATTTGTCATCCAGGGGTCATTGGTTCAATCCTGAGCAAGGCAAAATTTCTACCTGACAATTGCTCCATGACATTGAGTCTAATGGCCATTTGTCTTTCACCACTGATATATGAAATTATGCGGGATTAGTAGTCAATCACTTAGAAGGGAGAAATTAGTAATTACTGGTTACTTATTTGGGAGAGCTTGTTTAGTGGACCAAAGATAAGATGAAAAAAATGTGTTTATGATGGCATAACAACTAGACAATCAAACAGCTGTTTTTTTTTAGGATGGTAGATCTTTAAAGCTCTGTTAAGCATAAATTTTCCAAAAGCAAACAGTTCTGGTGTGTTGATATTCTGGCATCCATTATCATGTGTTTCTGGAATACTGACTGTAAAGTTGCTGTTATTTCTTGCAATTCCTGTAGAAAAAAAAAAGTTACATATTACAATGAAAGTACTAATTTAATAATTTGGTCACCTGATTATTTTGACATGAATTGTTTAAAAATTAAGACCTGCAGCGATGATATAACGTTGACTGTTATTGTTACAGAACTGGTGCAGCAGCCAGAAGTAGTGCATATTATGGACAGGGTTCAGGTAGGATCTGGCTTGACAACGTACATTGTCATGGTAATGAGAACTCTATTGCAAACTGTCCAGCTAATGCTTGGGGAGCTCATAATTGTGGACATCAAGAAGATGCAGGGGTTTCCTGTGCTACAGGTTTGTAATAAATGAGCCGCGTCATGACAAAACCAATATAGTGCGTTTGCGACCAGCATGGATCCAGACCAGCCTGCGCATCCGTGCAATCTGATCAGGATCCATGCTGTTCGCTATCAGTTTTTCTACTTGTAATAGTGTTGGTAAGCGAACAACATGGATCCTGATCAGACTGCATGGATGCGCAAGCTGGTCTGGATCCATGCTGGTCGCAAACCCATTATGTTGGGTTTGTCATGGTGCGGCTCAAATAGATGTTGAATCCTTAATTACAGGTTATTAGATGTACATACTTTTGATAACAAATGGACAATAGTAAATAGCAAACTTAATGAACTTAATTTTTTTTTTTTATTATTATTTAAACTCATTTAGTTGATTATTGACTCATTATTTGTATAAGGTAGTTAATTTTACAAAATGATAGTGCTAGAAATGATAGAGTATTATGTTTGTTGCAGGGAGTTTACCAGACGGTTTCCTGCTATTTACCGATTCCTATCAGAAAATGATATATAGAATGGACCTGAAATCAGAGAGTTATGTGAATGTGCCATTGTCGGGGCATGATAAACCTATAGCCATAGCCTATGATTATGTTGATGGCAGGATTTACTGGACAGATGTCGGAACCAAACAGATTAGGAGCGGATCTATCAATGGAAATGCTGAGAAAACAGTTTTAATTCTTGATACTGGTACCCATTTCTTCATATAGCATAAGCATTTAGAATACCCAGAAAACAGTTAGAATACTTGGAATGCTGAAACTTTTCCAATTTATTCTTCCTTGTTTAAACTATTAAAAGAGATGTTATGTAGACAAAAGTAAACTTGGCTGTTCTCCATCAAGTAAAGGCAATAACCCTTGAAATAAAATGTTCATGTTTCATGTAATTGTATATGACTGTTTATTCATAATTATTTTGTAGCAACAATTCTATATATCCAGATGATGTATATCCAGATGATATATTCTCATTTTTTATTATTAAATTGTTAAATGTTACCCTACTATATAGAGAATAATAAGACATTGTCACCAGGCAGTATAGAGTCAGGCCAGCCTGAATGTCCATGTAATCTAACCAGGTTCTATATTGCTGGCTGACAATCTCCAAGTTTTCATCTTGATATCCCAATAGTTGATAATGAATATTACAAAAAAATGAAAGTTTGGCAAGTCCATATAAGAAATTCAGGAGGTTTATTGGTTAATTTAAAGGGTTTTATACTTATCAGTATATTTTAAGATTTGACATTATTGTTTGGTTTAAACATATTTATTTAAGCTCGATTTGTGAAACAAGTTCTTGCAACTTATATTAATCACTATTGAGTTTGCTTCCTGGAACCAACCAGTACTGGTGTCATATGAAGAAACATGGTTGTGACACAATTAGGGCTATTAATTATTGTTGTTTTAAAGACTTTTTATATGCAATATTGCATACATTTTAGACTCAAGAGCGGATGGAATCGCTGTTGATTCCAAGTCAAGACTTATCTTCTACACAGACACAGGCAAAGATAAAATCTATGTTGTAACTCTAGATGGTTCTGCCAGGGCTGAAATTATAAACAGTGACCTTGATGAACCAAGGGCTATTGTAGCAGATCCAGTTAAAGTGTTAGTATTAACTCATATTGTCCTGATACTGTATACATAGGATCTTACATGTGTTGTTAATGACTCTTTTTGTCCTGATACTGTATATATAGGATCTTACATGTGTTGTTAAAATACTCATATTCTCCTGATACTGTATATATAGTATCTTACATGTTAAAATACTCATATTGTCCTGATACTGTATATATAGGATCTTACATGTTAAAATACTCATATTGTCCTGATACTGTATATATAGGATCTTACATGTTAAAATACTCATATTGTCCTGATACTGTATATATAGGATCTTACATGTGTTGTTAAAATACTCATATTGTCCTGATACTGTATATATAGGATCTTACATGTTAAAATACTCATATTGTCCTGATACTGTATATATAGGATCTTACATGTTAAAATACTCATATTATCCTGATACTGTATATATAGGATCTTACATGTTAAAATACTCATATTGTCCTGATACTGTATATATAGGATCTTACATGTGTTGTAATTCTATATAGACTTGAATTTAAGAATCTAAAAAAGTTTCATACCCTGTGTCTGTATAGTTATTTATGTGCAGTATTGAACAAATGCACCTTAAATATTGAGCAAATGTACATTAAATATTAAACATATATGAATGCGTGAATGTGGAACAAATGTACATTAAAATGTTGAAAAATTTATATTAGATATTTTCTAAAATGTACCCTTAACGTTGGACAAATGTACCTTCAACATTGACAAAAATATGTACTTTAAATAGTAAACAAATGTAACTGAAGTACATGTATTGAACAAATTTACTTGATTGGAGTATTAATAACTTGAGATTCACCTGAACAAATAACACATGTAAAAATTTATAACTTAATTGGAAGCAGTACCTAGGAAATATTTACAATTCATTTTCATTCTTTTTTTTGGTTCAGAAAAATTTATTGGACTGACTGGGGACATTCTCCAAAGATTGAGACATCAAACTATGACGGTTCTCAAAGACGAACAATAGTTAACACTGACATTATCTGGCCAAATGCTATAGCTGTTGATAACACAGGTTTGTTCTTGTTTTATACTTACAATTTCTAAGTTATTTGTTCATAGATATTTTGATGTTTTTATTCAGATTTTCACATTCTGAGACATTGTATATATCATATTTTAATAATTTAATTAATTTAATATTTTAATGTTTTTTATGAATCATGTTAATAATCATTATAGTGGTAAGGTAAGTATATGATACAAGTGATGTGATATATATGGTTGATGAGTCACAAAATAAACGACATGTATGTTTTACAGCTGGTGTGATATACTGGGCTGATGGATCACAGAATTAATGACTTGTATGTTTTACAGCCAGTGTGATATACTGGGCTGATGGATCACAGAATTAATGACTTGTATGTTTTACAGCCAGTGTGATATACTGGGCTGATGGATCACAGAATTAATGACTTGTATGTTTTACAGCTGGTGTGATATACTGGGCTGATGGATCACAGAATTTATGACTTGTATGTTTTACAGCTGGTGTGATATATTGGGCTGATGGATCTGTGAATTAATAATTTGTATGTTTTACAGCTAGTGTGATATATTGGGCTGATGGATCATTGAATTAATGAGTTTCCTGTTTTACAGCTGGTGTGATATATTGGGCTGATGGATCATTGAATTAATGAGTTTCCTGTTTTACAGCTAGTGTGATATATTGGGCTGATGGATCATTGAATTAATGACTTCCCTGTTTTACAGCTTGTGTAATATATTGGGCTGATGGATCCGTGAATTAATAATTTGTATGTTTTACAGCTGGTGCGATATATTGGGCTGATGGATCACTGATTTAATGAGTTTCCTGTTTTACAGCTTGTGTAATATATTGGGCTGATGGATCCGTGAATTAATAATTTGTATGTTTTACAGCTGGTGCGATATATTGGGCTGATGGATCATTATATTAATGTCATGTCTGTTTTACAGCTAGTGTAATATATTAAGCTGATGGATCCATGAATTAATAATTTGTATTTTTTACAGCTGGTGTGATATATTGGGCTGATGGATCATTATATTAATGTCATGTCTGTTTTACAGCTAGTGTAATATATTCGGTTGATGGATCATTGAATTAATGACTTGTCTGTTTTACAGCTGGTGTGATATATTGGGCTGATGGATCACTGAACAAGATAGAGAAGGTGAACATAGACGGCAGCAATAGAGTGGTCATATATAAAGATATAGTGTCTCAAATATTTGGACTAACACTGTACATGGACGCACTATTCTATACAGATTGGCGCAGAAGGTACATGTTATTTTTGTTTATTATTATTTTGGATATTTAAGACAACTGAAAAATGCAGTTATTATAAGTTAAAATCTGTCTGAGAGGCATATAGTTGTTATATCTCCTTACATTCAGCGAATTAAAGCAAAGTTATTTTTCTTTCTTCCATTTTGTAGTACAGTGATGAGGTTATCAACAAGTGGAGGAGTGAGTACTCATGTTGGACCCCCTGGATTTGCAAGACTTAATGGCATCCATGTACACAAGAATGGATACAACCCTAGTGGTAAATAGACTTCGCTTTTTGTTTTGGTTTGGTTGTAAAGTTTATATGTCCACTTTCAAGCTTGCTTGATGGAGGAAGACCTCAGGTGCCATCCATTCAGGCACAAGTGGGCATTTGAGTTGCTTAATATATAAAGCTGTGAACAGTTTGCTGTGTGTTAAAATTACCAGATATAACACTACAAATTTCGAGTAAATATTGTGTCAATGGATCAACTTGTAATTTATGCTTGGTAAAAAGTGCATGTGTACTATTTTTCATTACTGCAAAAATAAATGTACATGTCAACAACGTTTCTGTGTATGTCACAAAGTCTCAACAAATGTTTGTTAAGAAAGAAAACGGTTGGATATTTTTAAACATCAATGTAAATTTAATGTATATGCTAAACTTGAACTTGAACGATGGGATCATTAGAAAATATAGTGTAACAAACTAGCACAGGGTAGTGAATAATGGCCACCTATGGATGTAATTTAACTATCGAGTATGATTTGTAATGTTTTTAACTGAATGACTGTAAAATATATGATTATTTATTTCAGGTATAAATGGGTGTACTAATGGAAATGGTCAGTGTAGTCATATATGTTTACCTACTACTGGAGGTGGTAGAACATGTATGTGTCCAACAGGCATGTCTCTCCAGTCAGATGGAATCAGTTGTGGAAACTGTAAGAATTTTAAAATGTCATATTTTCTTGTATTTAAAATCCTTTTTTTTCTTAAATTTGTATTGAATTTTGTTTGGTATATGAGAAATTTTTTTAGAAATCTTATAATTTTCATTAAACAATATCACCTCCTTGGCTTCTAAGCCAATTTTGATGAAACAATGCATGATTGAACAAGAGCTTTATGTACACATAAACTAAAGACTGAGTCAAACTTGGACTTAAGGTGAAATTAAAACATGACTTTATCTGCCTTGCTTATTAGATGAGCGATCTTTTGCTCTTAGGGTTCTCTTCTTTATTAATATCACTTGGTCTTATATCTGTTTTATTTACCTTGTCATCTTCAAAATCTATTTGTAGCAAATCCCTGTGCAGCTCTGCCAGCAATAACAGGTGGCACGATAACACCAGCAAGTTGTACAACTGGTAAGGTACAACCAGGCCAGGTGTGTACAGTAACATGTAACCAAGGTTACAACTTCCCGGGTAATGCTAAATTAACATGTTATGGAAGTGGGCATTGGAGTAACAATGGATACCCAGTAGCATGTAAAGGTAATTCAGAGTTTTTAAAAACCAGTAGTCCAGTTATTACACACATTTTGTCTTAACTCTCAACCTACTGATTTTGTGTAATGGATTAGCCAAGCTTTGATTTTGAAACAGTCCATTCAAAGTTTAGGGGTTGAGATGTTAAAATATAAAAAGTGAGCTACCAACAGTATAGAGCCTAGCCAGAGTAAAGCAGTATGCAAGCTGGCTTGACTCTATTGTAGTGGCAAAGGCAAAGCACTTCTATTAATGCCAAACATCATAACATTGTTCATAAGAGGTATATAAATATACTTACACGGCAGTAACCAAATTAAAGTCATCTTTATGAATTAATTCTTTTATTTATTCCCTGAAGTGTTATACAAGACAATAAGTACTTCTTTTATATGTTTTCATTAATATGATATTACTCCATTTTTTTTATGTTATGTTCTATGTACAATTTTTACTATGATAGACCTGAATAGTGAACAAACTGTCTTCTCTAACAGCTCTTGTCTTTATAATTGTAATGCAAAATATTTATACTACTGCAAATACTTCAATTTGTTTTATTCTATTTTAGATATATTATTATATTATTCAAAATGTAATAATTTTTATCATTGAATATTTATATATTAATTATAACTTACAATTATATGATTGTGAGACCTCAATTTATTTCTGTAGATATTACACCTCCTGTTGTGACATGCCCAGGAAAACAGGTTATAACTGTACCTAAAGGACAGCAGACTGTACAAGCAACATGGCCGGCAGTGACGGTCTCTGACAACTCAGGTGTAACCCCCAACTTGATACAGAGTATGCAGAGTGGTATGACCCTAGGTGAAGGTACTTATGGGGTCACTGCCCTAGCAACAGATCAGATGGGTCTCACATCTACATGTAATTTCCAGGTTGTTGTACAAGGTGAATATTTTGCTGATATTTATAACTTATAAATGTGTTTTAGAAAATGTGTTTCATACCAGCAATGTTTCAGAGGTTTATTTGTTTTAGCAATGTCAAGGGAGAATATTAATGTAACAAAGGGGATTTACTGAAAAAGGAGCAATAAAAATAACCATTATACCATATCAATGTAGCTTAACATATTAACAGATTTTGTCCACAAAAGTTTGTTTGAAGCAGCTAAATGAAATTGAAAATTTTTATGTTTGCTCGGAAGTTTGTAACTATGTTGATGTTTGTTAAGTGAAATGTTTGTTTTAATATTGCAGTGAACAAATGCCCAATGCGTACTGTACCCACCAATGGATACTTCCTGTCAGGTTCGTGTCCCGACTACTATGGTGCCACCTGTATGTTGGCCTGTAATCCTGGGTACAAACTTAGTGATCCCACCCACAATGGTCAGATCACGTGTACATTGGATAGTAACAAAAGACCTATGTGGACCGGTGTTGGACTCTCTTGTCAAGGTATATTTCCTCATTCATTAAACAAAGCTGAATGTTTCACTCCTTCTTTCTTTCTTAAGTAGTCTCTCAAGTTTAAAACAATGGTCCTTTGTAGGTATTTCCCTAGGAATAGATTACAGGTTTAAAATGATAGATTTTGCAGTAGCCTAAGATGAACTTTGTCTGGTTTTGTTCATTTAAACTGACTTAGCGCCTTTAGGCCATCATATTGTCACCTTAGTGCAGTGACACATTCATTTCTTATTAACTCTGTTAAAGCTCTAAGATAATTAAGGATATTATGAATAGACAACTTCACATAAAGCAATTACCCCTGCTAGATTGATTCTATGGGAATTTGGAATATAGCATCCTTGGATAGACTTTTAATTTACTTTGGTACATTTGTATCTTAATCAAACTTGGAATTTTATGAGCATTTTTTATTCTTTCAAAATTGTTTAGATACATGGTCCTTGATGACTTGTAAGTTTGCCATTTACTCTTATAGTCATCATATATGGTGTCATTTAATATAAACATGTCTGTCTTTTTTAAGCTGTAACATGTCCTCAGTTAAACACACCAACAAATGCCATGATGTCTGGGTGTTCTGCACCATTTAATTATGGAGCTGTGTGCCAACAACAATGTCAGTCAGGTTTCTACAGAACACAGGGAACCGATACACGTATGTGTATGAGGGACGGTACCTGGTCAGGACAGTCGCTTGTCTGTTCCAATAATGGTAAGAATTTTTACATACATGTCTAAGAACAAAGTAAATGAAAGTAAACATATGATAAGCAGCGATCTGTTCTAGATTTAGTCAGTTATTTGTCCTATAAATATTGTCTCAATAAGCATATGGAAACATTACAGACTAGAAAATATATGTTGCCCGTGTATAACAATTTTTGCAGATATTTCAGAAAGTATGAATAGATTTGGGAGAAACAATTGTTATGGAGATGACTAAACTATGCAAAATAACTTTTCTCTGTTGTTACAGGACTTACCTAAGTCTAGATAAACCATAGTTGAAAACTTATTGTTTCTTGTTTTTTAAGCGCATGAACATTTTTACAAATTTTGTTTCAGCAGGTGGTGCGCAGGCACAGACAGGGTCAGCATCCCCCACAAGTGGTAGCACAAGTAATGTGGGTATAACTGCTGCTGTAGTTGTCGGTGTTGTCTTCATTGTTCTTATTATTGGAGGAATATTTGTCTATTTAAAGAGATTGTAAGTAAATGTTATATTCATCTTAGGTAATGTTTCCCATTAACCAGCTGAATTTGTGTAATGGATTTGCCCTGCTTTGGAATTGGAACCATGAACTTGAAAATTAAGGGATTTCAGTATCAAAATGTACATGTATACAAAAATTAAGCTACCAACAGTACTAGAGAGCAGGGCCAGGCTGCAAAGAGGTGCAGGCTGGCCTGGCTCTATACTCGTGACAAACATGAATCACTTTCAGTTCCAGCAGAATATGGGTTAGTGAACTGCATAAAAATGTTATTTTTAAGTTTTATTTAATGAAATGTTTTACTACGAAAAAGAAGTTTTAATTAAAGGTATCTGAGGGTTGTTTAACAATAAATAGCACTGCAACTGTGTTGTTCTCATCTTTTTATTTGCGTACACGATTTTACAAGTGTTGTTCCTGCCAAGAGTCTTGAAAACACTTGCAATAACAGTAAACGCAATGTTGTAGACGTCACGATGGTATTTAGAAGTTATGTTAATGTAATACATGTGATGATGTAGTATATACGTTAAACAATGCCCATTCATGTAAGGCAGTATGTTGTTTAAACAATTCTACATGTATATATATACATGTCTACATATATACATGTAGATGGTTTATAACTTTAAAACAAATAAAAACAACATATATTTTCCATTGATAGGAATATGCAGGCAAGTATGAGTGGTGGAGCATATCCAATGGAGAGCATGTCTACATCATTAACTAGCACCAAACGTACAGGGGGCGGGGCAACAGGAGCTGCAGGCTGGGAAAACCCCAATTACAGTAACATTGATGCCGATGCATAACTTTCATTATTATTACAAAAAACTAATTCCAGTCTTAATAAATAGTCATGTTTGATGTTACATTAACATATAACTATTTTAAAACTTGCAATGAAAAGAATAGCCATTAAAGGTTTGACACTGTGATGGGCAAATAATAGAATTTGTGAAAATAAAGAAAAAGTAAAGAAGAAAAATGTTTATGTAAACATAGACATTATAGAGACAATAATAACTTGCCTCATGCAAGAGTGATGTTCTAAAATGGCTGAAATGGAAGAAATAAGTAGTGAATTGTCTAACAAAATTGATGTGCAGGTTTACAAAGTGTCAGTATTTAAATAGTAAACAGCTCAATGTATATACAATGTGACAGATATTTCACAAACTATTTGGATGCAAGTTTTTAGCTCACTTGAATATGAAATGCTAACAATCAATGTGACTCATATTTGAACTATTACACCTACCTATATTACTTCTTTGATAAAAAAAGACAAGCCAAAAGGTTCTATATGCAGTTGGCAGTTATTTGAAATAGATAGTAACTACAGGGAACATGTCCTTTTATATGCATGACATTTTTTGTAAGAAATACCACTTGTCATCGCATTTTTGTTGTTATTACCAGAGAAAATTGTGTGACGTTTTTTCAAAATGAATGTGTGTTTTGATTTGCAAAATGCTCAGATTTTTTACCGTTTTAGTACATTTTTACAGGGCAAATCATAAGGTCATGATGACTTTATGAAACAGGCAACAAAACTTTCACATACAACTATTCAACATATAGGCATCGTCTTTACTTTTATTTAACTGCATACACTTGTATTAATATCCTTGAATCCATATCACATTTGTAAATATTATACATTTATTGTTATTTAATAACATTATTTTTGATATTAAACCATTCAAGTATTTATATTCTAAAGCTAATTGTGATTACAGTTAATTGTTATATATGTCATACAAATACTATGTAATATTTGTGTACCTTTTCAACATATAATTACTCAATGACCATAATTATAAATGTTTTGAACAACATATTATTTTTATATGTCAAACATTACATTTGTATACTGTAACACATTACAATTGTACATGACTGTATCTGTTTAAATGTTTTCATTTGTTACATATGTGTAAATGTATTATATTTAAACCCTTTCAGCATATAATTACTACAAAATATGATTTTTGTATTTAAACATGTTGATTCTGTACTATTTATGTGTATATAATTTAAATATGTTTCCTTTAGTTAACTTATGCAATTGTTACATATTAAAGTATTATTTGTATGTAATAGATAGTTTTACAAGTTTTGCAATATTCAGCTCATGTGACAAAAGTGGGAGCCATTTGAGGGATTATTATTTTACGTACATTAAAAACAGAATATGAAAATAAGTAAAAGAGAGTTTTTCAACATCTCTATTAGTAAGACCCTTAACCAAGCAAACAAGTAATTTAAGTGAATTGTGAAGTTCCTTTACATTTCTGGAAATATTATCATAGCACCAATTTCAAAAAGGTTTCCATTATATCAAATGAGGATGAAAGAATTATAGAGATTTTTTTCTTGTCTATGTGAATGACTGAAAAAATCTATGTGAATGACTCTGAAAGATTAATGTCTACTAGGGGAGGTTGAATTGAATGCATGCTATGTAAAAAAGTAAATTTATATTGTAATATACAAGTATATTGTATGGTTTATAAGATATTTCACTGTGTGTTTAAAGGAATGTGATAGATCATATTAGTACTCCTCATTATATAGACCTCAGTTGTTGCATTTGACATTTCCTGAAAGACCTCAGTCAAATTAAGCTTCCCTGCGATGTTCCTAATATAAGCTCTAAAGGGATTTCAAATGGGAAATCTTAATAAAATCTTTAATTAGATAAGTTGTGTGAAGTGTATTCTGCTAGACCACTACTAAATTTGTTCAAACCTTGATAGATCAAAAATATCTTGGATTAAAGATGAAGGACTAGAGTTTTGATGTTTGGTATGTAAAATGGCTTGGTTGAATTAATGCACTTAAGTTATTAGGCATGGCCCCCTCTACCACAAGGGAGTAGTGGGGACTTCGACATTTGGATTTAAAAATCCCTCTGTATGATATTTGATGTGAAACATTTACTAAGGGAACTCCACCATTTCTTTCAAATGATGGCCGGCTGTTGAGTCAAATATGACCCATCTGTTGAATGGGGTCAAGGTCACGAAGGTTTAAAATAGTTTTTTTTCATTTTTATTTTTTTTTATGCATTTTTTCCCCCTTAAAAGGTGTTTTTATTGGCATCTGTGTGTTGCCAGATACACAAAAGCTTGTCCTGGATTGATTTACTATCATAACTCTTAGTGTTTTGCCAGATTTTGGATCCAAACTTTTTTACAGGAATGATCAGTACCAAGTTAGTTGGCACTGTCCGTCTGTCACAAAACTTGTCCCGAACATGAAAATTTGGCCCATCAAAATGAGGCGGACACATGTGATCCACTGATCGTCCTCTTGTTAGGTGGTAGGGATAGATTAACTCCACAAGAAGAAATATGACAAAAAGAATTCATTTTTGAAATACCTGGAAGTGCAATTGAACAAAAAAAATTTTTAAATTGCAAACTTCAAGCCAATGTTTCACAGATTTTAAAAAAAATAGGGTTTTTTTTAATTTCAGGAAAACCATTAGTGAAGTAAAATAAAGGGGAAAACAAAGTGTTTCTGGAACATGTACATACATGTATTTATTAAATCATAAATAGAATATTTCCAATAATAAAAAGGAAAAAGAAAGTATTAATTAAAATTACAAATAGTGCACATATAATTCACTTAAAACATTGAATATTATATAATATAAATTCCACTACTTTGTATATTTAAAATGTATATGTATATATTATGCACATCTTACAAAAAGTGAATATTATATACTAAATAAAAGATTGTCAACCTATTTACACAATTTCTGTTCTCAGTTTTAACATGAAAGCCAGTTCACATGGCATAAGACGACGGGGTACCCTCATTTCCATATATTCTGGTAAAAGGATGTTGTTATTGAAAGCAATCATTTTAGGAAGTATTTTTTCCCAAAATTCAACACAGCAATATCCCTCTAGGAAACTTGTAGAAGGAAAGTCTTTCCAGCCTGTCACTGGCAGAACAGAAACTGTTGTCTGTGTTTTGGACATTAGCTAATACCTCTTGGACTTTTTTTTGAAACCATTTGCTCTCATCAATTGAAACCACAATGCCATTCTTGCCCTCAACTTCAAGACAGGCTTTGCATCTAAAAAATAGGTAAATGACCGAGCTATTAACATTGTTATACTGGCAAATAAGAAACAAAAATAATCAACATCCCCCTCACCAGAGGTAAAATAGGCAGAAGATCTATACAGATAAGATACATGTTAAAATCTACGACCTGCACCTGTGTCTGATAATTTATAGTTTAAACAGGGAAGTCAAAGGCAGGCATGGGCTTTGGGTTGCCCGGCTATAGCCTAATTAATTTGGCGTGAACGGTTTGACCCATTTTACAGACTTTTTTTTCTTACTGTCAAACGGAAAAAGACAGCGCCCGTCCAAAATTATCTCGGTGTCTCTTTGACAAGTCTAATTAGTTGGACTAGCCCGCCTAAAGACTACACATGTATATTTAAAAGAAAATCAAATGAAAAACAATAAAAATATACATTTTAAATGTAACTCAATTAATCATAACGATTCGCCACATAATGATTCACCGCAGTGAAGTAACGATTTGCCACAGCTAAATAATATTTGATTCGCCACAGTATGATTTAATAACAATATTGAATAATTGTCTTATTTTGACCATGGATTTAAATTATAAATCTGTGGTTTGACTGGTCCCTTGTTCAAATAAATCAACATTAAAAAAATTTTTACAATGACAATAATAATTATTCTTAATATTAGGAATCATTATTATTGTCATTGTAAAATTATTTATTGAGATAATAGATCTAATATACTCTATATAAATTTAAATATTTAGGTCTACTATCTTACCTGTCCATAAGATCTGGTTTATTTCCGGACAATTTTAATACTCGACATTGTAACCATCTCTGTAATTCAACGACTGAATGATCACATGTCAGAGCGAAATTTTTCTCCAGGTCCATACTATATGGGTACATCTCTTGTCAATTTTACCGGGAAAGTGTGTATCACGTGATACACGGTAAAGGGTCAACTCGGCCCTATACCAACTCGGCACGGGTCAACTCGGCTCTATACCAACTCGGCACGGGTCAACTCGGCACAGATCAACTCGGCCCTCTATACAGATAACAGTGACGTAGCTGTAAATCTCTCGAATCTATAATTTTTTATATTTTAAGAGTGCAGTTAATTCTGTACTTTTTAAATAATTGAAATTCAATAGAAATGTAGAATTTGATTTAAAACTAAAAAAAAACAACAACAACAACAAATAACAACGTCAGAGCTGTCCATCTCGCATTAAGCCTGTATATAAAATACATGTCTTTGTATGGTCCGCTTTTTCCACGGTCCGCCTTGCCTCTCTAATTGGAATAATTTATCGGTGGTAAAAGTTACTGACACACCAATAGCAATTAAATGGACGAAGAATTACCGGCTGGTTGGGAGAAACATACTAGCAGATCATCGGGTAAGTATGACTGACATGGTGATAACAGTTATAAAGTTTAATTTTTAGAGTTTAATTTAAATGATTCCAACAGATAAGTGTGCTTGAAGTTACATGAAATGGATAAAATAAAACCGTTTAAATTATAGACGCATGTGCGCGCGATTCTAAAGATCCTGTAACACATTTTTTCATGGTTTTATTTCATGAATATGATGCTCAAATTAAGATTTGCCAATATTGTAAGTTCCAATAAGCATTATTTATAAAGATATTACCGAATTTAACATTACGATATATGTTTATATGAAATTAATTTGGCATTAACTGCAGTGTTCTAGATAATTATTTTTACTCAAGAGTCAATACTCTCTGTTTTTTAGACTTGAGAGTAAACTGCCAGTTTCTGGCCAAATGCAGGAGTAAAATTTACTCTCAGTTTTAAGAACTTGGGAGTCAATTTGCCGCATCTAAACTTAGGAACCATACTGCAAACAAAATGTATCATTAGATCACTTGTATTTATTGGTATCATGTATTTACACTTCATACACATTTAGACATAATGTTTTTTAGTGTTCTTGACTTGTAAGGTGCAGTTAGCCTCCTTTTCCTTCTCTGCTTTGCCCTAACCCATCTCCTCACACTGCCTGCTGGCTTAAACAGGCTGAGTGTTGGGCCAATTAGTGACACAGTAAGGAGAGCCTCTAAGGATTCTTCTTTCAGGGCAGCTCTGAAAAACAGGATAAGAAATACATTATACCAAGTATTTTGATTTGTGCCAAATTAATCACATACCAATTTCTTTGTTTTAAAAGTTTACACCTATTATACATATAAGTACATTGATTTTGTGATTAAAAATATCATCATGTTCAATAAATTATTGCCTGTTTTATAATGTGCCAATATTATATATTCTTAATTATAATATAATAATAAAATATAATTTTCATGTATTTTGTTATACATATACATTCACACAGTTTTAATTTAAAACAAACAGAAATGTACCTGTATTTACTTTTTAGTCTGTTTTGTGCACTAAATGTCCGCTCACATTCTACACTGGTGACTTCCATGCAGAGTCCAATTTCAGCCAGCTTTGCAAAGTTGGGATAGCTTGTTGACAGTGAACTCTGAATAATCTTTCTGCAAAATGCCTTTAGTGACAATGATTTATAACACCCAGTTACCATTGCTTTAATGCCTTGCCATTCAGTTTTCAGTTCATCACCATTAAGTAAGGGGTCAACAGGAGTTTCTATTACAACATCTTCAACTGTTTTCTTTGTTACTTTATGTGTACCATACATTTGTGCTACATACTCTACAGCATTATCACATTCTGTACTATAAGAGGCAGGTTCCAGCAAGAGTCCTAAACTACATAAAACATTACAGTCAACTTTACTGATTCTTTTCTTAATATTTCTGGCTAAACTGTCAATGTAATCATTTTTCACAGCTTGAAATTCAGAATCAGAGTTACCTTTTTTATAATATTTCAAACTTTCACCCTTATAAAATGGCTTTGGTTCTCCCTCATCATCTGACTGAGTTTTAAACTCGATGCTGTCTTTCATTTCATGTAAACCATTACCATCATGCTCTTTCATATATTCCAACTTTCCAACTGTTCCTTCGAGAAGTGGATAAACATCTGAGAAGACAAGGCTTTGGCGTTGTAACTCACATGATAGTACACCCAGTTCTGTGTGTATGTCCATCATTAATCCTATCAGTAATGCTGACTTGTATGTGGAAAAATATTTATGAAGTCCCTTTGCAGTTGGATTGTCACAAGCAAATGATGAAAGAGTTACTAACAAGGCACCATAACAATCATATACAGCTTCTACAGCTTTTTTAAGCCCTAACCATCTGATTGAATGAGGCTCCTTAATACTTATTTCAGGTTCATTAAGTATATCCTGCACAGCCTTAAGTTTATTAATCCGTAAAGTTGATGCAGACATGAAATGGTACAAAGTTTCAAACATCTGTTTAAATTTTTTCAAAGTTTCATTCTTCTTAATGGCATCACCTATTGCCAGGTTCAATCTATGAGCAATGCAGTGGGTTTGTGTCATGTATGGAGAAAATTTGGCTTTCATTTGGACGCCTACACCAGTCTTTTTTCCCATCATAACACTTGCCCCATCGGTAGCCAGAGAGACACACTTTGTTAAGTCTAACCCTAACGATAAAATAACACTATGCACTGCCCTACAACAGTATATGCACCTCCATCACTGATTTCTGTACTTGCTAGAAAGGTTGTGACTGGTTGCCCATTCTTTACATATCTTACACAAATTGATAACCTTTTGCTTACCCTAATGTCAGTACTTTCATCAATGAGAATTGCATAAAAGTTTGAAGAATTAATTTCACTAACAAGGTCCTTTGTAAACCCATCTGCAATGATATTTTGAATTTCAGAAACTGTTGTCCAGCTTAAGTTCTGATACTCTAGGTCAACACCATTTAGTCGCTGTAACTCTAGTATAGTATCTAATCTATTTAGGGGGGTTTCACTTTTCATAAGACAATATATGGTGCGGAAAAGAAATAAATCTTGTTTTGACAAATCACCAACATCATCTTCACTCTCTGACTCAGAAATTATACCAGATGATTTTTTTATTTCCACCCTTTCAGCATCAAGATGTTCTCTGCTGGTACAGTGCCTGTCAAAATAAAATAAAAGACTGATTTAGGATTAGGCAAAATTGTAACCTATGTTTGGTGAAAGCTATAAAAATATTATGATCCATTGTATTTTTACATTACAGTCTGAAAAAAAAATCAGAAACTGCTCTCAGTAGTCAGTTTTATAATTTATCAGAAATATTGCAGCATGGCAAGGTATTATTTATATTAAGGTTTAAGGCATATTATAAGAACTTGAACCATTTTTATGTGAAATGAAGTAAATGTATAAATGCAAACAGTTGTGACCTACACTGAATTCTTTTAGCTTGTGGGCTAATAATCAACAATTTATTTACCAAATTATATGTTGAGATTACTGTTTTATTTTAAATTTAAATTACTGTAATTTATCTAACATATAAATGAAATTAAATAAGGTGTGAGGTATAACTTAGTTTCATTGTAATTTTTGTGCCCCCACGTTAGTGGCGGGCATTTAGATTTACCCTTGTCCGTCTGTCCTTCCGTCCGTCCGTCCGTCTGTCCGTCCTTCCGTCCGTCCTTCCGTCCGTCCGTCCGTTCACTTTTGTGTCGCACGTAACTCAAAAAGTATTTGACCTAGAGTCATGAAACTTTACAGGAATGTTGATCAGCATGTGTAGTTGTGCACCTGGGTATTTTTGTCTGGATATTTTTAGTATTTTCAGAGTTATTGCCCTTGACTTAGTAAAATTTGGCAATTTTCAACTTGTGTCGCATGTAACTCCAAAAGTATTTGACCTACAGTCATGAAACTTTACAGGAATGTTGATCAGCATGTGTAGTTGTGCACCTGGGTATTTTCGTCTGGATATTTTTAGTATTTTTAGAGTTATTGCCCTTGACTTAGTAAAATTTGGCAATTTTCAACTTGTGTCGCATGTAACTCCAAAAGTATTTGACCTACAGTCATGAAACTTTACAGGAATGTTGATCAGCATGTGTAGTTGTGCACCTGGGTATTTTCGTCTGGATATTTTTAGTATTTTCAGAGTTATTGCCCTTGACTTAGTAAAATTTTGCAATTTTCAACTTGTGTCGCATGTAACTCCAAAAGTATTTGACCTACAGTCATGAAACTTTACAGGAATGTTGATCAGCATGTGTAGTTGTGCACCTGGGTATTTTCGTCTGGATATTTTTAGTATTTTCAGAGTTAATGCCCTTGATTTAGTAAAATTTTGCAATTTTCAACTTGTGTCGCATGTAACTCAAAAAGTATTTGACCTAGAGTCATGAAACTTTACAGGAATGTTGATCAGCATGTGTAGTTGTGCACCTGGGTATTTTCGTGTGCATATTTTTAGTATTTTTAGAGTTATTGCCCTTGACTTAGTAAAATTTTGCAATTTTTAACTTGTGTCGCACATAACTCAAAAAGTATTTGACCTAGAGTCATGAAACTTTACAGGAATGTTGATCAGCATGTGTAGTTGTGCACCTGGGTATTTTCGTCTGGATATTTTTAGTATTTTCAGAGTTATTGCCCTTGACTTAGTAAAATTTGGCAATTTTCAACATGTGTCGCACACAACTCAAAAAGTATTTGACGTAGAGTCATGTAACTTTACAGGAATATTGATCAGCATGTGCAGTTGTGCACCAGGTATTTTCGTCTGGATTTATTTAGTATTTTTAGAGTTATTGCCCTTCACGTAGAAAATTTTTGCAATTTTCAACTTGTGTCGCAAGTTTCTCAAAAAGGATTTGACATAGTCAATAAACCTTATGGGCAGGTTGCTCAGCATATTTTAGATTTGCACCTGGGGTTTGGCTTGTGGATTTATCCAGTATTTGTAGAGTTATTTCCCTTGACTTAGTAAAAAGATTGACAGAACAGTGTCGCGGTGGGGGCACCCGTGTCCTATGGACACATTTCTAGTTTCTTTAAAAAGAGGAGCTAGGTACAAAATAAAATGTTGCAATTAATTTATTTTTTTACCGTTCAATGTTAGACTTTTGGATGTTGAGAACCCCTTCTGTGGCCCATTTTCCACCCATTTTGTGCTTACAACACAAGGCACATTTCAAACGCACATCTGTCGTATCTGACGTTACAGACAGCCACGGGAAACCTTTACACCATGATTTGATCGTAGCGTCTAATGCTGTCGTATGAGTTTTTTTGCTCTTGCAAACAAAAGTCAAAATGTCTTCAATAATTGGCTGAATAACTAGAGCTGTCATCGATATCGACAATATCGATGTATCGTTGATATTTTTTTGTCGATCAATAATCGATACACATTTTAAAAAATCGATACTTTTGACTTATAAATTAAATGTCTAGAAATTATACAATTCACCCAAAATATATGCAGAAACAGTTATTTATATCTAATGTTATGCTTTTGTTATATAGTGGAATTATTTCATAGCAATGGTGACAAATAATATTGTCTGGAAAAAATCATGCAGTGGACAAGACACTGTACAGAACATGTTTTTGACTGAAATAATTGAAACAGGTATGAAAGTGAATGACAGACAAGTGAGTTTAGGATATTATCGATATATCGGTGTATCGTTGATTTTAGTCACTTGATATCGATATATCGTTGATATGCTTTGCACAGAATCAATGACAGCTCTATGAATAACACACTGAGAAGACACTGGGCTTGTTACACGGTAGAATGTGTCGATTTTTCGTTGTTTGGGTTTTGAACAAGACATTTTCGATGTAAACGATTTGATAATTTGATAAAATTTGACAATATTTTTTCGTCTACTTCAATAACGTGACAGACGCTTGATTTATCTTATATACATCTATTACCGAGCGTCTCAGTGATACAATGTGATACAATGTCGACTGGTTTGCAATTATAAACCCAGCCTGAGAAAATAACACACCTTTATAGAACAGTACGCTAACCAGTCTGTCATTTTTATCGGTGTCAATGTAAACATTGCCTACGCCAAATTTGTTTCACTAAATGCGTAAACTGTAATTAGTATGCGTAAATATACGCCAAAATGATGACGAAGCTGGCG
Source organism: Ruditapes philippinarum (assembly GCF_026571515.1). NCBI lineage: Eukaryota > Metazoa > Mollusca > Bivalvia > Venerida > Veneridae > Ruditapes > Ruditapes philippinarum. The sequence continues at coordinate 54,403 of NW_026852000.1, read as the reverse complement.
TATCCTGAGTATTTGCTTGCGTAAATGACGCCGATACGCACGCTATCTCTAATGCTGAAATTAATATTAACAGTGATTAACAGTTTGGCCTACATACATTTGAAGCATAAAATTGACTAAGGGCAAGATGATACTGTATGTACTGACATTAAAGACGAATTTCATTTCTGAAATTGTGGGAAGAAGTTCTTTGTTGATAAAATAATTTGATAAGTTAATTAAATGTGTCAATTATTGAAAGTCTTTCTTTTCTCATTACTAGAATTTTTGTATAATCTGCATGTACCTGTGAAACTTTCAGCATGTGTTGACAGTATAGAACTGTTCACTAATATGGGAAGAATATGTGTATTTAGCAGCCGGAAAGCTTAGTAAAGCCATGGCATTGGTCAACAGTTTGATTTCTGGTCATACACATTTGTCTCGTCCTGCGACACCAGTATTACAGATCTGTGCTTCCTTATTTCCTTACCAAAGTAACTTACTGGTGTCCGATAAGATTGTCTTAATTTTCAAATTTCTTTCTGCTCTTTATTATTATTAAATATCTGAAGTGTATGACACTATCACAGTGTAAAGATTTTAATCATTATAAATTTCAACAACAGAGTTGACTAGTTTTTGTTAGTCGGCATTTATTCCATTAAATCAGTCCAGCCTCTCTTGTTAGATTTAATATCATTAAATGGATAAATGCTGACTAACAAACACTAAATTATACAAGATTAATCGTTCTCTTGATGTTTTATGTTAAGTGTCATTCCCAGTTTTCAAGGAACTCCACTTAAAACATTTTTAACTTTTAGATCGCTCAACTGGGGCACTTAAAATAAAACATTTCAATAGATTAATCATTATACATAAATATACTTGGTATTAAATTGATGAATTAATCATAATCAATATTTTGATCAACTATTTGAAAAAGGCTGTGACTAAAAAAAGGATTGGAGCACCACACTAAATACCGTATTCCGGTATATACCGGACAAGGCGCTTGGATGATAAAATGCTAAAATCTTGTCTTTTAACCCAACGGAATGAACTTTAATAGGTCTAATTCATCTTTTCACACCGAATCAAGTACGATAATCAAGGAAAAATGTAAAATTCGGCGAAAAAAACGATATTTGTCTATTTTGGGATCATGATTTCTGCAAGCGTCTAGAGGTACTGCCCCAATCCTGTATTGAGCTAAATCCTTTGAAAAATGGGGAGAGCTAAGGTACTTATCCTGGCCCTAGTGTCGCTGTAAAACTTTGGTCAAATTTTTGAGTGCACCTTCACACACTTGTTCTCTATCATTATCTTTCATGATGTTCCATACATCTATGATCTTAGTTACCCTTTTGTTACCCTTTTTACAAAGTTATGCCCCTTTTCTTACTGTCAAGAACTGATAAAAGTCAAGCTTGCTGACTTACAGACAGCTTTTTGTGTGTGTGATTTTAAGTAGTTTTGAGTCAAGATTGATAAAAAATTAAAAAGGCTTTTAATTTTTGGGTCATTTTGCACAAACTGGAATGAGCAAATGATTTGAAATTGTGTATAAGTTATTGATCCAGGCCTACATCAAATGGTACTCAAATATTGAAAAATATTTTCAGTGAGGCCTGTCGTGTTGAAACCCTTTCAGGTATTTTGCATGCATTTTGTACATTTTTTAAAAGAAATCATCATATATAAGATAAATTGACAACAACTTGTATTAATTAATTTTGTTCATATCTTATAATGGTATGATTTTATTAAATTAATTTTGTAATTGATTTTCTTTTCAGGACGAGATTACTATTTGAATATATACACCAAAGAAAGCCAGTGGGAACCTCCAAGTGGCCCAGCAAAAAAGAATATGTCTAAAGTCCAGTGTTCGCATCTTCTTGTAAAACATAAAGACTCGCGTCGACCATCATCATGGCGCGAGGAAACTATAACAAGATCTAAACAAGATGCAATCAAAATACTGGAAGGTATTTATCTTTCCCTTGATGAATAAAATAACTGTATATTCCACTAAGATATACTGGTGAATTGGTTCCTGTTCGTAACTTCTGCACGATAGGATTTCAAAATAAATCAAGTTAGCATGACTGCCTTGAGTAGAGGATTTGAAAAATGCATGAGTCTAAGGTCAATGTCACAACAGGGTATTGACCTTGGTGTAGTTTATCATATTGTGTAAGTATGTTTGAGTTTATGTCTGATTGATGAATTCTGCATACAGATTAAGATTTGAAAATTTATATGGTTTATATGAGTTCTATAAGTAAATAATACATGTGTACCATATGCAAAACCCAGGCCCCTAGGTCAATGGTCTAGGCATTGCATACAATAAAGATTTGTGTATTTCATATACTTATAAGTGTAGTTTTGTGGTCCATAGCTTCTGCACAATGTAAGAATGGTTGGATTGCAACATCAATTGTTACACAGCAATATCACCATTGGTTGACAACTATTTTCATGCAAGACACATATGCCATTATGTCAATGGTAAAGGTCAAAGCAAGGGATTGCACAGTTTCACAATGGGATCATTATCCTAGAATAAAAGAACTCAAAACGACATGTTAAAGGGAGTTAATTTATAGATGGAATTAGTTTCCATATAAATGTGGTGTTTGATAGATCAGATAAATTGTTATAATTTATCAACTGTCTTCTAATTTTCCGTTTGTCATTTCAGGGTACAGAGATCAGATAGTTAGAGGAGAAAAATCGTTTGAAGACTTGGCTTCACAGTTCAGCGACTGTAGCTCCGCTAAACGAGGGGGTGATCTTGGTCCTTTTGGTCGTGGTCAGATGCAGAAACCATTTGAAGATGCAGGATTTAGCCTGCAGGTTGGAGAAATGAGTGGCATAGTGGATACAGACTCTGGTGTTCATATCATTAAAAGAACTGCTTAATGCTTACATATAACATGATAAATACATTAGCACAAATTTGGAGTATAGATTATGGTTTTCTTTCCACGCAGAAATTGGGATTCTCTTTTCAATTTTCATCAGCTTTTTAAGATATTGTGATCATACGTTGTTTTCTTTGTTCAGCTGTCTCACAATCTGTTCACACATTAATATCTAAAAATGAAAATGAAGTACTCATTTACTTAGGGTAAACTATGATATTCTTGTCAAAATTATTTTTAATTAAACAAGGTTTCTGTTATCTTGACTAATATCAGCAGACAGGCAACTGGGCATGAACAATATTTGCATAATTACTTCATTTCTTAAGAGATTTCAACTCTGAACTATGATCATTAAGTGGCCATGGGCAATTTGTTGTGGGTTTTTAAATTTGATGGAATCATGGTCTTATGGTCTTCTGTATTACTATGCGTGGGCTTGTGATTCATTTTGGCAGATTTACATCCCTTTGTTGTTGGTTTTTTATTTATTTTCTTCACATGTCATATATAGAAATACACAGAAATACATTTTTGAAATTTCAAACGGTTTCAGTCAAACTTTCAATGGTTAAAATAGCCATTGTCCGTATAGTTATTTCAAAATATTAAATATTTACTTCTATAGTTAAAATGCCAGTTTTTGAGAAGGGGTTATTTTTTAAAACTTTTGGTGAAAGTATTTTGATAGTCAAATACAATATACATGTATTCATAAGAACTCTACAGCAGGATTGCTTTTATTATAACATTACATATTTGTTGTTAAGGTGTGTTTCAGTATAGTCTGTGCTTGGTGTATTTTGTGAAAGTCTGGCAGTTTTATTTATCTTTGGAACATAGAACTAAATATACCACCAATTATTGAACTGAAGAGTTGGGTAATGTGACATTAATTTCAAAAAAGTATTTACAAACTTGATTATAAAATGCAAGTTACTTACAAAATTTACTGTTTTACAATTAAGATGTCTTGATATTCAACAATTATTGTTTACACTGTGCATATATTTACAGTCATTAAAAATGGAACAATGTTTATATATGGTCCAATCATAATCATATATATTTGTATGTCTTTTTCATTTTTCAGATCATTGTTTTCTATTTCATTTGCCTGTAGTATTTGTAATTTCTTTCTTACACAAGTAAAATTATAATGTACTTACCGTTACGTCTTTGTTATGCTTGATTCCCTTAAAAATCTTACAATATTTTCCTTTAATCCTCACTGAAATATCACATACTGTCCATTGTTTGTATGCTCATACTTTACACAACATGACATAATCACTAGGGTAGATGTTATGGAAACTTCATAAGAAGTCTTGGAATGATCTAATAAGATTCCACACTGTAAAAACTAAATTTTTTTATATTTTGAAATTCAAATGACACTTGTTTAGAATGTCCGTCTGAAAATTTTAATCCTCGCCACTTGTTCATCTTTCAATCTGGATAAAACATTCATCAATTTAGTGGAAATTTCCACATATAAGTATGCAGTCTCTCAATCTGTCGAAGGTTCAGATCTACTTAATTCTTACATGTAATTGCGGAGCATTATTTAAAAGCTGATTTTAATCAGATTGGTTACCTTTAAATAGTGAACAGTACAGGTGGATGTTGGTTGATTTTGTTCTGAAATGGTCACATTGATAGATTCAGTCCCCATCAGCAGATAACGTTTGGATATGTGACATCTGGGAACAAATACTAGGTCCCTCTTGCAGATCACTGAAAAAATCTTGTTGACACTTCTCAATATACATTTTATTATATTCCAATTTTTAGAAATAGGGGGATATTAAAATGGGCTCTACTTGTTTGTCCGTCACTCTGTGTCTAGTCCTTAACTCAGCCATTCTTCAAGGGTTTTAAAATAGAAACCAAACTGAAGCAGTGTTATTAAGTCAGCTACTTTATTATGCTTCCTGAAAGGAGAGCATATAGTCGCCGCCTTGTCCGTTCGTCCGTTGTCTTGTCCAGAGCATAACTTGAAAACCCTTGGAGATAATTTGTTTGAACTTCACACAGTGGTAGAGGACTTCGAGGCAGTGTCAAAGAACACGACTCTATTTTGCCCCGTTTTTTAATTATCGCCCTTTTAGAGAAATCTTGTCCAAGACATAACTCTATAATTATAAGAGATATCAACATGAAACTTTGTAGGTAGATAGAGCTAAATAGGTAGATGTGCAGTGCAAAAGAAGCATAACTCTGCCTTGCCTCATTTTGGAGTTATTGCCCTTTGTTCATTTTTACATTTTAAACTTTGTCAGGCACATAACTCGGAAACCATAACAGGTATCAACAAGAAACCTTGTAGGTAGATAGATCTCATTTATTAAAAGTCCAGTGCAAAGAACAGTTACTCTGCCTTGCCTTATTCTGGAATTATATCTAAAACCTATTCGGGGGAGCAACACCCGTTTCAAACCAGGCCCTTGTCTTTATCTAATAAGGTGTATTTGGGATCAGCATTATATGACTTCTAGCATTTCAGGAACAAAATTTTTTTTCTTCTTTTATTATAAAACAGAATTTCGTATAATTGTACTGCATTTTATCATCAATCAATTACGAATTAAAACAAACAACTTTGATGTCTTTACTTTCTTCATTTATTCTTTTTTTTTTCAACAATTTTGAAACTACATTAACTACAGACAAAATATATCTTTAAGACCATAAAATTCATACAATGTGACTGTATACTAATTCAAAATTACGTTTTACAAGATTTAGTATATAGCACAAATTTCAATCTTAAAAATCTAACATCAACATTATTTTTTTTTGTCCCAATTAGTAAAACACGATGTATGAAAAATAAAATGCCAGTGACTTTATTAACAAGAAAAACGTACATGTACAGTATGTAATTTTTATGTTTGCATACATACACTGTTCTGTAAATTATACATAAACTATCAAGTAGCAGGTATATTATTCAGTCAAAGCAAAAATTGTTATACGTTCCTTTAAACTTAATTTTGCATTTTTATGTTTTTATGTATAAAAAAGGAAATTTTAATCAAAACAGCTGCAGGAAAAGTTTATTTGATGCCATACTAGATCCTTTCTTTTTATCACTAAAATAAATATTCAAATGAAAATATTGTCAGGGAAGAGCATAATGTCTTAGAAGACCAATCATGCATCGTTTGTTTCACATACAACACATAGGCCTACATTCTGTTGAAATAAAGATATATAAAACCTGTCAATCAAATATGATGTAAAATATTTGTACACAATTGGAGTTTGATTGATTATTGATTAAAAACTGATTACATTATTTTCTATTTAATATCAATGACTGTGCATATACATGATGTATCTGACAAGCTTGCCTATAAAACCAATAGATATGACTATGATATAAGTACAAGCACCTATACTAACTACTGCATGGTTGAAGCAAGATTAAACATAATTTTATTCATTCTTTTACCTAAATCTGTAGTTGCAGGACCATGATCGGTCAACAAAAAGGGGTGGGGTGTAATTCAAAAAAACAAAACAACAAATAAAACTTATGATAGTAAAAATATCAATAAATACTATGACCAGAGATAATTTATCACTGTATTCAGTCTTCTTTCTTCAAATTGGCAGATTTTGTTGCATCATAAAGACTTAGCTGCATTTAGTATATTGTTACTGTGTGGGTCATCTTTACAACTGTTTACTGGTGATATTTTATTTCTACATCATCAGCACTTTATTCACATGGTTAATATTAGCACTATCTTCTTGTGAATATCAGCCTTATATTTTACTGAATCTGCACTCTATTTTAGCTAATCAACAATGGTTTCTAGTAAATCAACACTATATTAAAGTGAATTAGCATTATTTCCTACTGAATTAGCACCATATTATAGTGAATCAGCACTATATTTATAAAGCATCAGTACTAAAACTTTTGGATATTGTATTCACTGTTATAAGTAAGCACTAATAGAGCAACCAGATTTTTGATGAATGAACATGATGAAAAATCATTCAAACATAAAATATACAAAGTTTGGTGGTGATCTGCTATTCATAGAAAATGTTTTTGTATCATTAAAAGCTCTACCTTGAGAAAAATTAAACATGAAAGGATATGTTTGTTTAGTTGGGGTTTGTAGTAACAACAACACCTTAAAGGTAAAATCGTGAAATTCCAGCTTTACTGGTAGTGGAAGACCTTGGGTTTTCATTCCAGCTAATATATTAATTTTAGTAACAGACAAGAGGGGCTACTGGCCCTAAATCACTCACCTGAGGACTTGTGAACTAAAGCAATAACTTTCAAAATTAACAGGACCTACAGTTCTGAAAATTTGAAATGACTATTCATGTATCACAAGCTCAACAACAAAGAATCATTAGATATTTTCTTAAGTTTTCCCTACATTAGTGACATGGATGACCTGGCTAGAGAAATTTGAAAGGCATTATTTGAACAACTTGGGGAAAAGGACCTTTAGATGATGCTGAATACCAAATATGAAAGCTCTAGATCTTGCTGTTTCAAATAGTTTTAAATAATTAAATGTATAAATAATGAACCAAAAGGGTGGGGCCAATATTGATGACGGGGCCATAATTTCAAAAATCTCTCACCAGACACTATCACATGCTAAATATCTAAGCTCTAGCCTTTATCATTACAGAAAAAGATTTTCAATACATACATAGAGAAATTTCATAACCCACAGGACAATTTTGACCCCAAAACAATATAAATTATTTTGGTAGAGGTCAACTGACAATGTTTCATGCCAAGTATCTGTACTCCAGTCTTAATTATTTCAGAGTAGATGATTTTTTAAGATCTTATTATATACATACATGTATTAAGGAAATCCATGATCACCTGGGACAGGTCAAATTTTGAATCAGTGAACAACTTTGATAGGTGACCATTAAACGATCATGACTAAGATGAGTGGTCAAAATCAAGTTACTGGTTTCAGAGCAGTTTTTGTTTAAAGTCATTACTTATGATGCATGATGACTGACGACTGACATAGGGAAATCACAAAAGCTCATCATCAACTCAGGTAGCTCTGGTGAGCTTACAGCTGATCTCAGACTCTGTTCATAAAGCTTACTATACACCTCTGAAATCCTAATAAAAATCTATGTAAATATAGATAAAACATATAAACTAATAAAATATAAACTAAATTCTTCGTATAGATACTGCAATATATATCTTTAACACTAAAAGAACTGTAAAACAACTTATTGCACAATATTGTACACTGAATCAATAAATAACTAACCTGTATAAATAATATCAATGAAATTATCCTGTACAGGAATATTTGTAATTATATGGAGAGAAAAAAAAATACATCAAATTTCACAACTATTGAAATCACTATACATGTATATAAGAACAATTATGTGAATATTGTGTACAAGGCTCTAGATAAAATTATATCATTAAAATATTCACAAACACTTTTTTTTATAATAATGAAAAATAAAAAATATTTATAACAATTTCAATGAAGGATAGTTTTGACACATCAGAATGTAGATGGTTATGTTTTAAAATAAATTAGCTATAATTAGTACAGCTGATGAATAAAAATATTATTTAAGACTTTGCAATGACTGAAATGACCATATAAATTCATGTATGTTTTTGCCTTTTTACAATTATTTTCAGCTAAACTAGGGTGTTTTAAGGGTATTGGTTAAAAAATGTCAGCCATATTGAAATGTATAAATACCCCATGTATATAAACGATGTTTGACACTACCCAAGTAGTAACAGCATGGATTAGCAGGCAATGTACACTAACCACATTTATTCATGTTAACATGAAATGAGTGTAATAAAGGAAATTTGACTTGACTTGACTAACATGACGCCATGACTTTGTTCCTTTGTCTATAACTATTTCGGGGAATAACAAGCTTTTATTGACAAGAATGAATCCATATACTTAAAATCCTGATCATCCTGCATGCCTTCACATGAACCTTTGCAAAAAGCAGGGTACCAGACATAACACCGGCTATCCCAGTTATCTTGGATAGTCACACGCTATTTTTTTTTTTAATTTTGATAAAATTGAAAAAATCTGCAGACAATTTTAGCAGATAAAAATTTTCCCAGCACGAAAAAGGTGAAAGTATGTAAACTTTGTGAAATTTGCAAATAACTGGACAAACCACACTATATTCCTTAAAAATTAAAAACATGTTTCATATGAAAGTAACATAACAAAAAAGAAGAGTAACAGTTGGAGACCAAACAGTTAAGACATTTAAGAGACATCACTTTCAAATTATTAAACATACATTTGCCAAAATTATAAAACATACATTTGCCCAACAAAAATAAAATGTTTTTAAACTTTGATTCTTCATAAACATATTTTGCAACAGTTTCAACAATTTACAAAAGGAAATGATATCAAACCATAAGGTTTATGAACCAATAAATTTAGATAAATACACAGACACTGTTATGATAATATCTGGCCTGTTATTACAATGTACAAGGCATTACACACCAACAAATAGCACCGGGTCACCATTTGACGGTTACTCTACAGTAATGAAAATGTTTGGTTATATATTAGGAGAAAACGGAGAGACAATCAACATTTGAGACAGATTTGGTTATATGGTTAGCCATTCCCATCCAGTAAATACAAACACTATACACGAACATATTGAGGAGAATTTCTCAAGTTATAAGACTGAAGTGACATTTGTCAAAATACTAAGGTATCATTTAATGTAAACTTTCATGGGTTTTTTTTGTTTTGTTTTTTAAGTCTTGCATATAACGTTATGATATTAACACTACAAAAACAAATTAGGCTTCAGGGTGCCATTATATGTAACACTACAAAATCAAATATGGCCATCATTTTAACCAACACCCTTGTACCCTACTATATCCTCCAAGCTAAATGTACAACTTAAATGAACACAGAATTTCCACTATCTAAACTAATTATACTATATGCTAATTTTATCCTGAAGCATGGCAAACAGACTATAAACTGATAATTTAAAAAGGTGACTAGATTAATATAATAAAACAAGAGACAGGTATGTATAAACATGCCTCAATTATATTGCACTGTCCAGCAGCACCCTAGAGTATTATATCATATAGCACAATCATCTTCTATAATTAGAACACCAATAAAATATATTTCACTGATGTATATTTCACTGATGTATATTTCACTGATGTATTTTTCACTGAAGTATATTTCACCTATGTATATTATATTTCATTGTGGTAACTTATGTATATATCATATTTCACTATAGTATATTTTACTAAAGTGTATTTCATTTAAGTTTATATCAATGATGTGTATTTCGCTGAAGTATATTTTATTTCACTGTGGTAACTTATGTATATATTATATTTCACAACAGTATATTTTACTGATGTGTATTTCATTTAAGTTTATATCAAGGATGTATATTTCACTAAAGTATATTTTACTGATGCATATTTCATTTAAATTGATATCAATGATGTATATTTCACAGAAGATTATTTTACCGATGAGTACATGTTAAGGTCCCCGGGAGGGATTCGACATTATTGGAAGATATTTCACTATTGAGTATATTTCACTGTTGAATATTCCACACTCATTGTGCTGTTTTCCGTGTTGATCTTTCTTAAAGTTTGGCCATCAAAGTGGCCATAATTATATCTGATTACATAAATTAACTCCAGCCAAAAATGAAAACTAATCACATTCAAAAACAAGAGAGCCATGATGGCGCAAAGTCACTCACCTGGATATCAAGATTGGGAAAAAACCTGCCTCTAAGCACAAATAAAATTTGATCAAGAAATCTTGGCAAAGAATAGTTTAGATTCTTACTATGAAATTTTACAAAAATCTTACCATTATCACTACTTAAATTTTTAAACAAAATAATATATTTTTTTTTAATATGAAAAAAGTAATCTCCCTTCCCTGTAAATCAAAATTATTTGAAATCTTGGTGTTTGAAAACAAAGAGTTCGGCATAATCTACAATGGTTCAATTTGAAAGACAATAAGCAAAGGAGACACTCCTAGGAAAATTTCCATGACTTAGTGGCTATGGGGTAGTGACTTAGTGGCTGTGGGATAGATGTTTTTCATAAAGAACAGTATAGATTTTTGACAGGCAGGTGAAGTACAGACAATTAGTGATCACAATAATTCACCTTGAACATGTTATGCTTAGGTGAGCTAAAAAAAAAATCACAACTTCAGCTTAACAAGACTGTAAGTCTGTTTCCCAATTGTTTTGTTTTCTTTTATTTTTCTTTTTCAAAACTGTTCAGGGAATCAATCAACACTTATTGCACTACCTACTGCTATGACAACGATAGTTTCAGTCTTCGTTTACTTCGTTTTTTGCTCTGAGTAAGAGCATCTTGTTCTTTCTTAGTCCGTAACACAAAAGTATAATCACCATTATTGTTCATGGCATAAAATACATTGGCTTTCTCTGGGATCATCAACTCTGTAAAAAGAAGAGGGGAATCTATAACATATATACAAGATTATAGAATATACATGTATCATTGGATTAGATAGAAGATTGGGAAATCCAAACCTGTGGATGATCAAGTCTGTCAGGAATTTGTTTGTCATAACATAAGTGTTCACTAAGAATTCAGTCCATAATTCCATAGTAGACGAAAAGCATGAAACTATTTGTAAAGATTATACTTATTATGATCCAGTTAATTTGACAAAATATTCAATAAAAATAAATTCATATCCGGTTGTTAAAATCAAGAAGTAACATTATTATTATTACAAACACATAAATGTTTACCATGCAGTGTCAATATTAGTGCTGATATTAGTAACAACTGGTAAAAAGATACTTTGCCCCCTAGCTGTCAACAGTCCGCTATATGGTTTTATAGAAAAATGTGTTAAATAACACAGACTTATTTCACTCAGGGAAATTTAAACATGGGTGCAAGTTGAAAATTAGGAAAAACTGTAATTCATAATCATTTACAACATAATCTAATAGTAAAACATGATGGAATTTTTCAAAAAAACCTCTGCTTCAGGCATATGCCTGAAAACTTGCACCCATGGGAAAAACTTCAACAAAACACTATCTAACAGGAAATTACAATTTTCAGGCATGTATTTACTGGGTACGTCAGGAAGAGCGACATATCTTACCTCCATCAGGAAGAGTTTGTAACAAACAGTAATCCTTTTCCTTGCCTTTGATATCATATTTATCAAGGATTCTCTGTATGACTATCTTTGTATGGTCTGTGTTATGTAACTGGAAAATAAACATTCCCATGTCATTGTTTGTTATACTATAAACTTTACAACTTAAAATCTAACTTTATCACACCTTAAATAATGATAAGTTCTTTACTGCTATCAAGAATATGAAAAAGAACCTAGAAAACCATTGTATTATGACTAGGTATGTTTATTTGACAGCAGATATTTCTTTCAAAAGATTGATCGGGTGCTCCGATAATACAGACACTTTTTCAATGTACAAGTAATTAATAAAACATGACAGCACTTTATCCTAAGAGTCTGATAAGTGTTACATGTACCATAAAATTTTCACATGAACAAAAGTTTTTCAGCCTTTGTAACCTTTTATTAAAAATTGTGGTTAACAACAGGCAACATACAACATGCTCACTTCTGAGCACTTTGTGGTTCCATGAAAGAGAAAAGGGTGTCACAAAATAATTTAACCATGCTGTAACTCAGACATCAAGCTGTGACTTGGAAGCAGACGCAATGCTGAGAATTTTATCTCTCCTTATATTGATTAAAACTAAACAATGATTTTAACCATACTCTTTACTATATATACAGTAAAAACCCGGAAACTGTCTGGTTGCGACCATATCCGGTTTAGTTAGTTTTTACTGTATTACAAACATCTTTAATAGTATTTTTCAAAAGTAAACAATTTATTTATTATTATTTAAGATACATACCATGATACTTTTGTAAACATGAGATTTTGGAGTAGCACCGGTTTCCAAGGAAACTTTAATAACACAGGCATCTGAGGATTTGAATGGTGTTGAGTTGTCGCTGTCGTAGGATTGTATAGACGAGGTAGACGATGAATGAGACAACTAAAATACAACCAATTATTCACCCATCACTTCATGTATTAAAACATTTAATTAAACCTTAACCTGCTGATTTTTTAAAAACAGTTGCTGAATAAAACCTTAAAATGCTGATTTTTTGTAATGGATATGTCTGGCTTCCATTTTTGGGGATATGAAGATGAAATAAGCTGATAGAGCCTGGTCAGATTGTATGGATGTGCAGGACGGCCTGGCTCTATACTGGTGACAAAGACTAACCACTTTAAGGTTCAGCAGGGTTAAACTCAATACTGATAACAGAAAATATTCTTTAAACAGTTGCTTTGAAAATATTTACATTTTTTCCAATATCACCTAATTGCTAAATAAAAACACAATTTAATATCAACATTTTTACCTGTGACATAATACCTAGTATTAAAGATATCTAGTTTTGGTGACCATCTTGTTTAGAAAAATGAAACAAATCTTTTCTGTAAGAAAATCTCCAATTTTTTCCAATTTTAATGTTTTAATGTTTAATTATCACATACATTAGTTACATAAGCACCTTGTGATAAAGTAAACTATAACTAATGGTATGATCAACATAATTACCTGTGCATTTGGAGAAACAGGAGAGTCCTGATTAGAACTACTGGCTACACTTGATTTATCATCCAAGCTCAGCCCTGCACACATAAACAGGGACAGTCTGTTTGTGTCAGCTTTACCTGGTCGTTGACTGAAATCAACAATGCATATTAATGGAGGAATAGGTTAAAAGACTTCGCTCGTTCCATTATTTAATGTTTGGTTACCAAACTAACTATGGATTATTGCTAACTAACCATGGATTTACTACTGATACCACATTTTGAACACTTGATTAGCACTGGTCTAATGAATCTGGTCTCTGAACCCTTGCAATCCAGGGATTGTTAGTTTGAGTCCTTATGACACAAGTACTTGTTACTTCAAGCCAGATTACTAAAACACAATCAATATCAATTGCAACAGCTTGTTTTCCAATCTGGCATACATCTACAATTATCCAACTGTAGACAAATATTTCATCTTATTTAGGTACATGGTCAAGTCCAACTTTATCATATGCAACTGACAGGTTGATTGACATATGCATACTTACAAACAAATTATGAAATAACTGAAAAGATCTTTTGCTTAATTCAAGCATTTAATTAAAACAGTATGAAATTGTATGACTCATTAAAACTTGGATTAAATATAAATTTATATACATAAAAGTAAAATAACCTGGAAGATTTTTTCTTCAATTTTGCACCTCCATCAGCAGCTGGTTCAATGGCACAGGAGAGATCATAACTGTAAATAATGGAACAAATATAGTATAACTAACACAATGCAGATCAACCAACCATTTAACTTACATTAGAATTAAAACCAACTAATATTAAACTTGATATTTCTTTTTTGAAATTAAAACTAACAATCTTTTTGATGTACTGATGAAAATTTCGCGAAGATATAAATGTAAAAGAAAGTAATGGGTTATAAACATTGAGCTAGGACAAATTTTAATTGAATATCTTCTGTCATTAATGAGATTTGGATCTGCAGAAATAAAAATCACTTTAAGTTACAAGAACATCCAAGCAAAAATTCTTTGGATAGCCTAACTTATCTTTAAATAGTCAGGTGGCATGGTCGAGTGGTTTACACATCAGGCTAGTAATCTAATGATCGCTACGCTAGCCACATAGGTTCAAATCCCATCAGGGGTAAGTCGCTGTTTCCTTGAGCAAGAAAGTTTACACTCGTTGCTCAGTTCTGGTTGCTTACAGAAACAGATTCGAAAATATGTCAATAAGCTTATAACTTCCTACACAATCAAACTACTATGAATTCTGTATAAACCAAATATATAGGCTTTAAATTTGAGAAATATAATTTCATTAAACCTGACAGAACCAGGTCATATATCTAAACCAATATAAACCAATACCTTTCATTTTCATCATAAACACGGACAGCATCAAACCATGACCAGAACTGTGAATCTTCACGAAATGTGTAGATTTGTGACGCTGATTGTAACAGCTTTATTTGTGCCAAAACTTCAAACTCTTTCCGTCGTTTCTCAAAATTGATGAGAGAATCGGTGGTGTCTGGTATGGCTGTATCTATCATGGTGAGGTCGGTCAGAAACGTACCTAGGTATGGTACAGTCCCTTGTACCACTCCCTAAATGTCAATAATAATCAGTGATTTAGTTTAAGTATATAAAGTAATAATCATTGATTTAGTTTAAGTCTCTTAAGAATCAAAGATTTTACAAATAAAGCACATTAAACAAGCTGATGACAGACAAAAACATTGCAGATGTACACTGAAGATATAAATATAAGTTAAATAGACTACAGGCAACTCAAGCTTAATGCTACAGAACCACACACCAATGTTTACAAAAATATTGAAATAGTTTTCAATTATTCCAGGATAAAAATGACAAAACTTAATAAGCTGATATTGCTTGGAGCAATACATATATAAATCATCTAGTTTCATGTAAATGTTTAATTTTTAATGTATAAATCATCTAGTTTCATGTAAATGTATAAATCATCTAGTTTCATGTAATGTTTACAAAAAGATTGAAATAGTTTTCAATTATTCCAAGATAAAAATGCCAAAACTTAATAAGCTGATATATCTTGGAGCAATAAATATATAAATCATCTAGTTTCATGTAAATGTTTAATTTTTAATGTAAAAATCATCTAGTTTCATGTAAATGTATAAATCATCTAGTTTCATGTAAATGTATAAATCATCTAGTTTCATGTAAATGTAAAAATCATCTAGTTTCAAGTAAATGTATAAATCATCTAGTTTCAAGTAAATGTATAAATCTGTTGTGTAATTTTTTATCTTTTGATGATAAATTTATTTTACAAATGCTAACCACCATGTTTGGGAGAATAGCTGGTAAAAAATAAAACAAGGAAAATCACAAACTGGTTTTAAAAGTTATATAACAGGAGCAAAAAATCTCCAATACTAATTCACCTACTATGCACTGAATTTAGGAATAAACTAACAAAATATGACACTAAAGATACTGAAGATATCGATGTGTGTATGCTTACATTATCTATCCATGATTGACGCTTCATACGGTTTCTTCTTTGTAAAGTTTTATTTGCAGAATCCACATCAGGAAACTTGGCTGTTGCCTCCTATAAAAGAAAATACTGTCATTTAGTTGCTGTTTTACAAATGATATTTGTTGATATACATGTAAGAAGAATAAATTGAGTGAACAATTTTTACCAATTTGGTCCGAATAATTAAAATTTTTTTATATGTTTGAGGGTAGGGGGTGAGAGATGATGTACCTTTCATTATCTCTCATTCGCTTAATCAAACCAATTCAGCAATTTTTATCGATTTTACTTTTTATTGTTCTCAATGGATCTCTCCTTTTACCAGACCTTTGAGTGGACAAAAAAGGAGTAACTTTTCAAGCACAAAGGATCCTGAAATTCGAACTTTTTCCAAATTAGATGGTGCATTAAAATACAGCAGGTTAAGGGTTAACAACATAAAGTCATCTTGAAAGATGTATAGATACCTTCATAAGGAGATTTCTGGAAGCAAGCTGATTGTTTTCATTGGAGAAAATCTCCGACAATTCTTCAAATACTGCCAAGCTTTCTCTGTAATTAATAAACATAAGTTACATTGCTCTTCACTCTTTCTTACATACATTTGACAATGATGACCTTCACACTTCACACATGGAATACAAGTATTTATTTATATTGTGTTCATGCATTATTTAAGACATGAGAAGGCACCTGGGTAGAACCACTGAAGGTCAGTGTAAGCTCTCTGGATAGCATCCTCACATGAAAGAGTCCACAGTTGCTGACTGGATTCATATCTACTGAAGTAATTTGAAGTTGCCCACCTTAACTATATAACCAGGCAAGTAGTTTGAAGTTGTCCACCTGAACTTTATGATCAGGCAAGTAGTTTGAAGTTGTCCACCTTAACTATATGATCAGGCAAGTAGTTTGAAGTTGTCCACCTTAACTATATGATCAGGCAAGTAGTTTGAAGTTGTCCACCTTAACTATATGATCAGGCAAGTAGTTGAAGTTGTCCACCTTAACTACATGAACAGGCAAGTAGTTTGAAGTTGTCCACCTTAACTACATGATCATGGCAAGTAGTTTGAAGTTGTCCACCTTAACTATATGATCAGGCAAGTAGTTTGAAGTTGCCCACCTTAACTATATAACCAGGCAAGTAGTTTGAAGTTGTCCACCTGAACTTTATGATCAGGCAAGTAGTTTGAAGTTGTCCACCTTAACTATATGATCAGGCAAGTAGTTTGAAGTTGTCCACCTTAACTATATGATCAGGCAAGTAGTTTGAAGTTGTCCACCTTAACTATATGATCAGGCAAGTAGTTGAAGTTGTCCACCTTAACTACATGAACAGGCAAGTAGTTTGAAGTTGTACACCTTAACTACATGATCATGGCAAGTAGTTTGAAGTTGTCCACCTTAACTATATGATCAGGCAAGTAGTTTGAAGTTGTCCACCTTAACTACATGAACAAGCAAGTAGTTTGAAGTTGTCCACATTAACTGCATGAACAGGCAAGTAGTTTGAAGTTGTCCACCTTAACTACATGAACAGGCAAGAAGTTTGAAGTTGTCCACCTTAACTATATGATCATGGCAAGTAGTTTGAAGTTGTCCACCTTAACTACATGAACAGGCAAGTAGTTTGAAGTTGTCCACCTTAACTATATGATCATGCAAGTAGTTTTGAAGTTGTCCACCTTATCTATATGATCAGGCAAGCAGTTTGAAGTTGTCCACCTTAACTACATGGTCATGCAAGTAATTTGAAGTTGTCTACCTTAACTACATGAACAGGCAAGTAATTTGAAGTTGTCCAACATAAGTATATGGTCAGGCAAGTAGTTTGAAGTTGTCCACCTTAACTACATGGTCAGGCAAGTAATTTGAAGTTGTCCAACTTAAGTATATGGTCAGGCAAGTAGTTTGAAGTTGTCCACCTTAACTACATGGTCAGGCAAGTAATTTGAAGTTGTCCACCGTAAGTATATGGTCAGGCAAGTAATTTGAAGTTGTCCACCTTAACTACATGGTCACATAACAATAAATAATTAAAACTTAGTAGCTATACAAAATATGAGTATATATTTACTTTGGTAAAGCTCCCCAAGTCTTCCTCAATCTATACACTGAGTTGGCCTGAAGACCCGAAATAATGGCCTTTAATGACGAAAAATTCTTTAAATGTCGCATTTCCTGTAAATAATATTGTGATAAAAATTTTAAAACACATTTTAGCATTAATTTTTATAAAATAACATTAGATTTTAACAACAAATAATACTCTTTTTTTAATGGTTTTTATCTTGTATGACTATTAATGTATTTATGTTGCTTGTAAATACTATCTACTGCATGAATGATAATGTACATGCAATTTATAATCTATATATTTTTTTTAAAATGATAACATAACCTTGCTTGTGTAATAAGTTCTTTCCAGTGATAAACTCATTTCCAAGTGATTTACCACCTGTGGCTTCCCAATCAGGAAAATAATTGTGACAGGGAAATTATTAATTATAAGTTTCACAGGATAAGACATTTTATGTAATTGATTGAAAATAATGCAATTATATCATATACATGTATCAAATCAGCTTTAAAGAAATTTAAGAATAAAGCATTGGAGGTTCATAAATTTACAGATGTTATTATGTAGCAACTACACCAAAAACAATGCTGGATTTTGAATTTGTACTTCAAAGAAGACTTACAAAATATAAAGACAGATTTCATCCACTAAATAAGTTGAGCAAAACCTAGCAGGGGACTGCTTAGCAATGCAACATGTCTTATATGAAATCTTACACACACAAGCTTATTGCTATATAAGAGTATGTAAAAACAAGCGACCCCTAAATTAAGGGTTCATAATTGGTTCAAGAGTCATACTGAACAATTTCTAAATGCAATCAAATTTGCCAAATACTTTAACTCTAAGCCTCCCTGTTCTTGAAAAGAAGATCAATAAAATTTTCACTTTTTCTGACTATTTCTAGCTCTTAAGACACAAATATGCAATGAACTAGAATCATTTGAATAATTTTGATAGAGGTTAATGCAAAGAACATACCAGGATAGTTTCATAAAATTTGTTACTGTGGTTTCAGAGAAGTTGTTTAAATGAAAAAATGTCAACAGACCGACACTGGAGACTAAATGGGATCACAAAAGCTAATCATGAGCACTTTGTGCACAGGTGAGCTAATAATATAGATAAACAGGAGATAAATAATGGGATCATATTATATCCACCTGAGCAATGTCTATCCACTTCTGAACTATTATCACTCGCTGAGAAGTTTTGAGATTTGCCTTTTTCAATATAGTTGCTATCACTCTTAGTGATACTCTATTAAACTGTTCTATGGTTGCTAGGACACTGCCTGCCACATTACCACCTTTGCCTTGCTTTCTGGCTCTACGTGCCCACACTGCTCCTAAACACTGGTGTGGAACAACATGCTTGAACAACTCCTGCAATGAAAAATATAAAATTTCATCAGTGACAAAACCTCAAAACACAGATAATCTCAAAATTTTCAACAAGCATAAATAAACAAAGTTCATATAAAGTTAGAAACTTGACTCCTATATAACTTAATACAACAAATGTTTCCCCAAGGGTGCTCAGGGCTTTGATTTGTATAACTTTAGAATTCTAGAGGTCCATTAGGCAATGGTTCATGCCAAATACCAAAGCTCTTGGCTAAGTACATGTAGCTTCACACAAGGTGATTTAAATAAGTTTCTTATTCAAAATAAGTGCTCCCCCCCTCCCCCATCCCAGTAAAGTGGAAACTATTTAAATATGTGTAATAAACTGTCATCTTAGTGTTATGCAAGCATATTTTATACTACAGACACAGCAAAACAAAAGACAGTATGTTTTCTTGGTTTTATATCTAAATATCAAATCCTGTGTTCAAACTAGGGAAGAAAAGCGGCTTTTCCCTTCACACAAAATAGAGATATATTTCACTTAAAACATAAAGATATTGGTTTTATTGTATCGATATTCTAAATTGTAAACCAATATTGTATTGATTGTTGAATTTATCACGATATTCAATGACAGCTGCAGAAAAATAGCTTTATACACTTTAAATACCATGTTGATGGAGCTAACAATGTTGAGAAACAAGTAAAACAGATAGAACAGATACATACAGCATCTCTATAGGTAAGTTGTTCAGCAACAGTCTGGTTGGGTATATCACAGAAGTTTAAAGGTTTATGGTACTCGGCTTCAATAAGATGATCAACCTCCTCAACAAGGTTAAAGTGGAATTCTATATTTGAGTCTGAAAAATACACAACATCAAATCAATTATCATACACTGATAAAAAGAGTTAATCAACAATCATGCCAGACAAACGGCTTAAGACCCAACCTAGGTATAGAAGAGAGGTAATGGCTGGTTGGTGGTTTCCTTTGACTCTGAAAACTGTATTCAGCTCGGGGATATAAAAAATGTTGAACAATTCAATCATTCAGCTCTTTCAAAATTATTATACAACAGAATAATAAAATAATTGTATGGCATCAGAAATATTACTAATCTTACCAGATTTGCTGTTATCTTCTTTTCTGAATTTATCAATTTTATGCTTCGCCCGAATACCAAGGTCTGATTCTGGTATATGCTGGCGGGCAAATTTTTCTAGTTTGGCAAGACAGGGGTAAGATGGTGGGTCACGAAAATCATCTGGATATGTATCAATCCACATAGACAATACAGACTTGATTGTTCTGAAAATAAGGCAAATAACAAAATATAAGCTTGAAAATTTAGGTGAGTATGATATAAGGTTGAACATAAAATCAAGTTAATAAGACCATCTTAGGATTGAGAGTACAACTGTCATAATTATATCAAATTATAAAGTAACATTCCTGTGAACTTAATTAAACTAAACTATGTGGTCAAGATGTTGCTTTTAACATTTGAGGATAATGATGCCTGATGGACAAAAAAAAAATCAAAGGTTCATCTCGGCACATTGTGCTCAAGTGTTTGTTCTTGGACTACTTATTCCAAATTTATAACAATACATTTCATTGCTTAAACAAATACATTAACATAAATATATAAACATTTCATATAAATTGTACTATTGGCAATTTCATCAAGCATCAACAGTACATGTATACGCACTAACCTCAACTGTATATCTTGAAGTTCATTTTTGGTATCTTTATTTGTTTTCATGTTGATATAACGTTCTACCAATATATCTATGACTTCCTCTATTGTACTGAATGTACGGTAGGTGGCTAGGAAGACATTTGTATATGTAGAGTCCATCTCACCCTTGATATACAGGTACTCTACAAGTTTCTCGAGTGTCCCAGCCTTGATGACACGATATTTCTGTGTCTCCCACATAAGGTGCGAAAACTCATTACTTCCCTTGTGTTCATTCTGGAAGAGAAAAAAAGCATGTAACTAAAATATAATATTCTCAATATCTAAGAGATGTGAAAACTTGCAAACAAATTACTGTATAGAGCATGATACTTAACTACTGTTGGGAAAGATTTTATCCAAGAATTAAACAATTACATGTCACTAATAGTGCATAAGAGAATAAGAATGTTTACTATTACTATGTACATCTATATGGAAGAAAATTCATGAACCATTTAAAATAATAAACCAAAGTGTTTTGGCTGTTTACAATGCTATACAGTTTGACTAACTTCAGGGAGTTGTATGTTATGTGATCAAGAAAAGAGGTGATCTTTTAGTAAGTTATGTGACTTAAAAAAAGAGTGAATCTCAGACAGAGTAAGTTATGTAACTAAGAGTGAACCTCAGACAGAGTAAGTTATGTAACTAAGAAAAGAGTGACCCTCAGACAGAGTAAGTTATGTGACTAAGAAAAGAGTTTACCTCAGACAGAGTAAGTTATGTGACTAAAAAAAAGAGTTTACCTCAGACAGAGTAAAGTATGTGGCTAAAAAAAGAGTGAACCTCAGACAGAGTAAGTTATGTGACTAAGAAAAGAGTGAACCTGAGACAGAGTAAGTTATTTGACTAAGAAAAAAGTTAACCTCAGACAGTGTAAGTTATGTGACTAAGAAAAGAGTTTACCTCAGACAGAGTAAGTTATGTGACAAATAAAAAAGAGTTAACCTCAGACAGAGTAAGTTATGTGACTAAGAAAAGAGTTACCTTAGACAGAGTAAGTTATGTGACTAAAAAAAAGAGTTAACCTCAGACAGAGTTAGTTATGTGACTATGAAAAGAGTTAACTTAAGACAGAGTAAGTTATGTGACTAAAAAAAAGAGTTTACCTCAGACAGAGTAAGTTATTTGACTAAGAAAAAAGTTAACCTCAGACAGAGTAAGTTATGTGACTAAGAAAAGAGTTTACCTCAGACAGAGTAAGTTATGTGACTAAGAAAAGAGTTAACCTCAGACAGAGTAAGTTATGTGACTAAGAAAAGAGTGAACCTCAGACAAAGTAAGTTATTTGACTAAGAAAAAAGTTAACCTCAGACAGAGTAAGTTATGTGACTAAGAAAAGAGTTAACCTCAGACAGAGTAAGGTATGTGACTAAGAAAAGAGTATACCTCAGAGAGTGTATGGTATGTGACTTTCTTTAAGTAGGCATTATAAATGGCACCTTCCTCACGCTCTTCTCGCCAAAATCTTGTCACATCATCCTGAAAACATTGATAAAATTTCTGTTAATTTGAATTACATCAAACACTGGTTAATGAATGATTATTTACAAACTATACCTGTCATAAAGAAAACATACTCCCTAGCCACAAGCAATCATGTTTTGAATAGAATTAAATTATTTGAACAATCTTGATGGAGAACCACAGTAAGAAAGAAAGAGTTTTCCCTATAAACATAGGAAGATGAGAGCTATACTGGTTTTGTATGACGAATAGAAACTTTGAGTAAATTTGTTATTCCTTTTACCAAAAATGTGGTAAATTTGATTATTTCTTTTACCAAAATGTGGTAAATTTGATTATTTCTTTTACCAAAAATGTGGTATCTACAGGGTTTAACTTTGCTTTCACAAACCATTAAAATCCATGTTCAAGATTTCCAAAGACAAGCAGTCTGACCAAGTTTGATGAAAATCTTATCAAAACTGGTTCTTCTATAGTGTTTATAAAGTTGTCTTGTGATTTCTAAGGATGATTTAGAATTTGACTCTAGATGAGCCATATTCTAACTTAACATTGCAATCAATAATACAGCTGTTTTTTTTAGAAAATTTTATTAAGAATTGACAAAAAAGGTGTTACGATGCAAATTCTCTGAATTTAGCCTGGTGATCTAGTGTTTACCCAAATGACCCTCTGACATATATGTCTTGCATATCATTGATACATAAACTTGTCAAAGTTTGATTAACAAAACTGTAACCTGGCTTATGAGTGTCTACTTTGAGACATGACATGATGACCTTAAGTTTTTGTCCCAATGGGCTCAATAGTCAAACTTAAGTTGCCACTTATCAAGACAGGTTGAGCAAGTTTCGATAGGAAAAACCAGGTTTTGCTGAGTTCCAGATAGCATATTATTCTAATAGCCTTCTTCTCAGCACTTTTTGGTCAAGTAAGGTGAGCTAAAATCAAATATTCAATCACAAAATGTAACAGTCATAAGAAACAGTTTGGATGATGTTTAGGTAAATAAAATAATTATACATTCTGATTAAACAATAGGGTCTATATGCTAACTTGAGTAATGGGAACCAGAAAATGGTCCAACAATTCTTGACATCACTTCTGTACTAATAAACATATTATTTTACATGAAATCATTTGTTGAGATACTACATTACAACATAATTAACATGTTTTTGAAACTTACATATGTTTGTACCATATTTTCACTCTGAACACTTGTATTGTATATCACTTTCATACATTCAAAATCACAAATTTATTCTCACATTTATTCATGCCTAACAAATAAACCCCCAAAATATCACATTTTAAACACATTACATAATAAATTGGATACGCTATTCCCCATCCACAAAGCAACATATCATTAAAACATGATCATCCAAGTAAAACTAAAATGTAACTTTTTGTATCAGTTTCCAGATATTAAAAGCATATTCTCCCCCAATTTATAACATCCAATCCTCTATATTCATAACAGGTCAATAAATAAAGGTAAGTGAATCAGTGAAGTAGTTGCCAGAAGCTACCAGGTACATTCACTTCCTCACTAAATCTCTATATACATTTTACCTTCCAATCACTCTTTAATGACTAAAGCAAAAAATTTAATTCATAAATCTGAACAGCTGAGGCAGGGCTTACAAATAAACAAGGCAACAGTCTTTATTCATTTACCTGTAAAGTTTTCGGTTATGTAATTAAATCTGGTGGAAATTGAAAACCACACTTTTAATATCCAGCTTGCTGAAGAGTTGATGAAATATTACTTTAACATTGATGATATATTATTTTTTAAGTAAATACAAAATTAAACTAGAATAAGCATAATTCATGAACCCCCACTAACATGTCTAGACTTTAGTTTGGCTTGAAAACCTGCCCTGTTTATTTCTATATACTCTTAGTTGGCACATGTGGTCTTTCATATATACGTTGTTTGAATAGGGGTATAATAAAAGGAGAAATGCCTGATCAAAATTGTCTTCCAGGGTTATCTGCTCTTTAAAAATGCATTCCTATTATCAAATATTCCAACTTTATAGTGAATATCTTTCACAATTTTTGAGAAATGTACCTTAACAAAAAGGTTAACCCTCAATTTTTTCAAAATGTCAAGAAGAGGCATAACTGAGGAAAAAAGAATTTGATGATTACCTGCCCTTTTAAAATGCATTCAAAGTTTGATAGTCAACAAGATTTAGTGTTCCAAGTTTGAAATGTATCTTTGATTGTTTTTAAGAAATAAGACCTAAAAACAAACAAGAGGGCCATGATGGCCCTGAAGTCGCTCACCTGTACATAGGCCCCCAGAGCAAGGCCAGTGTAAAGCCCGGGGCTTTTATTTGAACAAACTTTGTAGACAACCATTAGAAGATATTTCATGCTAAACATCTAAGGTCTAGCTCGTTGGGATTTTTAAAAGAAGATTTTTTTAAGTTTTTTCTTTACACATATAGTTAAAAACAATGACACACCTGGGGCAGGGCCAGTTTTGACCCCAGGGCTTTTATTTGAACAATCTTTGTAGACACTTACTAGAAAATGTTTCATGCTTAATATCTAAACTCTAGCTATTCGGGTTTTTTAAAAGAAGATTTTTAAGTTTTTGCTATACTTGTATAAGGAAAATCAATGTCCCCCGGGGCGGGGCCAATTTTGACTCCAGGGCTTCTATTTGAACAAACTTTGAAGACACTCACTAGAAGATGCTTCATGCTTAATATCTAAACTCTTGCTATTTGAGTTTTTTCAAAGAAGATTTTTCAATTTTTGCTATAGTTTTACACATATAGGGAAAATGAATGACCTCCGGGGCAGGGCCAATTTTGACCCCAGGGCTTTTATTTGAACAAACTTGGTAGACATCCATTAGAAAATGTTTCATGCTAAATATCTTAGCTCTAGCTCTATTGGTTCTTTAAATGAAGATTTTTTAAGTTTTTACTATATGCATATAGGGAAAATCAATGACCCCCTGGGGCGGGGCCAATTTTGACCCCAGGGCTTTTATTTGAACAAACTTGGTAGACACCCATTAGAAGATGTTTCATGCTAAATATCTTAGCTCTAGCTCTTTGGGTTCTTTAAAAGAAGATTTTTTAAGTTTTTACTATATGTACTAGTATATAGGAAAAATCAATGACCCCCTGGGGCAGGGCCAATTTTGACCCCAGACCCCTTATTTGAACAAACTTGGTAGACATCCATTAGAAGATGTTTCATGCTAAATATCTTAGCTCTAGCTCTTTTGGTTCTTTAAAAGAAGATTTTTTAAGTTTTTACTATATGCATATAGGGAAAATCAATGACCCCCTGGGGCTGGGCCAATTTTGACCCTAGGGCTTTTATTTGAACAAACTTGGTAGACACCCATTAGAAGATGTTTCATGCTAAATATCTAAGCTCTAGCTCTTTGGGTTCTTTAAAAGAAGATTTTTTAAGTTTTTACTATATGCATATAGGGAAAATCAATGACCCCCTGGGGCTGGGCCCATTTTGACCCAAGGGCTTTTATTTGAACAAACTTGATAGACACTCACCAGAAGATGTTTCATGCCAAAAATCTAAGCTCTAGCTCTTTGGGTTTTTTAGAAGAAGATATTTTAAGTTTTTTCTTTTGGTTGCCATGGCAACCAGAGTTCTGCATGGAATTAAATTCTTTGAACAATTTTCAAAGGTGACCACCAAAGGAACATTCCTGTGAAGTTTGGATGAAATTGGCTTAGTGGTTTATGAGGAGATGTCATTTAAAGTAAAAGTTTACGGACGACGGATGGACGCCGGACGCCAGACGAAAAGCGATCACAAAAGCTCACCCTGTCACTTTGTGACAGGTGAGCTAAAAGAGGTTTACCAGGACAAAACATTCTAAGTCAAATACATAACTTGCAAAAATATTTTTAGGATTACCTAAGCTATGAACATGAATACCAAGTCAGAAGTGAATTACCATTTTAATTTCTGAGAAATGGGCATTGACCAGCATCGATCCTAACAGGACGGACACAACAAAAGAACAATAGCTCTACTTTATTCTTAAGAAAGTTATAATGGCTAATAAAAAACAACAACATCATACAATCAATGCAAATATTGCTTGTTTGGGCTGTTTCAAGATAGAATCAGTATACATTGTACTTCAACAAAAGAAACACGATTAACTGTGAACATAAATTCTGTACAAGATTGGTTCAAATTAAATAAGAAATGATTGCTATAACATGTATGCCAAACCTAGTGGTCAAGTGAACTAAAAGTTTATTACTAAATATTTTGGATGCTTGTCAACTATAAGAACAAACTCTTGCATACAAAGTGTATAAATTTTAACACATACATCACCTGCTTTAACAGTTCACTAGTACAAGCATAGAATTTAAAAGTCAGTAAATCATAACTTAGTGCTCGCCAATTTTTTTAAGCCAATCACCGACGAAAATTTTTCAAATTTTCAGGTTTCAAATCTTAATAGAACATATTTTATATAAACTGGACGTTTTATATTATAAAACGCAAGTGGGCGGAGCTAAGTTTCGAAGAGCGCTTAAGTTCAATATACGCATGTTTTACTCCTCCTACTAATCAATATTTATGCATCATGTTTTTTCCGTACACGCACATGTATGTCGTCACTACGGCATAGAATTAAAAAAGAAGAGGTTCATTGAAATGAAAACAGGCAAAATAACAGTAGAAATGTTTTATTACTTACGGAACCAGTATCATTTTATAATTTCCAAATAAAAAGTTAACTTTTTTCCAACAAAGTATGTATGTAATATTTCTTACTTTTATGTAAATATTACAGCCCGTGCCGCGCGAAACCGAAACTAGGGTGTTTTTATGAATTTTACATTTATTTTTGACAATATACTGCCATTTGTCCAAAGATGATATGTATATGAACATATTAAATATGTATGATGCATATATAATCAAGCCAAAGGTTCATTTCAGCCCGAAAAATATGTCGAGGTGACGCGCGAGGCAAGACATGTCGATTTTTTGTAGCTTATTGTGAAGTTGCAGTACATAAAAATCGGACACATGACAAATCAGCACATAAATAAAACATTCTAGTTTTCCGTGGTATACATCTTTTCTACGTGTCATACCTCCTTTCCTTATTACAATGAAACTTTACTCCATTGTTATCCATCGCTGGTTTGTTTTTAGCAGAGAATGACCTGTGCATGTTCAAAGAGAGGGTACCGATATGGAATATGCACCGTGATATTGTCTGATTTACCTAGATTAGCTATGCAAAACACGTTACTCGAAAATGTGTACTGTCTTCCAAATATGGTTATACACATTTAGGCTATCGTGTGACGTCACGCAGTGTGTTGGGCGGAAAAAAATGGGCGGAGCACTAAGCCGGTTAGAGTGCATATTGGATGTTCTTCGTAAATAAGAAAGCTACAGTCGCTTCGCAAGCTCCGCTCCTTTTTAGCTTTCTTATTTACGAAGAACACCCAATATGCACTCTAACCTATACTTAGTATTTGCTGTACTATTCCATCCAATAAGAATGCCTAAAGACAATCTATTTTGCATAAACTGTCCAGTTTTTATTTAACCATTCATTTAAAAGCTGCCTCCATCTAGATAACAACTCCCGTGCCTACAAAAAGTAGGTCAACAACTAAATTACATTGTAAATGCTATTTAGAAAAAAAACAGCTAAAGTCTGCGCTCCTTTTGAACTGTTTAAAGTTTCAATTTGTTTATTTCTTTTTTTTTTTTTGCATCTATTATTATGATTTAATAATCAGGGGCTATTGATAAAATAACTTGTGAAAAAACAACCTTGAAAACATATCTTAATGTACATGTATCTATTATGTCTTCATAACAAGAGCTGCTGTATTAACGGATCATTTTGCCAAAACATGAACAAATATTCATGGGCATGAAATTACCCTCAGTCTGTAAGGATATCTTAATAAAACATGGGTTTGAATAACCAACAATACTATCGGGAAAGACAGAAATCTTATGCACCAAGGCCACCTCCACCCATATGGTATACCAGGAGGAAGGTTGGGGGCTTCACCTTTTATCTTTGGGTTAATGTGGTGTTTAATTTCTTTTGTGCCAAAGTAATAGTGGATACATCCCAATTGCAAAGCAGGGACATTTACATGTTACTTAGATCTAACCATTTAACTGCCCCCACAAGACAGACTTTAAGTAGGGGTTTGGTAATCCAATAGTCAAAAGTCTCTGAAATTACTGGGGAAGGGAGGCAATCAGTATTAATATTAATATGTGCCTTTTTTTCATATTACTGGCTATTGCCAGCAATCTGATTCTCTAGAATTCGGCAAATGTTGGTTTTTCCCCATCTAATCCCGTGGTACAAACAAACTTGCAGTTACAATTTGGTAAATATATCGATAACAAGCCCAACACTATGAAGAATGGTGGTACACTATGAAGCTACAAGGGTTCAAATTTTTTTGTACCCAGGTATAAGATGGGAAAAACCAACATTTGCAGCCTCTGTAAAACATTCAGAAAATCCTTTGTTATCAATAGCAATGGGTTTTCTCATCACTTTATTTATATGATTTCATGACTTAACAGATATAGATAAAATAAAACTATACTGACCATGAGATCTTTCATGTCCGCACAGTTCTAACTTCAATGTTCAAGTCTTAATGTAATAGCTTTATTTACTTTTATCCAAGTTAACTTTATGTCACTACATCCTTGTTTATATATATTAAATTTGTAAAGAAATGTTGTTGTTTTTTTAACAACCACCATACCATACAGTGCTTTTTATATTCCTTCTACTTAGTATGACACTTAACAGAACACTTTAAAGTGAATTGGTCTAAAATGGACCAATGGGTTAATAATTATTGATCGTATTTAGTATCATAATAGCAACAAACCAGGAAAAACTTATA
The DNA here is from genome assembly GCF_026571515.1 of Ruditapes philippinarum. Classification (NCBI taxonomy): domain Eukaryota; kingdom Metazoa; phylum Mollusca; class Bivalvia; order Venerida; family Veneridae; genus Ruditapes; species Ruditapes philippinarum. The sequence goes on along the minus strand of NW_026852000.1, from coordinate 24,673 downwards.
TATATATAGATGTCTTGTTGGTAATGGTAAAATACATGATCCCATATTAGATAATATTTATATAACTTATAATAAAGTATGTTCTAGAACAAAATATTATAATCATATAAATGCTCATACAAAATCACTTATAATTTTATCAACACATCTTTTTCAAACAATCTTTCATGTTAATAATATCCAAATGTAACACATCTATTCTTTTCATCAAAATTTATAATACTAATTGAAAATGTGCCAACTGTAGACCAATCCAATTTACTACGGCTAAATGGTATTTTTTGTTAAAAATTGAAAAGGTGCACTAAATTTTCGAACATCACTGCCCTTTCCTGTCTTTCGTAAAACTCAGCTGCACAATCATGATAAATTCCATTCCTTGGTTAACATAAAATCCAATTTTTATCAGTCACTTCCACAGGAAACAAGAAGTTTTATCACCATGTAGAAATCTTACAACAGAAGTAAATTTCTGCTAGTTCTCAGTTAGATATATCCAATCTCTGATATCACTATCTTATCTCATTCATATATCACATCCTCTCTCTATATGAATAGGTTTTAAAATATAATACACCTAGAGAAAATAAACTCTGGTCTGTAATTCACCTTGATACAGAAGATAAATAACTCAGATATTATTTCACAATAAGAATAAAGAAGACCTACATTGTCTAATCTAACATTATTGTATTGTTTAATTGTTATTCTAAAAAAACACCTATGTTCATGAAAAGAATCATAATAAAACAATTCAAATTTTCATATTTAGTTTTATTATTATCAAAATTACAATAAAGCATTTTTTTTTTTGTAAACATTAACGTATAATATACATGTTTGTAAAAGAACCCCATTAAAACATATTTTCTCATCTGTTAGGGTACATTAGGAGAATAAAAGATGAATTTAATTAGTAGCAACAGGTGTATTTCCTTTAGTATTATATCATATTGTTATAATCATACAGACAGGTGACCAACTTTGAAATAAACCCAATAAATTTATCATGTACATGTCACTCACCTGTCAAAATTCAAATCTTTTAATCATAAAGGAGGTTTTCCTCCTAAGGTGGTTTTTACTTTAGATATTAATTTAGTCCATTTGTTTATAAAAATAATAAGAAACTATAATATTTCTGGATTATTTTAAATACAGTGAGTAGGAAATTAAGTAACTGTCACATTACTTTGATAGTGTATTTGGGGCAATTTCACATTTAAAAGACCACAAACCACTAAGGTGGTGGTGTTGGTAGTTAACCCTCTGGATCACGGCAGTAAGCCACACTGACTTTACCAGAGCACAGTTCAGCTATCGCATTTTTCCTAGGCTTACAGTCAAGCAGTTTACTAGTACTAGTTGCCTACACTTCACAAGGAACTGTAATTTCTGTACATGCCAGAGCAGAGGTACAGTGTGAATGACTGTTGAAAGGGTTTTATTATCAATCACAACGAAAGTGACCTGTACTGTCTGTGAATTAAACCTGTGACACCATTCACAGTTCTACATAAAGCTAACAGGACAGTATCCAAACCTCTAAGACACCTTAAATATTTTTTTATGACGTTTGACGTTTTTCATGTTTGTAATGTAGCTTTTCATTGGATAATCAAGACTTTAATATAATTTATATACAGTGCTGGTGTCAATTAATGAAGTTATTAAATTTTTTCTCAAGGTCTTCTGTATATTATTTACATTATAAATTTGTTATAAAGCTTCATTACAGGTTACAGTTGCTCTGGTCATATATGAAAACACTCATTTATATAGGGCCATATAACCTGGTCACAACAGCTTTGGTTATAAATGCAAACAATAATTTATATAGGGCCATATAACCTGGTTACAACAGCTTCGGTTATATATGCAAACAATCATTTATATAGGGTGATATAACCTGTATAAAATCTTTATTACTAATAAATATATCTTAATGTTATTATCAGAGTATTGAGATCTCTGTATCTCTGTGGCTTGATGACAACTATGAACTGGAGAATTTGACAATTTAAAGATCCAATTAAAACTGCGACCAGCTATTTCCACCCCCCCCCACCCCCCGTGGGTGAAAGTCATTTTCCAGAGCAAATCTGTTACCAAAATGACTCTTTGATTGTGTAGTATTTTACCCCTGGTGTATCATGTAGGTCCACCAGAAAATGCTGAATGTATATGTATATGCCCACTATCTTAGCTCTACCAACAGTAAGATATATAATGTAGACACTCAATTTGGTGTGGTACAAATTTGATTGATATATGATTTGTTTTGATAAAACAAGGAAACAAAATCCAAGTTGTATGCTATCAACATTGTCAGTATTATCATGAACATGCTATTATAAATGTTGGTTGATGTTGATGCGTTCTATATACCAGTAGATAGAAACTGATATCTGTCATATTACATCTTTACAATGGCCAATGAATCACATGAACATGTGAAATCATCCATTTAGTAAAGGTTATTGTTCGTTCAAACACTCATCCCCAGGCTTACCTGGCCATTTCTATAACAATATAAAATATTCTTCATAAATTGAAAAATTAATTTACAACAAAAGTAATGTACAATCTAATCTTATTGATACAGAAGGTCATTCACATTGATCATGTAGTTCAAACTTTCATATTTGTAGTTAAAAACTAAGAAAAAAAATAGCTCTATATGTTGTGAATTAACAATTTTATCAAAGTCCAAAAATGGATACTGTATCTATAACAATATAAAATATTCTTCATAAATTGAAATATCAAGTAGTTACCTAAATATCAAGTAGATAATTTCTAATCTTCAATAATCTAAGAGAACATTTTTAGTAAGTTTAAACTTTTAATTCTACAATGTATATAACGAAAGTATTTCCCAAGGAACATGAATTATGGAGACCATGCTGCAGTCATCTAATTTAGCACTGGCCTGGAGGCCAGTGAAAATTAGTTAGGGCCAGTGAAAATTTAAAGAAAATTTAGTTAAATATATAGTAGAATAAATTCAAAACTGGAATTCGGGCTGGTAAATTCAAAATCTTAAATTCATTGACTGATGCTGTGTTAATTTTTTAAAGCTGATGAGTCCATGTAATTCAAGAAACTCAAACTTGAGAAAAAATACTGATATTTTTTCTTTTACAAAAGTAAAAAAAAAATAATCCAAGATTCTGGTAATACATTACATGTCATGTGTGCCATCATCAACAACTGATTTTGCAGTATTTATTTTGCATAATTACAGCATTAAGGGCTATTTTTGCATATTTTGATCTATTTTTGGTAATCTACGTGGATAGTTATTGCCATTTGCAAGGTATAACTTACTTTCTTTGTTCACAATATTTTAAATACATTTTCAAAATCTTTATGAAAATAAGAATGAATCTGGAGGCATGCTGTATAAAGATCCATTGAGACATCAATACTTTAAAAAATGGGTCAAAGACAGAAAAGGCCGGGTTGCATTTGTACACCAAATATCATGAGGCTGTGATGTTACGAAAAAAAATTTTCCACTGACCCATTAATGTCGAAAATTTAATTCAGTAGGTAAACAGGTAGTGGATTAGCTACACACCTCAAATCGAATCCCACAGTATGGGACCATGTGTCAATGCTGTATGCCAAATATCAAGAGGCTGTGATTAGTAGTTTCTGAGAAAAATGTTACGAAAATTTCCTACCATTGACCATTAATGTGAACAGGAAGTGGATGAGCTGCAGACTTGAAATCGAATCCCACAGTATGGGACCATGTGTCAATGCTGCATGCCAAATATCAAGAGGCTGTGATAAGTAGTTGCTGAGAAAACTGTTACGAAAATTTCCTACCATTGACCATTAATGTCGAAAAATCTAACTGATTTAACTAAGTGAATAAACAGGAAGTGGATGAGCGACAGACCTGAAATCAAATCCCACAGTATGGGACCATGTATCAATGCTGTATGCCAAATATCAAGAGGCTGTGATAAGTAGTTGCTGAGAAAACTGTTACGCAAATTTTCTACCATTGAGCATTTATGTCGAAAATTTAACTAAATTAATAAACAGGAAGTGGATAAGCGACAGACCTGAAATCGAATCCCACGGTATGGGACCATATGCCAAATATCAAGAGGCTGTTATGAGTAGTCGCTGAGAAAACTGTAACAAAAATTTCCTTCCATTGACCATTAATGTAAAAAAATTAACAAAATTGATAAACAAGAAGTGGATGAGCGACCATGTGTCAATGCTGTATGCCAAATATCAAGAGCCTATGATAAGTAGTTGCTGAGAAAACTGTTACGAAAATTTCCTACCATTGACCATTAATGTCAAAAAATCTAACTAATTTAACTAAGTGGATAAACAGGAAGTGGATGAGTGACAGACCTGAAATCGAATCCCACAGTATGGGACCATGTGTCAATGCTGTATGCCAAATATAAAGAGGCTGTGATAAGTAGTTGCTGAGAAAACTGTTACGAAAAGTTTTTCCCCGCCCGCCCGCCGCCCATCGCCCGCCGCCCGCCCGCCGCCGACATTCACCATACTATAACCCGGGTTTGCACCTGTGCAACCCGGCCAAAAATTCTTTTATATGTTAGTTTCCCAAAAGCATTTTACTTTAAATTTTGGTGTCCTTTTAAATTTGCCAAAAAAACATATCCATAAGCCAGGCAAACATTGTAGCTGAAACATTTTTTGTTTTTTAGCAATGACTGAATTTATAGATTATACATGTATGAAAGTCAATATACCACATTTTGCTACAGCTACTTTTACAACAAATTATTTCACATTCAATGCTACTTTCTTCATCTAACATGATCTAAATGAATTACAATAACATTTTTAAAACTTATATTTGCCATGTTTTCAAAAGACAAATTGCTTTTAACCCATTACTTCATATACACGCCTTTTAACGCCTTTTTCACCCCCCCCTTTTTGTTGTCTCAAATGATGAAAAAATGCCTTATTTAGGCCCCAAACACTTGTATTTGTTTGAGAAATGTTGTTAAAAAAAGTGACCTGTTTTTCGGCGCGGGCCCCCAACCAAAAGATACATCAGGGGGTTGCCAGAAGGGGGATGTGCCCCCTTCTGTTTGGGGGGTTTGAAGGGGGGGCGGAGTCCCCCTCATCGCCAAGAAAATTTTGGACTTGTGAGAGGCTGTAAATGACCCCAGATTGATCATAAGGTAACGTGTAACCAACGCTGAAAAGCATTTGACTCTGTCTCAATCCATTGAGAAGTTGCAGCACTTTGAAATCAATTTTGATGGAAAAAATCAACGCAAAATAGTGATTTTTGGCAATGTTGAGATGTCCCCTCGTTGCCATGGTAACAGAAAATTTAAGCCTGAGCATGTTGTTGCATGGGCAATGGTCCAGTCAACATTTGTGCCAAGTTTGATTAGTGTTGAAGCCGTTTTTATAGTATTATAGCAATTTGAACCTGTAACGGGAGACTTTTCAATGAAAACAGCCATATTTCACAAAATGCTCATGAAGTAATGGATTAAATCAATCTGTGTTAATTTGTATAAAGTTTTACTATACAATTCATGGTCAACAGCATTGCCAGTTTGAGTGTGAGGGCTGTTTTCTTCTTATAGCATTTGCTACACATCTAGAACATTTGTCTTTTCATTTTTACATAGACAAAGAAGGAAAAATCAGACTAGCAAACAGATTTTCTTTTAAACTTTGCATGATAAAAGACAATCTTAATGGAAACAAATCTATGAAAAAATTGGGGTCCTACTTTTCTCCTAAGTTATCTTTACATTTGTATCAACTACTTTGTAAGATACAGATAGGACAAATCTAGACGGACACACAGACTGAAGGACGCACTTACACCAAAAGTGAAAAGTGGTGAATAAGTCAACATCACCACAACAATTTAAAAATTCTCTGACCAAGAAGCATGGCTACCAGTAATGGTGAACATTAATACTAAATTATTTTGTTATCCTTCAAGGAATGAGCATTTAATAGATCGAACAAATCTGGACAGACGCAGTGACACCAAATTATACGCCAAAAATGGCGACTCCAGCAGGCTTGACAAAAATGTTTTTCAGAACTGCAATTGTATTTTGTCATTGTTTAACAAGAGCGATCTGTGATCACATGTGTGGCCTCATGAAAGCCTACTGCATGTTGCAGATTCTGTGTAGCAGGAGGAACAAAACAGAATGCTTTTTTATTCCTGTAAAGATGAAATTGCACCAGTAGCTTCCAAGATTCCAAGAAGTAGTCCAGATGAGCTTCTGTGAAGTAGTCAAGATAAGCTTCTGTGTAGCTAGCAACACATCAAAGCACGTTTTTTATTCAAGAAAATCACTCAAGCAGAAAAGTTAAACCTGTGTAATATGCGCAAGAACTTGAGCTACCAATCATTCCTGCAAAGTTTCATTGAAATTGCATAAATGGTATAAGAGAAGAAGTCCAGAAAACTTTATAAACACCTTTTTTTCAAGGGCCGTAACTCAGCCAAATTTCATTCTAGTGGAACACCGTGTAATAATTAATATATGCTCAAGAACTTGAGTCTTGAGTAACAAACCAATCTTGTAAAGTTTCATTGAAATTGCTTGAATAGTTGTTTAAGAGGAGTAATCCAGACAAACTTTAAGTTTAAAAATAAAAATAATTTATGGGCCATTACTTATATTGAACCAGAAAAAGCTGATTTATGCACAACTAGACTTGATACTTATCATTTCTGTAAAGTTTGGATGAAATTGTACCAGTAGTTATTGTGGAGTAGTCCGGACAAGTTTTGTGATGGACGGATGGACAGACGAAGTGATCCATATATCAGTACACAGGCAGTAGGTGCGTGGCTTGGATAGTCAGGGCCTTTTTCCCCTTCTTTGCTGTAGCCTGTATCAGGCTACTTCCCCAAGCCAACTTACTACCTTTTTTCCCCAAAAAACAGTCTAAATTTCCCCTTCTGGCAAATATTTCCCCTTTAACTGAAGAATAAAACTTGTAAAGAAACTTTCTTGTTTTAAAATAGATAATTGTTTTGTCCAATGAAAGCTAATAATTCAATAACCCAATAGAGGGATACCTTGATTTAATACAATTGATGTTGACTCAGAGCCTCAGTCCGAGTTTGCAATTTTCTAAAAACAGCATGGGAAATCCCTGCTGCCTTATTTTTTAGTGCACATACGATTTGTTATGACAATATGGCGACCGATACGATGTCACTAATGTAAACAATGTCACAGAACAAGAAGAAAATACGATTGAGTGAAGTTTGTAATTGTTTATTAAAAATTGGATGAATTGATGACCTTGTGTACGAGTAGCACAACATGCCCAACTGTCGGAAATAGCGAGCCTAGCACATCAGTGCCAGTAATACAGTGTAAACTGATAATAATGTACCCTCTGAATCAAACCAAGAACCCTCACATGACCAACATAAAATACTATAAATAGGAAATATGAGTTAATATAAAGGGTCAATAAATTGATCTGTAAAAAATGTTTTTTACTCCTGTTGGACAGAAAGCTTAGTACTATAGTAAACCTTAAATGTGATTGGAGGAAGATATGCAAATAAATTATGATATTCCCCCGAAATGTGTGAAAATATAATATTTTCCCCAAAAGTGTGGAAATCACGCATTTTTTCCCCACAAAAAGGGCTAGGGCGCCTTCCCCAAAACTAGTGAAAAGGCCCTGATAGTATACTTGTACTGGCCACGCCCACTTATTTTTATAAATATTTTTTTTTTACTAATAAAATATTTTTACACTCAAAATGTTTTAAAACATCTTATTTTCAATAAAACAACAAAAGAAAGTTGTTTTAAAAAAATTCATGCATAATATATACTATAAATATACATGTAGTATATATGGGTGAATTTTTTAACATGCGGTCTTCCAAATTATACAACGCTGTCTGTTTGTTCCCCTCCAAAAAACTCAAGAATTATATGACAAAGAAGGATAAACTAAAGTTCCCTTCTAAATATTTTGCAGTCTACATGTTTTCTGTTTGTTTATTTTTTTTACCGGAAAATGATGTCAGCGGAAATGATAGTACGAATATCACATAGGATTGTTGTCATCATCACTATTTTAACCTGACATGAAGTGCCACTAAATAAAATTACAAATTCATGTTTGTAATTTGTTTTTTCTTGAAAACGTGTAGATCATTAGATGTGTAGATATCTAATTATTTTTTTATTATAAACAAGTTCAAAGAACACCAGCCCATTTATATGGAATTTATAAAACTGGATTTGTTGAAAGATTGCAGACATGGTCTACACTTAACGGGAAACGAGATGACAACAATATGATAATAATCGCGCTTGTTCATTATTTTCATGCGCGCTATTTTTTCTTCAGTCTTTCAAAAAATACGTAAGTAACATATTTTTGAAAGACTGAAGAAACATGCCCTTATATTACTGGAAGAAATTGTTGGTGTATTGCGATACTTTCCCGCTATATCAATACATCGGTAGGTGAAATATGTATAATGTATTGCATCGCAATATATTGGAATTTGTAATTTCATTCGTAACAGGGCAGATTGCGATGAATCGTTACACCTCTAATAAAAAGGAACAATTTTTTTCTGACTTCCCCGTTCTTATGCTTTGTCTACTTTCATATTATGTATGCAATTAGAAAGTTAACGATTCAACACGATTCGTAACCTATTTTAGAATAAAAGCTGTTGACTGAAAACTAATGTTAGTGCCCGACCAAAGAAGATAAAAAACATTTGAGGAGCGGCACAAATTGTTCTGACACTTACCTGACTCTCTAGTCTGTTTAATTCCATAGTTCTGACATGCTTTTAATGTAGATTTGTCTTTTAGACAAAACTGCTACACATAAATCGACATTTTTAACACGAACTGTCAAAAAAATAATTTAGCCTACTTCCGGTCAGCCATTTTCTTTTTTCCAGGCAAAGTCTAAAACATGTCCTATATAGATCTGAGAGGCAGTCAAAGTCGCCCAATATGAAAAACGTTCAACGTCAATTCTTTCCTAAACATCAAACTATTGTCAACTGCTTGATCAACTTTTCATGACAATTGTGCATTAAGTAGTCTAGTAACACAGAGCTATATTTAAATAATAGAGAACAACACGAAAAAGGCTATATATAGAATGTATTTGATTATATTATAGATCTGGTTTAAAAAAAATTGTGCTTGAACAATTTTGACCAAATTGTTTCTCAAATTATTGCTTTGACATGAACTAAGATAAATGCTTGAAATGTTTCTACAGAAATAAGTTTGTTTACATGGTTTTTGTTTTATACTTATTTTGTTGACAGTTTTAAAAACTTTTCTATCTATATAATCATTACTTGCAATAAATACAGTAAAACACTGATTTGTGTGTTATATATTTCAGTTCACATGTATGTGGAAGTCCTTGGCATGAAAATTTGTTAAAAGAAAGATTTAAACAAATATGACCGAATATCATTTCCCAACCAACTCCAAATGTCATATTTTGAATTTTTTATTCACGATATATATCATCTCAACTGAGCATTTTGGCTGGGTTTGTTAGTATGTTCTCAGTTTATGATTTTTATGCTCCCCAAAAGGTGAGCATATAGTCGCCGCTTTGTCCGTTCGTCCGCTATTCTTGTCCGGGACATAGCTTTGAAACAACAAGAGTTATCAACATGAAACTTTGTAAGTAGATCATGTAGATAGATTTCATGGAGCAGTTGTTCAACACCACTGAGCAAAAAATTAAATTGAACATCATTCAGTGTTACGCACCAAATAATGATGCTGAGGATGAGAGGAAAGACTCTTTTTATGAACAACTACAGTCAGTCATAGATTCTACTGGGAAGAAAGACATAACGTTACTACTCGGGGACTTCAACGCAAAGATTGGGGCCAACAACACCGGCTACAATGAAGTTATGGGAACACACGGACTGGGCATTATGAATGAAAACGGGGAGAGATTTGCTGACCTTTGTTCTTTAAACCAGCTTGTGATAGGAGGAAGCATCTTCCCTCACAAACGAATCCACAAGGCCACGTGGAGATCTCCTGACCACATCACGGAAAACCAGATTGACCACATCTGTATCACCAAAAAGTTTCGTAGATCCCTGTTAGATGTGAAAGTGATGAGAGGAGCAGACGTATCATCAGACCACCATCTTTTGACAGCAACAGTCAGACTGCGCCTGAAGAAATTTGACAACAAAGCCACCAAAAGAACAAAGTATAACTTATCGGCTCTGACCTCAAAAGAAGTAAAAACAACCTTCCAAATAAGCCTGTCTAACAGATTCCAGGCACTGCAAAACCAGCCGGAAGACAACAATGATATCGAAACAAAGTGGCAAAAAGTCAGGGGAGTGTGGAAAGACACTTGCGAAGAAGTCCTCGGCAGAAATAAGAGAGATCATAAAGAATGGATATCTGTAGACACCATTAACAAAATGGATCAGAGAAAGGAAAAGAAAGCTACCCTTAACACTAGTCACACAAGAGCAACAAAAGCAAGAGCTCAAGAGGCATATACCACCGCCGATAAAGAAGTAAAGAATAGTATCAGACAGGATAAGAGGGACTACATTGACAACTTGGCCAAACAAGCTGAAGAAGCGGCAGGGAAAGGAAACTTGAAGGAATTGTATATGACCACTAAGAAACTCTCCAACAAATTTCAACAGACAGACAAACCGGTAAAAGACAAGAATGGCAATACACTTACGACAACAGAAGACCAGTTGAAGAGATGGGTTGAGCACTTTCACGAACTTTTGAACAGACCAGCACCTGAATCACCCCCGGACATACCACCTGCTGATACTGATCTTCCCATCAACTGCAATAAACCTTCCAAAGCAGAGATAAAGAGAGCCATATCCACCCTGAAAAATGGAAAGGCAGCAGGACCTGATGACATCCCAGCTGAAGCCATCAAAGCTGACCCAGAGACTGCTGCCAACATGCTGCACCAACTCTTTGATAAGATCTGGGAGGAAGAACATATCCCAAAATGAATGGAAAGAAGGGATACTAATCAAGCTACCAAAAACGGGAGACCTCAGAGATTGTAACAACTACCGGGGTATCATGCTACTCTCAGTGCCAGGCAAGGTCCTCAACAGAATCCTACTGGAAAGGATGAAGGATGCTGTGGATCCAAAGCTCCGGGATGAGCAGGCTGGTTTTAGAAGCAACAGATCATGTTCTGAACAGATAGCCAGCCTGCGAATCATTATAGAACAGTCCTTGGAGTGGAAGTCCCCCCTTTATGTCAACTTTATTGACTTTGAGAAAGCGTTTGACAGCGTGGGCCGACAGACACTGTGGAAGCTGATGAGGCACTACGGAATACCTGAGAAACTTGTATCCCTGGTAAGAAACACCTACCAAGGGATGTCATGTAGAATGTCCCATGCTGGCCAGATGTCGGAACAATTCGAGGTCAAGACAGGGGTTCGCCAGGGTTGTTTGCTGTCTCCATTCCTTTTCCTCCTAGCCATAGACTGGATCATGAAGACCACCACAACAGGCAGGAACAACGGCATACAGTGGACAATGCTGACGCAACTCGATGACCTCGATTTCGCAGACGACCTTGCCCTACTGTCACACAACCGTAGACAAATGCAAGAAAATACTACTCTCCTGGCTACAACGGCGGCCGACACTGGTCTCAACATCAACCGTAAGAAAACAGAGTTGATGAAAATCAACACCACTGCACAGGCTCCTATCACAGTGGACGGTGAGCCGATCAAAGAGGTTGAGTCCTTCACCTACCTGGGGAGTGTGGTAGACCAACAAGGGGGCACTGACGAGGACATCAAGTCAAGAATTGGCAAAGCCAGAGCTGCCTTTATCATGCTAAAAACATCTGGGCCTCAAAAGAAATCCGTACCTCCACCAAAATACGGATATTCAACTCCAATGTCAAGTCCGTGTTATTGTATGGCTCAGAGACGTGGAGAATGACCAAAGCTTCCACCCAGAGAGTACAGACATTCCAAAACATATGCCTCAGGCGCATACTCAAGAGCAGATGGCCTGAGAAGATATCGAATGAAGATCTGTGAAGAAGAACTTGCCAACAGCCTTTGGATGTCCTGACCAGACAGAGGAAGTGGCGCTGGATTGGGCACACGCTCAGAAAAGCTCCAACCAGCATCACACGTCAGGCCTTTCTTTGGAATCCACAGGGGAAGAGAAAGAGGGGACGTCCAAAGAACTCCTGGAGACGTGACACCGAGTCTGAGCTGAAAGCCAACAACATGTCCTGGCACGATGTCACCAGATCAGCCCAGAACCGAGTGAGATGGAGGTCCGTCGTGGATGGCCTATGTTCCTTCCGGAACGACAGGCCTAAGTAAGTAAGTAAGTAAGTTGTGCAGTGCATAAGAACTGTAAGTCTGCCTTGCCTAATTTTGGAATTATTGTCCTTTGTTCATCTTTACACTTTGAACTTTTTCCGGGACATAACTCTAAAACTATAAGAAATATCAACATCAAACTTTGTAGGTAGATAAATCTCATTGTGTAGAAGTGAAGAACCAAAAACCCATAACTCTGTCTTGTCTTATTTTGCAGTTATTGCCCTTTGTTCATTTTGACACTTTGAACTGTGTCCAGGTCATAACTCTAAGATATCAACATGAAGCGTTGAAGGTAGATAGATAGTTGCAGTGCAAAAGAACCGTTACTCTATCTTGCCTTATTTTGGAGTTGTTGCCGTTGTTTTTTTACACTTTCAACTTTGTCCCTTTGTCCCTGACATAACTCTAAACTGTCAGAGACATCAACATGGAACTTAATAGGTAGATAGATCTCATTGAATAGAAGTGCAATGCAAAGAGCCATAAGTAACTCTGCCTTGCCTTGTTTTGGAGTTATTGCCCTTTGGTATTTTTTTACTTTTAACTTGTGACATAGCTCTGAAACCATAAGAGTTATATAGCAGTGCAGCACAAAAGAACCTTCACTCTGCCTTGCTTAATTTTAGATTTATTGTCTTTTGTTCATTTTAACACTTTAAACTATGTCAGGGACATTACTCTGACACTTTAAGAGGTATATTTTTCTGTGCCCAAAACCTACTCCTGGAGCATCAACCGGTTCTTGTCAAGAGTCTTGGGGCATTACTTTCATATTGTATACAGAAAATGGGACTTTTTCTGCGCTGAAAGTAGTAATGATATCAGCTTGGAACACCTTAACAAATTGCTCTACAATTCTCGATCTTGCAACAATTTGCGCCCCATCAGTGCTTTCAGCACTTTGATTAAGTTTTATATAGAGTGATGAAAAAAGAATAAAGACAGATTGTTGTTGTTTATTAAGAAAAAATCATGGTGTATCTTCTTTAATACTATGCATGTGTCAATTGTTTGTATAGAGATGAGTAAAGTATTTAAAAAGATGATTTATTTATTACGTGTACATTTTTTTTATTTTGTATTTTTGGTTTAATATTTTATATGTTTTTGTCTGTCTTGATTTTGTATATATATCTATATTATAGAAAACATAGTTAATTCTTTCCCTTACATATTTTATTTTTCTGTGTAAATATATAGGTCGATTTTATTCTGATTAATAACATTGTTCCTTCTTTTTAGCTTTTACTATTTGTGAATACAGTATAGTTTCACATAATAAATTAATAAAACAAATTTTTTCATATTTTTACAGGTTTCACTATCACCCCTATCTTCCATAACATTATAGTCGCTGTTGATGCCGTTGTGGTGGTTTTGGTACGAATCGGTTATGTATGAATCATATTTAGTTTAGACATGATTGACTCCCTTTGAAAAATTTGCACCATTTGTAACGATTGTTGGGAAGAAGAGATTTTTAATATTAAATATTGGCAAAGAGGTGTGTAATGCAGAATTGTTGAGTATTTTATTGTCGTTTGATTCATTTCTTAGTGAAGTATTGTATTGTCGCTTTTTGAACTTATTTGTTTGACATTTTAGGACCTTTTCGAAAAGCTACCTTAACACCGTTTTCCGGTACGTTACGGATTTAGCTCTGGGTAATTACACCCAATGAAGTATAGTGGAACGCCATTGTATCGTGCTATTCATTGTATCGATCTATTTACAAATCTTTAGATTTTTTGCAAAATACGGCACCTACTGATTGTTAACATTGACAACAGTGTCACGAAATTTTTTCGCATTTATTTTTGTGCAGTAAAATTATCAAAAACATGTTCAGTGTTGCATCTAGGCCGCGCGATTGCGCGATTTGCGCACTTTTTATGCAGATCGCGCATTTTAATGAAGTCAGTGCGCGCCAAGTCGCGCATCTGATGATCTTTTCAACTTAATTCAGTTTATCTTCATCGTATCTTAAACGCTTCAGCCATGTTTGTTTTCACTCGTGGTTATGACTAAAATACGTACTAAATCGCGTGTAGCAGCCGACTGAGTCATCTCGCATGTGTTTTGTAGTATTCGTCAATATTTTATTTTTTCTACTTCCGTTTTTGAGCGGACAATAACTGTCAAAAATGCCTGAACGTAAAATAAATGAATTCTTTTCGGTATGTCATATTGTAAGGTAAAAGTATGTCCCCCACATTTTTTTCAAATCCCCCACATTTTTCAATTGAGTGGGGGACAATCCCCCATAATTTTGAAATTCTAGATGCAACACTGCATGTTTCCAGTACTGGTTGGGGACCACCAAAACCGGACAACCACCAAACCCGGACGGCCTTGAAAATGCTAAAATTATTATGTTCTTTGTTCAGTGGTTGTCAGTCACTTTTTTTATCAACAATGAGTTCATGTTTCTTTTAAAATTAAGTAAATAAATTTATTTTTACCTCCGTAAATGGTATATTTTAATGTCTATTTCAAGAATGTCGATGTTGAAATTCGGGGGTCAAGAAAGCAATGCCTGACCTCATATACCAGCTATAATCATTTGCAGAGTGAATAATAGAATATCCAAAACTTTAGCATTTGTTGCTGACATATTGTATATCATGTTACAAATCAAAAATCAAAACACCCAAGCCTTTAACTGAATTAAATCACATCAAGTACATATCTGTCCGGACACATGGTACTGTAGTGTAGACAATTTAGGTAATTTTGATACCCTCCTTGTCAAGCCTCAGATATAAGTGCCAATACAGTCAGAAATAAACAAACTAGTTTGTTAGTTAGGAGAAGAACCTAGCTGAACTGTGCCAAATTTTTTGGTCTCTAGGTTAAAAATTATGAAATCTGTATCGAAAAATGTTCCAAAAGTGTCCGGTTGATGGTCTCCGACCAGTACCGTAAGATGTTGTCGATAATAAATATACTTATAAATTATGTGTTCGTATTAAAAGTACATTTACTGTCTGTTAAAAGTTCCTTAATTTATGCTGACATTTTAAAACAGACATCTCTGTTTCTAATTGACTGAAATATCTACCATAAAGATGGTTAAGGCTTCCCAAACTTGCCACGGCGGCACGAAATACCCAAATATACCCAAATACACCCAAATATACCCAAATATAGTATTATTTATTTTTGTTTGTATAAAATATATATTATAATGAGAAATAAATAAATATTTATAAAATACAATGACTTAGCCTGCTAAAGCTTTCATTCATTCCGTTGAAATGGGCAGAAATGTTGTAAGAAAATAAAGTTGTGACATTTGCTTATGTATTATATAGGATAAGGTTCTTTATGAATGTACTTTCAATTTTAAATCAAGATATGATATTTGTTGTCTACACTTAGATTTTTAAGGTGTAATTTTGTTGAAATTTCATATCATATACAAGTGTCCAATGTTATTTAAAAAAATAGCTTTAATGGAGTACATAATTATACTGTATTTTGGTTCAAAACACAGTGATAGGAAAATGTATATTTTGGTATGTTTGATTGTATCTTAGTGAAAGTGTATATTGTATTCATGATTAAAACAGCACTTTTTTAGTATAAAACCTTTATTTTTAGTATAATTGGGCAATATTTGGGTATATTTTGGCAATATTTGGGTAATATTTGGGTATATTTGGGTGTATTCTTAAAAGTGAAATCCAAAGAGAAACTAGGAAAGCATACTGGCAATACCTAGACTCTGTCATTTTTAGCCAAGACTCCCAAAATGTGAAAAATAAAAAATTCTACCAATATGTTAAAAGTAATAAAACTGAAAGCTGTGGTGTGGCACCCCTCAAATCAGAAGGTCAAACATTTACTGATCCAGTCGCAAAAGCAGATATCCTTAACTCCCAGTTTGAGTCTGTCTTCTCTCGGCCTCAGCCCCTTAGCTTATCCCAGGCTTGCAAACAGAAGCTTATTCCAAAACACCACCCATCTATGCCAGAAGTATCTATATCGGAAGATGGTGTGAAGAAACTTTTAAAAGACCTAAACCCAAATAAAGCTTCTGGTCCTGACCAAATATCCCCTAGGTTATTAAAAGAGCTCCATCAAGAGGTAACTCCCATACTGACCCACATCTTCCAGATCTCACTTAAAACAGGTATTGTCCCAGAAGACTGGAAGCATGCAATAATTGCCCCAGTTTACAAAAAAGGCCCAAAATGCAAACCCAGCAATTATAGACCAATCTCCCTCACATGCATAGCGTCCAAATTGATGGAGCACATCTTAGTGTCCAATATTATGTCCTTTTATGATAAACACAACATCCTTAGCCCCTATCAACATGGCTTCAGGTCAAAACGGAGTTGTGAGTCCCAGCTAGTAAGCTTCTCCCAGGAAATTCATGACAATCTTGAAAGTGGCCAACAAACTGATGTCATAGTCATGGATTTCAGTAAGGCATTTGATAAGGTGGACCATCACAAACTTGTGAGTAAACTAGAAAGATTGGGTATAAGTTATGAGGTTACAAATTGGGTCCATTCCTTCCTTAAGTCACGCTCCCAGCAAGTTGTAGTTGAAGGTCAAAAATCAGGAATTCTACCAGTTCTCTCAGGTGTCCCCCAAGGCTCGGTATTAGGTCCCTGTCTTTTCCTTTCATACATAGATGACCTCCCAGATAGTGTCAAAGGTAAGGTTAGACTCTTTGCAGATGATACTGTTGTCTACCTAACCATCAGATCCAAACAAGATGCCCAAACCCTCCAAGATGACCTTCATGCTTTAGAAAAATGGGAAAAAGACTGGTCCATGGAATTCAACCCTGACAAATGTGAAGTTCTCAGGATAACAAGAAAAAGAAACCCTGTAATATTTCCTTATACCCTCCATAACATCCAACTAAACTCAACTCAAGAAGCGAAATACCTAGGAGTCTCTATTAGTCAAGACCTTTCATGGACCAAACATATAAACAACATCACATCTAAAGCTAATAATTCCCTCAGATTCATTAGAAGAAATGTTAAAACTCCAAATAAAAAGATAAAAGAAACTGCATATAAGACCTATGTTAGACCTCAGGTTGAATATTGCTCCATAGTTTGGCATCCTTGGCAGAAATACTTAATTTATAAGATAGAGCAAGTACAAAGATCAGCTGCTAGATACATTTTTAATGATTATGACTATACAAGTAGTGTCTCAAAAATGATAAATGATCTTAATTGGCAAACCCTTGAACAGCGTCGAAACATCAGTGCTGTAACCTACTTGTATAAAATCCAAAACAACATTGTTTTTGTAGACCACCAACACCTTACTCAAACAAGAAATCTGAACTACCTGATACCCTACTCGAGGACACAATATCATCAAAATTCTTTCTTTCCTAGGAGCATACGTCTTTGGAATAGCCTTCCCCTAACAGTTCAGTCTAGCCCCAGTTTAAACATCTTTACTGAGAGGCTTGACCCATTCTATAAATTCTAAACTGCACACTATGTTTTTAAATTAATAGTCTTGTAGAACTTTTATTCTTTTAACTTTTTAATTTGCACATAAATAAATTCTTTTATTAACAGTTCCCTGACAACGCGCCTGCTAGTCATAATCATAATTGATTGTTAAGCAGTATGATGTAGATGTAGATGTAGATGTAGATTTGGGTATATTTGGGTATTTCGTGCTGCCCACTTTGGCTAACTAAGCGATTCTCACAATGCATCGATATAATGGTGTGACCTTATTCTTCAACCTGTTTGACATGTCTGTTAATATCCTTATATTTCAAAGCTAAAAACTATATATCAGTGATGTTTGCCATGTAAATATTATGGCAAAAGGATTAAAATGAATGATACAAAATAAATATTCAGGGAGATTTGAATTTTTTTTAATGCAGTTGTGATTTATGGGTAAATAGATCGATACAACGGGGTTCCAGGCTACATAACAATTGAAATTTAATTATGTTCCTGTACTATCTATCGCAAATTTTCCCAAAAAAAAGTTGTCTATAGTTATAAAATTCTGTAAAATTAAAACAGTCGTTGTTGCATCTGCCATATAGAAACAGTTTCTATTCTAGGATTCGAAAAAGAGGGGGATTTTTATCGAAAAGTGAGAATTTATTACATTGTTGATCTTTTCCCTTCTTTATGTAAAATTTCCCCTCATCCTCTAAAAAAAAAATAGGGATGAATTCTCAAAAATAAGGGTGATCCCCCCCCCCCATCACCCTCCTAGAATAGACACTGTAGAGATATTTTCTGCAGAAACTTTTGTATTTACTTTATTTTTTGTATTTTATTATTTATACAGTGCTATTTAACTATTTTCTTACACAAAGAAATAATTGTTTTATTACACTTTTATATAGTTAAATAAAAAAAAAATACCAAAAACATACAGATTGTTATTACATGCCCTTTAGGTGGATTCCTTAGAGTTGTACATATACAGAAAGTACCGGAAAATGGGTTTTGCTAGATTTTTGAATTCCTGAATTTTTATCTTTTAGTTTTCACGTGAGCAATGGAAACAATACTATCGAATTACATAAATGAACTGTATTGAACTCTCAGTGTATTATTTTTGTTATTCAGCAATAAGCTTGATACCATGATAGGGTATCAGAATACCAGTCCACCGTTTACATTTCTTATCTAGAGATAAAATAAATTATTTAAATATCCAATCTGAATCACTGCAGTGAGTCATGATGTACATGTTTTAATACAATCTTTCCCGTTCTTTAAACAGGCTGGTGAAAATGCCCGATCAGGCTTATGACATAAAAATCATATTTCTAGAAAAATAATAAAGCTATTTCTTTTAAAGTTAATTTGTTTATTGGGCATACTATATGATATAAACAGAAAGAAAAATGATAATCTAAAAGTTTGCACTTAGTCTTGTTGTTGACATTTTGACGATTGATGGTGGCCATTTTCAGACCAGGCATTATATTTGTCAAAAGCTCGTAACAATACAGTAATCATGATATATTTTGGCGTGGTGTATTAAAAAGAAACAGTTTGTTAAAATGTGTGATTTTTATGATGAGAGATGTATAAAGAGCTATAGATGTACCATATAAGTACTAATTTCTGCGGACTTAATATTCTGTGATTTTTGTTAAAATAATGGGTTTCAAATTTCTGCGTATTTTATGCCTCTCGCATTGGTGCGATTTATTTCTGCGTTTTAATTAAGATATTTATTCAAAATCAACCAATAAAACAGACAACATTTCAAGATTCGTTGTGTTTCATTACTTCTGACGACTTATAATGTGTCTCGTCATAATCTTCATGTATCAGTAGATATATGTACATGTTAATAAACAAAAGACAATAACAGTTACATTCAAACACAATTTGAATAAAAGAATATCTCACATTTTTTTAAGTCGACAAGTGTGAAAAATAAACAATGACAAAATCGCACATAGACACAAGGATTTGTACAAGTACAAAATAGTATGTTTATTGCTTGTTTTAATGGCACTAACAAACGTGTCATTTTTAGCTCGACTATTTGATAAGAATAAGTAGAGCTATTGTAGTCACCCGAGCGTCGGCATTAACCACTTATGTAAAGTTTTTGTAATACCTCAAATATTTTCAAAGTCCATTGACATATGGCTTTGAAACTTTGCACACTTGTTCACTATCATGACCCCAACCTGTAGACAGGAGGAGGTAACTCTATCAAGCATTTTGACAGAATTATGCTCCTTTTTCGACTTAGAATTTACGTTAAAGTTTTTGTAATACCTCAAATATTTTCCAAGTCCATTGACATAATATTGGCTTTGAAACTTTGCACACTTGTTCACCATCATGACCCAAACCTATTTATAGCCATGTTTGTTGTTTTAACATTATGTATGGATGATCAGAAGGCAGAGTTTCTCATGCAAACAGAAATTGTACTTCCGATTTAGCCACAAAATGTTTCAGGTTTTTATGCTTTGGTTGTCTTGACACCAAAATAAGATCTAGAGTCGATATGAAAACCAATTTATTAATAAAATGTCGCTTTTTCTGTTTTTATGAAATGTATTAAATGCAGTTTTATAAGGTCTTGAAAGGATTAACAGAATTTCCACTAAGTAAATATATTTTTACAAACGTTTACTAACAGTTGCTTCAAGTTCCTTTCTTTCTTTTTAAACAGTGACAACCACAATTGGTACTGGCAGAAAACAACAACAACAACAAAAACACTGTAGAGCAGTAAATATTCCAGTATTCGAAAATGTTACATGAAGAAACATGTGGCTGAATATCCAGTTAAAAAGAATTATTTTATTAATCATTGTAGAAAATTGGTAACCTCAAAATACAGCTGTCAATACAGTGTGTTTTAAATCTTTTACTTGTAGATTCAATCTTCAAGTATATATTTAACAATGTCTACTAGTGAGGAAAGTTTCAGATGTAAAATATGTGATCGGTTTCTTTCATCTAGGGGTAGTCTTAAAAAACATATGACAATACACACTGGTGAGAGAAATTATGAATGTGCAATATGTCATCGTTCATTCACTCAAAGTGGTCATCTTAAAAGACATATGAAAATACACACTGGTGAGAAGAATCATGAATGTGAAATATGTCATCGTTCATTTTTTCAAAGTTGGGATCTTAAAAGGCATATGACAATACACACTGGTGAGAAGAATCATGAATGTGAAATATGTCATCGTTCATTTTCAATACACACTGGTGAGAAGAATCGGAATCATGAATGTGAAATATGTCATCGTTCATTTTTTCAAAGTGGGGATCTTAAAAATCATATGACAATACACACTGGTGAGAAGAATCATGAATGTGAAATATGTCATCGTTCATTTTCTCGAACCAGTATTCTTAAACAACATATGACAATACACACTGGTGAGAAGAATCATAAATGTGAAATATGTCATCATTCATTTTCTCAAAGTGGTAATCTTAAAAGGCATATGACAATACACACTGGTGAGAAGAATCATGAATGTGAAATATGTCATCGTTCATTTTTTCAAAGTGGGGATCTTAAAAGGCATATGACAATACACACTGGTGAGAAGAATCATGAATGTGAAATATGTCATCGTTCATTTTCTCAAAGTGGTCATCTTAAAAAACATATGACAATACACACTGGTGAGAAGAATCATGAATGTGAAATATGTCATCGTTCATTTTTTCAAAGTGGGGATCTTAAAAAACATATGACAATACACACTGGTGAGAAGAATCATGAATGTGAAATATGTCATCGTTCATTTTCTCGAACCAGTATTCTTAAACAACATATGACAATACACACTGGTGAGAAGAATCATAAATGTGAAATATGTCATCGTTCATTTTTTCAAAGTGGGGATCTTAAAAAACAGATGACAATACACACTGGTGAAAAGAATCATGAATGTGAAATATGTCATCGTTCATTTGCTCAGAGCAGTAGTCTTAAAAAACATATGACAATACACACTGGTGAGAAGAATCATAAATGTGAAATATGTCATCGTTCATTTTCTCAAAGTGGTAATCTTAAAAGGCATATGACAATACACACTGGTGAGAAGAACCATGAATGTGAAATATGTCATCATTCATTTTTTCAAAGTGGGGATCTTAAAAGGCATATGACAATACACACTGATGAGAAGAATCATAAATGTGAAATATGTCATGGTTCATTTTCTCATAGCAGTAGTCTTAAAAGGCATATGACAATACACACAGGCGAGAAGAATCATAAATGTGAAATATGTCATGGTTCATTTTCTCAGAGCAGTAGTCTTAAAAAACATATGACAATACACACTAGCGAGAAGAATCATAAATGTGAAACAGACAAAAGCCCTTCTGTGAAATAAACAAGGGAGACAAAAGCCCTCCAGTAACCAAAATATATATGTATGTTACTGTCTGTTTTTTTTAATACACTCAACATATTAAAATTTTAATATATATTTGTAGTTGTTGTTGTTTGCAATTGACCTAAATATATGTATCAGCTCATCTAGAACCACCTTGTTTTCAGAATATACCTTTCTGAAACAAATAAAAAAAACAATAGGTTACACAAATTATATACGGTACTAAAAAACTATTTTGATATTTTTTGAATTTTAATATTACTGTCTTCTGTTTTGCGTAAGGTCTGAAGATTTACCATATTAATAATTAGGGGCAATTTATTGTAAATATTACTTTTTATACTACATATTTTTGTTATTTTTCCCAATGTTTTGCAACATACTATGAAAATATTTGGACAAATCTGCTGTCCAGTAAACAGATAAACACATGGGAGTTAATATGTGCATGTAAATCATGTATTTATCATTAAAATTTTGTATGATATCATAATTGCCATTTTCTCATATGATGTAGCTAAACTTCTGGAACTTGCTGAGAATAAACATTATTTCTTCACAAATTATGTCTATATACATATGTTACTACAGACTGTGAAAAAATGTGTCAGTAGAACACAAACATAAAATCCATGAAAAGCCAAGTTCTAAACAGAATTACAAGATACTATTTACTTTTTGCTTCCAAGGGAGACAACTCCACAGACCATACATGTATCTCAGCAGTTTACTGTTTTATGCACTTACCTAGTTACACAAATTTCATATGATCATTAACATTCATTAAAAGGTTATGTTATAATTTTGCAGAAATAATGTCAATCTATTGACACTGCTACATTTTTTTTCTTATAGAAGTTTACATTGTGGTATTAAATGGGACACAATGAATAAAAACAATACTAAAATGTTTAAATGTGTAAATTATATCATTTAACATTGGAAAGTATGTCATTTGTTATACTTTAAACCATTGTGGTATTAAATGGGACACAATGAATAAAAACAATACTAAAATGTTTAAATGTGTAAATTATATCATTTAACATTGGAAAGTATTGTCATTTGTTATACTTTAAACTTCACATTCTCAAAATGTTACCAACGACTTAAAATAAATTGTATTCTTCAACAAAATTTACATGAAGATCTGTTTTATCCATTCAATGGTGTACGGACATAATCTCCTTCGGACAAAATCCCCTTCATGAATTTTTTGCATATCTGGACATAATCCCCTCCATGGGTGGACATAATCCCCTTCATGTGTGAAATTTTGAAGTGGACAAAATCCCCTTCATAAAATTGCTACCTACAATGTAGGACAAAATCCCTTTCGAAGGAATTTTCGGTTTATAAAGTGGGTATGGGAGCTTAATGTATAAATAAGTAGAAAATATTTCAGCAGAAAAGCACATTCAATTAGCACATTTTAATCACATTAAAATTGCTTTAAAATTGCCTTGTTAAAGCATTCATAACAATCATTAAAGTAGTGCAGTGATCTTGGTTTGATCAAATTATCACTTTTTCATCAACAGAAATGGTAACAATGGATAGTATACATGTATATCAATTAGAATTATCAACTTATACAATCAATGAAACAATTATTGGCTAATAAAAATGTTTTTCATGCTAATCAATCATCCTCTTGTCATCTTCTAAATATGTATTGTTTTGTCTTGTGCAGCCGTTATACTACATTGTATTGGCTATGAACATTGTATTTATGTTAAAACAAAATAAACATAGAATTGAATACACAAGTTGTATATGTTTTTTATTTACACATGAAGATAATTCTGTAAACAACATATTAGTATCCATTCCTATGAAATAACCCTTGAATTTTTCACAATTACTGTAAACTTTACACATAAATGTTTTACCATGTCCTGGTAATAATAATTAATTAATGTAAAGAGTGTACATATTAATTCCTTCTATTCAAATTTGATTACAGTAGAACCCATACTTAAGACCATCCCGGATTTTTAAGACCACCCCTCTATTAAGAACAATTCTCATAAGAATGGAAATTTTTTGTTCTTTATTTAAAGCAGCACGCCTCCAGATTCATGTTAAATTTTATGAAAATTTTGATAATGTATTTGACAGTAAAATATTGTAAGGTGAACAAATAAAGTTATTTACACATTGCAATTGGCACTTATAATCCATGCAAATAACCAAAAAAGAGGTAAAAATGTGCAAAAAAAACCTTACTGTAGAAATATGGTGATAAAAAACTGCAAAATCAGTCTTAAATCGCAAATAACATGTAAATTTCAACATTGATCTTGTTTGTTTTCACCTTTCTAGAAATATATGCACATTTTTTCTCAATTTTCATTTTTTTGAAATATTTTGGCTCATCTGGAGGCGTGCAGCTTTAAATGGTAACAAGATCTACATTTT
Source organism: Ruditapes philippinarum (assembly GCF_026571515.1). Taxonomy (NCBI): domain Eukaryota; kingdom Metazoa; phylum Mollusca; class Bivalvia; order Venerida; family Veneridae; genus Ruditapes; species Ruditapes philippinarum. The sequence continues at coordinate 2 of NW_026852000.1, read as the reverse complement.
AA